>NW_022436961.1:2976891-2998215 GCF_009761245.1 Sapajus apella
GAGTCTAAGTCTCTTTGTAAGTCATTAAGAACTTGCCTTATGTATCTGGGTGCTCCTGTATTGGGTGCATATATATTTAGGATCGTCAGCTCTTCTTGTTGCATTGATCCTTTTATCATTATGTAATGTCCTTCTTTGTCTCTTTTGATCTTTGTTGCTTTAAAGTCTAATTTATCAGAGATGAGAATTGCAACTCCTGCTTTTTTTTGCTCTCCATTTGCTTGGTAAATCTTCCTCCATCCCTTTATTTTGAGCCTTTGTGTATCCTTGCATGTGAGATGGGTTTCCTGGATACAGCACACCGATGGGTTTTGGCTTTTTATCCAATTTACCAGTCTGTGTCTTTTGATTGGGGCATTTAGTCCATTTACATTTAGGGTTAATATTGTTATGTGTGAATTTGATATTGCCATTCTGGTTCTAGCTGGTTGTTTTGTCCATTAGTTGATGCAGGTTCTTTATTGTGTTGATTCTCTTTACCATTTGGCATGTTTTTGGAGTGCCTGGTACTGGTTGTTCCTTTATATGCATAGAGCCTCTTTCAGGAGCTCTTGTAAAGCTGGCCTGGTGGTGACGAAATCTCTGAGTACTTGCATGTTCACAAAGGGTTTTATTTTTCCTTCACTTATGAAGCTTAGTTTGGCTGGATAGGAGATTCTGGGTTGAAAGTTCTTTTCCTTAAGGATGTTGAATATTGGCCCCCACTATCTTCTGGCTTGTAGGGTTTCTGCTGAGAGATCTGCTGTGAGTCTGATGGGCTCACATCACAAGGTTCTCCATCCAACCTTGTTCCCTTGCTGGTGAGGAGTTGTGATATCTTGTAGGAGGAGAGGTGTTCTGGTTTCGGGTGTTTTCATCCTTTTTGCACTGGTTTCTTCCCATCTTTATGGATTTATCCACCTGTCAACTTTGTAGTTGCTGGCTTTCAGATTGGGTCTCTGAGTGGACGTTCTGTTTGTTGATGATGAGGTTATTTCTGTTTCTTGGTTTTCCTTCTGACAGTCTGGCCCCTCTGCTGTAGGTCTGCTGAGGTCCACTCCAGGCCCCGCTTGCCTGGGGATCACCTGCAGCAGCCTCTGCACTTTCACTGGGAGCTGCAATCCTGAGCTGTTCCTAAACGGCCATCTTGGATCCTTCTGGAAGTGTCTCTTTAACTACTTCCTAGGTTAGGGGATGGCTGAGTCCAATCAATCACTTTATGTAGCTTCCATTTTTTACCATTCAACACATTTTTATGATTGAAGCCAAGTTAAGAAAGTCCAGAAAAAGTTTGAAGAGATAAAAAGGAATCTTTCGGAGGCAATCGATCCAGCAATCCCACTACTGGGTATCTACCCAAATGAAAAGAGATCATTATGTCAAAAAGACACCTGCACACACGTTTATCACAGCACTATTCACAATAGCAAAGTCACAGAGTCCACTTATGTGTCCATCAACAAATGATTGGATAAAGAAAATGTCCAGTCATTTTCTGAAATTTAATTGGATAATGTCCAATCATTTTCTAAAATGAAATTCAGCTCCAAAAAGGAATGAAATCAAGTCTTCTGCAGTAACGTGGCCTTCAGAACTCAAGGCCATTATCTTAAGTGAAACAGCTCAGAAACAGAAAGTCAGATACCACCTGTTCTCATTAATGGGTGGGTGTTAAATAACATGTACCCATGGACAGAGTGCAGGATGCTGGACGTTGAGAAGGGTCAGGGGTGAGGGATGAGAAATGACTTAATGGGTGCAATATGCACCATTCGGGTGATGGCTACACTAACAGCCCAGACATCACCCTATCCAAGACGTCCTTGGAACAAAAATGCACTTGTACCCCTTAAATGTATACAAATACAAAAAAATGTTTCAAGGTTAGCTTTAAGAAAAAGGCAGCTGGAGGAACTTCCAAGTTCTCTTAGGATCATAGTAGCTGCCAAAATTTTAATCTCTCCATATGTTCTGCGAAAATCATATAGAGCAACAAAGAAAGAACAAGTCCTAGCATCTATAACCCATGTCTACAACGTTACCAGACGACAAAGAGCACTGCAAGCTTCAGTGTGTGTGTGTAAGTAAGGGACAGACATCTTAAACAAGAGAGACGGTGCTGCTGCCCTCCCCATGGTGGAGTCAGATGGGGACTTCAGAGCAGAGGGAAGGGCACCCTCGCCCCAGCTCAGATGAAATCGCTCTAGAAAGGGAGAGACCCATCCGGACATGGTGGCTCATGTCTGTAATCCCAGCACTTTGGGAGGCCGAGGCAGGAAGATAGCCTAAGCCCAGGAGTTTGAGACCAGCTTGACAACATGGTGAACCCCTGTCTCCACTAACAACACAAAAATTAGCCAGCGTGGTGGTGTACACTTGTAATCCCAGCTACTCGGGAGGCTGAGGCATGAGAATTGCTTGAGCCGCAGAGACAGAAGCTGCAGTGAACTGAGGTCACACAACTGCACTGCAGCCTGGACAACAGAGCAAGACCCTGTCTCAAAAAAAAAAAAAAAATAGACATCTGCCTGAGTGTAAGTGGGGAAAGTGAAAACAAGTCCGAGCTGGGTGAATCTGGCAACAAGCTACTGGAGGATCAAAAAGAAAAAGTATTGTCAGGGCAGTGGCTCACGCCTGTAATCCTAACACTTTGGGAGGCTGAGGCAGAAGGATCACTTGAGCTCAGAAGTTTGAGACCAGCCTGGGTAACCTAGCAAGGCCCGGTCTCTATTTTAATTAGAAAGAAGGAAGAAGAAGAAGGAAGAAGGAGGAAGAAAGAGGAGAAGAAGAAGAGAAAAGAAGTAGAAAAATAAGAACAACACCAACAAGAAAAGCGACAAGAAGAAGAAGAAAGGAGAAGAAAGAAAACAAGAAGGAAAGAAGGAAGAAGAAAGACTGAAAGAAAGGAGAAGAAGGAAGAAGAAGAAAAAAAGAAGAAAGAGGAAGAAGGAAGCAAAGAGGAGGAGGGTTAGGAGGAGGAGGAGGAGGAGGAGGAGAAGGAGGAGGAGGAGGAGGAAGCCGCAGCAGCAGACACGTGTAGTGGGCCGGAGGTGGCAGTCTCAGGAAAACAGCAGTTCTGGCTGGCGACTCAGAGAAGGCAGGTGTTCTTTGGAGGTTTAACAGGAAAGAGAAAGAAGGAACTCAGAGTCATAAATAAGTTTCTACACAAACAAGAGATCACCACAGGATAAAAATACACACCCAATGGTTCCCCATGAAAAAGACATTTGTATTAAAACAAAAGCAACAAACTGCATCTTATTATAGTGAAAGATGAGTGTAATCTTGAACTAAGAAATGTAGTCCCCTAAATCTTCCCACCTGCTGCATCTGTTATTGCTGACCCAGGAAAATATCAAACCCCCTAGAGGAACACAACACAAAGGACAATCTCCATACAAAGCTACTGCGAGATGAAAATGGGAAATGAGAAGGACATTACCCTTCCCGTCAAAACCACCACTAACCAGGGGGAAGGGTAAGTCAACACCTCATCCAATCTATGCATTCTTTACAAAGAATTCTCAGATTGGACGCGAATATCTTGGATCAGAAAACTAAAGGCAAAGCGACTAACTTGACAAAAATTTAAAGACAAAAATGACAAAAGTCAGGCCTTTGTGAAATGAATGATGGACCATTGTCAGAAAAGGTAAGTAAGAACCGCCTCAGAAATAACAACTCCATCACAAGATTCATTGAGAGAATGGATTCACTTGAAAATAAAACAAGGAAACTGAAGAAAGGAATGAAAATAGCCAAGAGAACAAAAATCAAATGAAAATAAGAGGCAAAAATGGGATCACAAGGACAATAACAGCTATAAATAAATAGGCAAAGAAAATCTCACATGTAATTGAAGTAGAGGAATAAGGCTAAGGAGAAGAACAGCAGCAACAACTAATATTTATGTAAAGCCATGGTACAAAAACTCTTTCTGAAACTAAAAAAAAAAGACAATCATTTTATTTCAAAGATCTATCATGTAACTAAAAGAACTGGGTTGAAATGATCAGTTCTCAACTGTCTTAATAAAACAATCTTACTTTCAAAACAAAGGAAAAGAAATCCATTAAGTGTTCAATACAGTACTCCAAGCCGTTTACAAAGAAAAGAAAATCGTGCTGGCATCAGCATTCTCAACTTCAGATATGGAGAAAGACAATAGAGGAGCAATATTGTAATTAATAGACACTGTAAGAGTAGACAATGCTAAATAAATATTATGAGTTCTAATAAAGTAATAATCTAACTAAAAATGTGAAGAGAAAGAAGAAAGTGAAATAAGTTCATTGATTTCTAGATGCTAATAGGTAGGTGGGAAATAACATCTTTTGAAGCTGAGAAACCAAATAGTAGAAAAACAAATAAGGAAAAAGAGAAATAATTTTTTAGAAATGATATTAGTACAGGGGAACCTAGTAGAACAGAAACACAAACCTTCAAAAGTCCACTCTTCCCTAGCAATTTAAAACATTGAAAAAGAAAAACAAAACACACAAAAAGCTTACACACATAACACGTAAAAAGACATATAAAAAAGAAAACCAAAAAGAGTAAATAGAACAAAATACACCAATAAATAAATGATTAAAAAGATGGCAGAGTTGAGATGAAACATGCTGACTATATTAATAAATACAATGAACTTATGTTCCCCACTAAAAGAAAAAGAATTTCCAGGCCAGGTGCAGTGGCTCATACCTGTAATCCCAGCGCTCTGGGAGGCTGAGGCAGAAAGATTGCTTGAGCTTAGGAGTTGGAAACCAGCCTGGGCAGCACAGGGAGACTCTGTCTCTGCTAAAAATAAAAAAAATTAGCTGGGTGTAGTGGTGTGCACTTGCAGTCCCAGCTACTTTGGAAGCTGAGGCAGGAGGATCCCTTGAGCTGGGGAGGTCAAGGCTGCAGTGAGCCAAGACTGGGCCACTGCAATCCAGCCTGAGTGACAGAAATAGACCTTGTCTCAAAAACAAAAACCAAAAAACAAAAACCCAACAACAACAACAAAAAAAAAAACAAGCAAGCAAAAATTTGTACTGGCTCACAACAAAAAAATCAGTTTGGTGCCATATAAAAGAAGCATACCTGAAACACTGTGAATCAGAAAGGCTGAAAATAGAGATAAGTAAATGTATTTCCAGAAAACAGAAACAAGAGATTCTGATATAACACAAGGTAGAATTTAGTTTCAAAAAACTTGCAGAACAGCAACACCATTAACAGACAAATAAAAATTGTATACTTTAAAATGTTAAAGGCTACAATTTACAATGAAGATATGCCAGGCATGAATACCTACCCAAATAACACAGCAACTAACCTCTTAAGGCAGAAACAAGAGACACAGGTAGAAATAGAAGCATGCTGTTGGCATGAGACTTTAACATTTAGTCCAAGACAGGCCATGTCAACACAATGTTAGCTGGTATATGAGAGAACTTAATAAGGAGCACCTAATGGCTCTGCATCAAACTTGACTCCACTCTAATAGAAATACACATTCTTCTCAAGCATACATAGAACAGTCGCAAGGATTGGCTATATATTAAAACACAAATAAACCTCAGTAAGTTCCACAAAGTAGAATTAATATAAATAACATACTCTAATCACAATGCCGTAAAATTAAATAACAAAATCAAAAGTGAAGAAGAGCCTTCTGGCTGCCAATTTAAAAAAACAAATAAACAACTTTATATATAAGCACATTTAGGACAAAGTGAGAACTGCAACTCAAAATTGTAGAATTTCTAAAAAATAAAAAAAAATTCATAAAAAGAAACATCACCATCAACCTTACAGAAATAAAAAAAAAATTACAAGCAAATAGTTTGAACAACTGTTGCCAAAAAATTAGATAATCCAGATTAAATGAAGAAATTTCTAGAATACAAAAATGAACAAAACTAACTCAAAAAAAAAGAATAAAAAATCAAACACACATATAACATGTAAACTGACTGAATTAGTAATTTAAAAACTTCTTGCAAAGAAAAGTCCAGGTCCAGAGGGCATTACTGAAGAATTTTACCTAACATTTTTTAAAAAATTGACACCGATCATTCACAAAGCCTTCCAAGAAATAAAAGAGGAGAGACTTCTTTTCAACTCATTTTATGAGGCCAATATTATCCCAGAACTGAAACTAGACAAAAATATCACAAAAACTATAAATCAATATTGAATAAAGAATAAATCCCCCTTGATCATCTCAATAGGCACAGAAAAATTATTTCACAAAATTCAACAAATTTTCAGGATGAAAACACTCAACAAACTAGGAAAAGAAGGGAACTTTCACAAGCAAATGAAGCCCATCTATATAAAAACCACACCTCACATCATACTTGAAGTTGAAAGATGGAATGCTTTTCTCCTATGATCAGGAATAAGACAAGGATGGACGTCTACTCTCATCACCTCTTTTGAATATTGTAATGAATGTTCTAGTCAAAGCTGTAAGGCGAGAAAAAGAAATGTAATCTATCCAGACTGAAAAGAAAGAAGTAAAACTATATTTATAGGTTATATGATCTTGTACAAAAATTTCTAAGAACACACAAAAAATATTAGCACTAATAAATGTGTTCATCAGTATTTCAGAATGCAAGATCAGTGCATAGGCAGAACGATGCTCCCCCAATCCGAGATTTTCCTGACAATCTCAGAATCTGTGAATATGTCAGATTACATGTCAAAGGGGATTTAAAGGTGCAGATTGGAATTAAGGTTGCTAATCAGATGATTTTAACATAGGGAAATTTCCTTGGATTATCAAGAGGTCGAATGTGAAGACGAGGGTCCTTCCAAGTGGAGGATGGAGGCAGTGGAGGAAGTCAGAGGGATGGAAAATGGCAAGGTGTGACCTGATGTGGAGGGAGGAAGTGACCATAAACCAAGTGTCCAGAGACTGAAAAAGATAAAAAGTTTCTTCCTGATAGCCTCCAGAAAGAAATGTAGCCCTTCTGCCAACACTGAGACCATCTTGGACCTTTGACCTATAGAGCTGTCAAATAATAAATTTGCATTATTTAAGGCCCTACGTTAGTGATAATTTGTACAGCAGCGATAGAAAACTAATAATATGAGCATATAAAAAGCAATCGTATTTACATACACCAACGGTGAAGAGTCTGAAGATGAAATTAAGACAACTATTTCATTTACAATTGCGTTGAAAAGAATAAAGTACTAAGAAATAAATTTACAAAAGAAGTGTAAGCCTTGTATATTGAAAATCAGAAAGTGTTCTTGAAAGCAATTAAATAAAAAGATACCCTGTGTATGTGTATTGGAAAACTTAATATTGCTAAGACAGGAATTGATCTATCTAAATTGATCTGCAGATTCAACACATACCTCTCAAAATACGCTGGCTTCTTTGCAGAAATTGATGAGGTGATCCTTGTGGTTATATGGTTATGCAAGGAACCCAGACTAGCCAAAACAATTTTGAAAAAGACGAAGGCAGTTGGAAGACTCGCATCCAAATTTCTAAACTTAAATAAAACGACAGTAATTCATAGTGTAGTACTTGCACAAAGATAGACATAGACTAGTGGAAAATAACTGAGGACTCAGAATTAAGTCCATACATTTGTAGTCAATTGAGTTTTGACAAGGATACTAAGATAATTCAGTGTTTTAAACAAGTGGGGTTAGGACAATTGGGTATCCACATGCAAAAGAATAAAGCTGGACCCCTTATTTACACCATCTACAAAAATTAGCTCAAAATGGATCATATGGGCAGAGACGATGGCTCACGCCTGTAATCCCAACCCATTGGGAGGCTGAGCGGGGAGGATCATTTGAGGCTAGTAGACCAGCTCGGGCAACATAGAAAGATGCCACCTCTACAAAAAATTACTAAAATTAGCTGGATGTGGCGGCACATGCCTGCAGTCCCAGCTACCCGAGAGGCTGAGACGGGAGAGTTGCTTGAGTCCAGGAATTCCAGGCTGCAGTGAGCTACAGTTGCATCATTGCACTCCAGCCTGGGCAACAGAGCATGAACCTGTCTCACATATACACAACACACACAACACACACACACACACACACACACACACACACACACACACACACCCCACACACACACAACACACACACACACGAAAAACAAAAAAAAAGAAATTGAGAGGAATAAAAGATAAGAAACCAGATAGAAAAATGAGCAAAATAATGAACAGAGTTCACAAAAATATACAGGTGACCTCTAGACTTATAAAAGATACACAACTTCACTGTAAAAAGAAGAAAGTAAATTAAAACTGCGTGGGGATATCATTTCTCACCTACGGATGTGGCAAACACGCAAAAGCTTCACAGCTCACCTTTGGCAAGGCTGTGGGGACGTTGGCCCGGTCCTACAGGGCTGATGAGCCTGTGAAATAGGACGGGCCGTAGGATGGGAAATTGGAAAACAAAAAGCAGATTCTACATGGGTTTACACTTTGACCAGCAACCCCATTTCTAGGAATTCTCTCTGAAAATGTATCTTCACTCATTACACATTTAAAACAATATACTATGCATACAGTTATTTATTACTGGTATTACTTGTAATGACAAACTGTTGGAAATGAACTAAAAGGCAATCCATAGGAGACTGGTTGAGTCAACTGCGGCTTATCTGTATAATGGAAGACTGTTGACACCATCACAGGAATGGGGAAGATGTCTCTGAACCAACACTGAGTCATCTTCAAGATAGATCATTAACAGAAAACAGCAAAATGTGAAAGTTACATATGTTTTATTACCTTTTGTGTAAGAAACGTGGAGAAACTAAATTGTGTGTGTGTGTGTGTGTGTGTGTGTGTGTGTGTGTGTGTGTACATTTGTTAATTTTTGCAAAGAAGAAATACAGGCAGGATAAACCTGATCCTAATAAAAGAGTGGATTTCAATGAATGACGTGCTGATGGTCTCGGATTTTTTGTTTTGCTTTGTTTCGTTTTTAAGGCAGGATCTCTCTGTTGCCTCTGCTGGAGCGCGCTGGCATGACCTCAGCTCACTGCAACCTTGACCTCCCGGGCTCAAGCGATCCTCTCACACCAGCCTCCTGAGTAGTGTGTACCATCATGCCTGGCTACTTTTTGTATTTTTGGAGAGATAGTTTTGCCATGTTGCCTAGGCTGGTCCTCAAGCTGTCCTATCGCCTCAGCCTCACAAAGTGCTGAGATTACAGGTGTGTCAGTAATTTCTATTCTTTTTTTTTTTTTTTTGGTAGATTTGGAATTTTTAGAAAATAATGTTAAGAATTAAAAGAACAAAATCACCACAAAAGCCCAGCCTACCAGGAGTGTACGTCAGGGGAGAGAAAGCGTCCTGAGGTTTTGCCTTGCTGATTGGCAGGGAAAGCAGCGTGGGGGGACTGTTGGCATGCGTCTGGGGACAAACCCTTTTTAAAATTAATCACCTGAGGGTCTGCTGCATTCATCAGCAATGTTCCTGCAGCAGTCATAACTCTAGTCTTGGCCTCCCTCCCTCTTTCTTTCCCTCTTTTACTAAACATTTATTAGGTGTCTGCTATTTATCAGGGTCCGTGTTAGGCTCTGGGGATGCAGAGATGGAAGAGATACAGTTCCTTCCTTTAAGAGGCGCATCATCTACCAGGGCCAGTGGGGAAGCAACCGAGAAGCACAATCCTCCCAGTCATGCGCTGTAGGAGAGGAAAGGCAGGGTGCTCTGAGAAACCAGGAGCGGGACTGTCTCTTTCATCTCATCCTCACCCCCAAGGGCTGTCTCAGGCCGGCCACTACCTGGTTCTTTGTACTGTAGGAAAAGTGCAAGCCACCCCAAAAATGGACCACCACGCCAGGTGGGCGGGACGCATGTGCAGAAGCCTTGGAGGGCACCTGACCCTGCAAAGCTCTCCCGCATTGCCTGCAGCTTTCTTGCAGAACATTTTCCTCTGTTTGTTCACCTGGGACTTGGGTTCTGACCTGCACGGCTGAGCTGGCCCATCCCTCATCTCCGCAGGGACAGCTCTGGCCTGTTTGTGGTGCCACTCCTGGTTGATCTGAAAGGGGGATTGGAGGTGATCCCAGCAGTGGTAGGGCCCCCCTGCAGAGGGAACTTCCCACCGTGCTACTGGAGACTCTGGAGACGTTACCTCCTTTGTCTATTACTTACAGAGAGAGCGAACACACCACAAGAAGTGGTAAACATCTCCGCCATCCTGTTGCTTCTCCTCTACCTTTTAGTTTGTTAAAAAAAAAAAATTGTGTAACTTCCCTTCTGATAACCTATGGTTCTTTTACCAAGAGGAATTATCTAGGGCAGGGGGACTCTGAGGCCGGGACTTGATTTTTCAACCGAAATAAACGGCGAATTCTCGATATCCCTCTGATGGTGCAAGCCGAGAAAGCAGACTGAGAATGGCTTCCTGCTGATCATCGTTCCGAAGAGCTCTTTGCTGTGTTTTGACTGTTTTGGCTCAGAGCATCCCTTTGTCCTAGGGTAAGCGGGATTTTTGGACAGGCGGCTGCAATGCCGCTCTGTTCCACATGGTGGCAGGTTTTGCCCGGAAAAGGAGCTCCTGAATGGCGTGGGTTCACAGAATTGTGTTCTCTGACGAATGTCATTTATATTGATTGCTTTTGTTAATGCATTAGAGAGAATGTGTGTTCAGGATACATTCCTGGTGATGTTTATTGCTTTTTCTATTTAGAAAAAGAAACTGAAACAAATAAGGCTTTAACCCTTTCAACAGATCGTTACCATGGACCAGTCATCGTAATAACGTTGGAACTCCAGGGTGCTGGGGAGAGGCGAAAGAAACAACTTTTGAATGTAGGCAGATGCAGGCGGAGAGCCTTCCATGCAATTGCTTTCTTCACTGTGACGTAGTTAATATTTCGATATTGCCTTGTTTTCAGTAATTCAGAAAGCTGGGAATGGCTTTTCTGTTATTCCTTTGTGCTGACGGAAAGTGAGGTTCAGGAACAGGGTCTGGTTAGATTTCCTGTCAGTGCGCCCTGCCCAGCTCACACGGTTGCAGGTGGCCGCTCTCATCCCGACGTGAGGATGTTTTCCCGGAGTCCTGACGTCAGGATTCCAAGGGCTGCTTCCTTCCTAATTGCTGATAAATGTTCCTAGAAATGCTTCCTAAACAAAAACACAGAGTTATCATATTTCAGTGGAGATGGAGAACTAAGGGAGTCTCTGCTTCCGAGCCATTCATTACTTCTGGCCAAAAAGACATTAGAAAAGGCAAAGAAACAAGTCACACATCAGAAAACTCTAATAATTATCATTAAAACAATATTTGCTGAGTACTTTTCTCACTCTTTGTGTTTTACATTTTAAGGTCTTAAGTCAATTTGTGTTATTTTTCATGATACTGATTTGAAATCTCACACACAGGCAATGAGTTTGCAGATAAACAGCTGAACAATGAAGATGACAGAGTCCCCTCACTACTGCTGCCTGTCCTCCTCATGCCACTGTCACGGTGCCCGGGACCTGCTCACCTGATCACAACCCACTGTGAACACTAACAGGAGTCTAACAGGAGAGGTTCTATTTCTGGAATTTTGAGCTATGTAACCCAGATGACCACAGACGCCCTCTCAGATCAGAGGCAGAAATCACCTAAATGACTCATGTCAATTACACAAATAGCGGAGAAGACAGCTGGGTGGAAAATTTGCCTGGAAGCCAACAGTAAAGGCAGGGAAACCAACCGCTCTGAACTGGCAGAGAGGCACACCATCCGGAGTCGGGGATTTGGGCTCCTGGCTGGGCATGAGCCAGTTACTCCCAGCTGACATACAGATCAAAGAGCTCTGCCAAATATTGCTTCCACAGGCTTTCCCTAGAAGTCATTCCTGTGGAGTCACGCTAATAGAGGGCCCCTTTTCTCATGGTGCTATGCCTAAGGATGCAAACGTGGCTCCTTGAATTCCAAGCCGGCTGCTTTCAAGAGCTCAACCCAGGAGAATGACGAACGGGGATTTCAGAAGCTAGTCAGGTCCAATATGACAGCATCGGTTATTTTTATTTTTTTATTTTTGGCCCCTAAAATGCCTGGCAAGAGCAATGAAAAGTTTGACCCCCGAAGGTCCAAGGAGTCTCAGGAAATCTAGCCTCAGGTGCCCCTGCCCCAAGCAGTGAAAAGCTCCTGCCCTTTTCTCCATGTGGGAGAGAAACACACACCATGAGGATTGGTCCTGTTTGACCCTCACAACCTCCAAACTTCAATGCACCTTACTGACTCCAGACAATCATGCTGTATTTGCCTGATCCAGACACTTTCCTGCGTTTCTACATATCTAAGAAAACCTTCCTCTCTCCCCACATGGCCAAACTTCTCTCACATCCTATTTCACTGGGAAAATTGAAGCAACTGGGAGGAAACTTCCAAAGACTTTGCCGGTCACCACATCTGTCCCTCGTGGCCTCCAGCCTGTCACCATGGAGGAGCTGTCCCCACACCTGTGCACACACATGCCCACGTGGCGAGGAACCCCATTCAGGGCTCCAGGAATGCTCTCTTCTCTCTATCTCATAAACGATTACTCCAGATGATTTCAACTGGTGAACAATCATGCTGTTATTTTCTCATTTTTTAAAAAAAATGTAGAGAAGGAGCAGGATTGACAAAAGTAATCATAAAAAATTAAAAAATAAAATAAAAACATTTAAAAGGACAATAAAAACAAATGTGTCTTGATCCCACTTCTAGATTTCCCTCCTAACGTTTGCCTCTCTTTGCAGCAAAACTTCCTTCCTTCCACTGGAACCCTCTCCAGGGAGGGACACGCGCCTCCACAGTTCTGCTGAAATGGCTCTTCATGTCACCAGTGACCTCTGCATAGTTAAATCAGGGGTCAGTTCTCAGTTCTCAGTTTCCAGCACCTGTCGGCAGCATTTGACCAGCTGATGGTCTCTTCCTCCGGGATGCAGTTTTTTTCTTTCCACTTAACTTCCAGATAGCACACCCTTTGGCTCCTCCTCTTAACTCACTCATCTCTCCCTCAAGGGCTTCTTTGCCAGGGTGCAGTTTGTAGACCTCTCCTCTTCGCCAATACGCTCACTTATTGCTGAATGATCTTACGCATAGAGTGGCTTTAATGATCGTCTGTACATCAATGACTCCCAACCTCCAGCTCCAGACCTCATGCCCCTTTGTTCGACCCCACACTCATATATTCATCGCCTTCTTACATTTCTCTTCAGTAGTCAACAAATGTGGCAAACTCCACGTGAACAAAGCGTCACTGTCGTCTTTACATTTCAAACTTGTGCTACTGGCTGCCTTTCCCATCTCTCTGGCCTGTCAACCTTAAATAATGAGATTCAGAAAATAGGATGAACTGTAGAATTTATAGAGTTTATTAGAGCGCAAATCTTAAGGACAGCCATATGGGATACACAGACTCCAAGGGAATGGGTCAGCATTCCAAAGTGAAGTTACGGTTTCACTTACACAGGCAGGGACAGAGAGTTTGAACAGGGTTGCAACATCTTCCAGGCAACATCAGTGCAATGTGGTAGCACTTTGATCAGTTACAGCTTGCCACGTTCCGAGGAAGATTGCTTTAACATTCTGCGAGGTGGGGTGATGATCTGAGGGGGTCTCATCTCTGGTGCCACAAGACCTTCTCTAATCATTTACAAGAAAAAGTAGAAGTTGCAGCTTCATGCTGCGGGGTTCAGGCCACAGAGCCACATCCCTCTCAAGGCTCAAAATAACTTCCAATGGCTTTAAGTTGGAATTATTTGATTTTACAGGCCAAAAATCTGAAAGTTACCATTGACTCCTCCTCTTCTTTAATATATCAATCTATTAGAGAATTCTACTGGCTGTACCTTCAAAAGAAGTCCAGATGCTAATCAATTTCTCAGCATTTCCACTGCTCCCCGCCTGGCCCAGGCCACCATCATTATTGACCCTTGCGTCCCATAGGGCAATGGCTTTTATGTCCCGTCACTTCACGGGTCAAAACCTTCTGATGGCTCCGATGGCCCCAGGGTAAAAGAATGGAATATGAACCGTAGGTTACCGGGCCTTGCATGGAAATCTGTCTCTTGGTTACCCTCACTCCTGCCTCACCCCCTTGCTCACGCCACCACACTGGCCACCCCTCCTCTGCGAACAGGCTGAGGGCCTCAGCTCCTCGGGCTCCCTCTGCCTGGAATACTCTTCTCCAGGTACCTTCTTGGACTCCCCCTCACCTTCTTCAGATGTTTGCTTAATTCTCTGTTCATCAGCTCTGCCCTGACCACCCCATTCACAGCGCCCCCTATGCTCCTTATCCTGTATTACTTTTTCTTTTTTTCAACAGTACTTATCACTGTTTACTCATGTGGTGTGTATTTATTATGTTTATTGTTCCCGTTTCCCTAGGTTGAAACTCTGCAAGGCAGAGATCTTTGTTTATTTTACTCAGAGATGTATAGGCGCCTAGAGCAGTGCCTGGCTCGTACTCATCCTTTAACCAATATTTGTTACTGAATGAATGAGTGATTGAATGAATACAACTGGTCAGTGATATTAACAGCTCAGTCCTTCCTGGGATGTGAGTAGATCCTGGCTATTTGACAAACTTTCTTCATTAGCCAGCCGCACTTGCCTGCGGTGTGGGTCCTGCCGCAGCTAACATCAAAAAGCACTTCTTATAGGGAGTAAGCTGGACGGGGCCGGGCCGGGCTGGTCAGGGCGGCCCAGGGAAGTGGGACAGAGCCTCAGGTCTAATGAGTCACAGAGGGATGTACACGGCAAACTGAGCTCAGAGGAGTCTGAGTGCAAGAGGATTCAGGGAGAATTGAGATATGGGAGTCAAATGAAATCGTGATACACAGTTGAGACTCTGGGCATGAGTGACACGGGGGCTGGAGGTCCGTTCCACAAGTGTCGCTGGTGTGAGGCACAGGACAGGCTTCCAGACTTTTCTCTGTGAATGCATAGACCATGGCAGATGTGCTCAGCCCCTTGCAGCCGATTTCTAGGAGAGTGCCTGGCATCGACAGTGGGTGGCTAGGAACTCTGTGGAAGGAGTGAATGTGTGTTGAAAACCATTTTGTAGGATGGGACAGTTTCCAATCCAGTACCTATCACAGTTCCCTGGCTCAAAATTCTGATCCAACAGCCTCCTGTTACCAATGCCTATCACCAGAAGGTTCCCCTTTATTGAGTAGATTGATTTCCCACTGGAGCATGGCACTGGGGGCTCTGTGTCCCACCAGAAGGTGATGGCCAGGGATAGATGGGAGCCAGGTGACCTTCAGGGCCTTGACTCCCCAGGTAACTGCCTTCTCCTTCGTCACTCCAGATGGGCCCGTCCAGATCACTGGTTCGTTCTCCCTCTGGCCACACAGTTGAGAATGTCTCGGGTCTTGAGCAGCAGAGTGGCTAAGTGGTCACGTGTTTGATGCAGAGGACTCATCTGTAGAGTCAGCTCCACTTAAACATGGAGACAAGTGTCACCATCTGCTTTTGCCTCTGGGTGTTTGCGTAGAAGCTGAGCTTTGACCAGAGTTGGGAAGTGTGAATGGATTTGGGAATAGTGTGTTTTTGCTACCAGAGAGTGGGAGATGGGATGGGGCAGGGTCTGGGGGCTGAAATCACTGTTTAGTCCTGGATGTGATGTTTTCTCATCCTATGACCTTGGACTGCCTCATTCTAGTCCCCAAGGTTTTTCATCTCGTTTTATTTATCTCTAATAACTTTTTAAAAAGACGTTTCATGTAGAAGGCAACTTTATAGCTATTACAGATCAAATCAAAAGTAAAACTGCTCTGAAAAGGGGAGAGGTTGAAGTGGCCCAGAGACCCCGGATTGAGAACCACCCTCAAACTTGCAGACTAGGTGGCTCGAGGGGCGCCCCCACCCCACCCCAAGGGTCCCATCCCACCTCACCCTGCCAAGCACAGCAGGAAGCCCCGGATCAGGTGATTTTTCAGGCCCTTCTGGCTCTGACAGTTGTTGAGATTCTGAGTTAGTCCTTCTGTTGGGATCTGGAAGCAGTAGCTCCAGATCTGGGGTGCAGATTCTTACTCTGTTGGGATCTGAGGTGCAGCGAGATTAAGGGGGCAATGATGTGGAATGGAGGAGCAGATGAGGAGAAGAGGGTGCATGCCTAGGGGAAAGCCATTCCCTCACTGCAGCCTTCCCTGATTCTGTCTTGTGTACCCTTCTGGGCTCTGCCCCGGATGCATCCCCAGGGAATCTGCCAGCCATCCTGCTCCAGGAGGCTCCCCTGCAAGGAACCCCAGCCCCGTGACCACAGATGAAAGAGGCATCTGCCAGCTGGGGCTCAAATCTTTTGTTTCTGATTGTCTAATATCCCTGTTGAAGACGTGAAGACAGATGTGATCCAGAATCCTTGGGGCATTCGATCTGGTGAGAGAAATCACCTACGGGCTGTAATGGGGACTTGGGCAAGGGCCAGTCCAGTCCAGAAGAGTGTGCCCATCCCTCTGTCTGTGAGAGGCCAGGAAGAGCTCAGAGAGGAGCTGAGGCTTGAGCTGTAAATGATGGTGTGAGTCCCAAGCCAGGCAGTGTGGAGGAATGAGGGAGTCAGGAGGGGACCCTCTGGTTGAGAGTGCACGGGACCTCTTTGAGCCTGTGATGCTATAATATCTGTGCCTGCGTCTGTGTCTGCATTTGCATCCTCTATCTAACCTCTATCTACATGGGTTTGCACCCACTATTCCTGTGGGTGCAAACCCATGTAGATAGAGGTGGCTGTGTTAAGCCTCAGGAAACAGAACCTCTCTCCTGTCCTCCTTTCACTTGTCCCAAGGCAGAATTCACTCTTACCTGCATTTCTGATTGTGGGTCTTAAGATCATCCCCTGAGAGGGCTCCATCCTATACACCCCGAGGGAAGGAATGCTGACAATGGGAAGCTTTCATAAAAACACAAGAGGATTGAGTTAGGAGAGGCATGAGGTCCCTGGAAGAGCAGGGAGGCTCTGCAGCCTCTTCCCCACACCTCACTCCATGTGTGTCTCCATCAGTATCCTTTGTGATAGCCTTTATAATAAACTGGTAAATGTAAGTGTTTCCCTGAGTTCTGTGAGCCACTCCAGCAAATGAATCAAAACCAAAGAGGGAGTTGTGGGAACCCCAACTTGAAGCAGGTCGGCCAGGAGTTCCAGAGGCCTGGACTTGTGTGCAGGGAGGGGTGGGGAGTCTTGGCGATTGAGCCCCCAGCCTGTGGGACCTGATGCTATCTCTGGGTAGACAGTGTCAGAACTGGATTAGAGGACCCCAGTTGGTGTCTGCTGCTTGGTGTTTGGGGAAACCTCCCCCCTCATTTGGTCACAGAACTGTTTCTGTGCATTGATGATTGTTCTTTTCGTGTGAGGGCAGAGGAAAAGCAGGGGTAAAGAGGGTTTGTCCTGTGCAGACACAGAGTCTGTTTCCATCTGGGAGCTCAGGCACCTACAGCCGGGTCCAGGTATTCCTCCCCAGAGCCGAGGCTTCGGGAGGAAAAGGCCCCTCTGTGGAAGCCACTGGCTTAGCTTTGGCGAATGCCGGATAATCTCCATTTAGCGAGAAATGATGTCAATCTATTATTAAAATGATTGGAATCATACACACGACTTGTTCCTGGAATGAACAATCACATCAGATCCAATTCAAATATTGTGTTTTGCTGCTATAGATATATTTCTAATGAAACAACTGGTCAACCTGCTCAAGGGAGCATTTCAAAGAGATTCTTCTAGGGTGAGCTTGATCTGTGCTCCCATAAGGCAAAGAAAGGGAAAGAGACCTTGGAGAATTCTCACAGAGATTTGCAGGCAAAAGCAGATATTTCAGTTCAGTGACTTCTCTTTTTATGAAAGAAAAATTCTGTAAGTTACAATCAGGGCCTGGCCAGAAAGGAGAGCTCCCTAAGCAAGAGAAATTTCTCAAACCTTGCTGGGCTCATCTTCACCTCCCTGGATATACAGATCTCACCTTGTGTACCTTTCTGGAGAGGATCAGAAGGCTGTCATCAGGTTTTTATTTCTGCAAAGAAAAAAAAGTCAACATTCATAGCTCAGGCTGGACAACGGCCTTCGCATCCTGACCGCATCTCCACCACCTAACACATAGTAATCTCTCTCCTTTCCCCTCTGCTGTGTGTCTGCACAAACGCTTATCCATTGAGGCTTATCCCCTCACTCTGCCAGCATGGGAGCCAGCGAAGTGAGCAGACTCCTTCACGGACAGTAATATTCAGGCCCGTGAGCCGCATCACAGCCTCGGCAGCTTTCGTCAGGGTTCCTCCACGCAAATCTTCTCTGAGGATGTCCCAAAACCTGAGGTTGCCCTCACACACATTGAACCAATGCCGCTGATTCTGTATCTACTCCTTTTTAAAATAGGGAAATATATAAATAGATATACGTACTTTCTTAACAGATTTGCTATCCACTTTTAAGTCTTTTGGCAATCGTAGCGTTGTAATTTACAAATAATCAGTTACAATAGTTATAAACTAAAATCCTAAATAAATCGCACGGTCCTGGGATCAGGGATTTCCGGCACTCCCGCTTGCAGAGGATCAGCAGGACATTTGAGGAGGCTGCAGGATGGTGGACTGTGGGCAGCAGGCCTGGAGGCAGAGCCTAAGTCTGACCTCTTTCTTTCCCTCGAGCTGAGCACAACAGCCACTCCTGGTGCGTGCTCAGCAGTCATTCAGCAAGGACGTGATCAATGTGGCTTCTTTAGTCATTCAAGTCCCCATGTTGATCAAATAAGATGATGGGTTGACAAAAGTCCTGTCTTGGGGAAGGGGCATGCCTGACATTGTGGTGACTTCTAATATGAGGCCCCACGGACCTGGAAGTACTCTTTTGGCCAAACCTGGGAAGCAGCAGGCACAATGGGAGTGACGGAGAAAAGGAAAGGGGTCAATTCTTCCACAGCGGGGGAGCTACAGCCCTATCCACAGAGCAGGGGAGAGCTTCACCGGGGGTCCTTCCTCCTGCAGAGGCCTATGGCTTTCTCCTTTGCCATCACCTTCCTGGCCTCCAGTGGATCTGGGAGGAAGCAGGACATTCTCTCCATTCCTGGGGGTGGGGTGGGAGTAGGAAGGAGACCTGGGACTGCTGCTTTGCCTGGACTTGCCGTGAGCAGGGTGCCAGCCTCCTGAAGGAAGCTCTGCCTGGGGGTGAAGGAGGCAGACGGGGAGAATCCACCACTCTATATAAAGCAGGTCAGCTACTTACGCATGCTGGATTACACTCAAACCACCAGTCGGCAAGCTTTGCTGTAAAGGGCCAGGCAGTAAATCATTTGGGCTTTATGAGCCTTGTGGTCCCTGTTGCAGCTACTCTGTTCGGCTGTTTTAGTACAAAAGCGGCCACAGACAATACGCGAATGTATGGGTGTGACTGTTTTCCAATAAAATTCTATTTGCAAAGTGTGTAAGGGATTGGATTTGGCCCACCAGCTGCAGTTTGCTATTTCCTTCTGGAAACACCTGGAAGCTTACATCTCTGATTTGACAACTGATTTTGGTCTCTCTGTTTTCTATTTGCTGAATCCCACAGATCCTGACGTCTGTGTGCTGGACCCTTACCCGGGAACCCAGGCCATATATCCGTGGTGCCTGCTCCCTGGGCTGGACTCTGGCTCCGAGTGGCCCTGGCACAGCCACACAACCATGGGGTTGGAGAAGAGGCATATGGAAACCGGTGGGGAGCAGTGAGCAAAGAGAGTGGAGCTGCCCAAGAGAGAAGGTGTGAGTGCTCATCTCGGATGGATTGACGAGGAAGAGCAGCCAGGCTTGTTTTCTGAGCTCAGCTGAAACTGCTATTTAGAGTTTCCCTGGCTCAAAGCCAACTTTAGAGTGTTAGATTTCTCCTGGGAGGGATTTACAGAACTCTGGTCCAGGCTGGCTTATATGTCTTTGAGGTGAAATCTCTTGACTTTATTTTGATGTCACCTGAAGCCAGTGGAGATTTCCAGGGGTAATGCTCTTTCCCGCTGGGCTAGACCTCCCTCCTTGCCTCTAGGTCGACTCTGGGGTGATAACCTTTTTCTTTTTAGACCGAGTCTCGCTCTGTCACCCAGGCTGGAGTGCAGTGGTGCGATCTTGGCTCACTGCACCCTTCACCCCATGGGTTCATGCAATACACCTGCCTCAGCCTCCCAAGTCTCTGGGACTGCAGGCATGCACCACCATGCCTGGCTAATTTTTGTATTTTTAGTAGAGATGGGATTTCACCACGTTGGCCAGGCTGGTCTCAAACTCCTGACTTCAGGTGATCCACCTGCCTTGGCCTCCCAAAGTGCTGAAATTACAGGCATGAGCCACTGTGCCTGGGGTGTTAACTTCTCTCATTTTCAAAGGCTGAGGGGTCTGGGTGGGGCCTGGGGATCACTGGATCTAATTTCGTTGTATTTTACTGGTGAATAAACCAAATCTCCAAGGGAGAAACTAACTTGCTCGCTGTCACAAGCCAGTCAACAGCAGAGCTAGGACTCAGATCCAAGCCTCTTCGTGCTGACATCTGTCCCAGGCACAGCACTTGCCTCTTCCATGTTGTTCCCTTTTGGGTCCGTGTTTTGGAAAAACCTCTCAAACTGAGTTTCTCCTCTCCTTTCACACCAATACAACAACAATTATCAACACAGAGGACATCTGTGATCAAAGGCGTGGGCCTTTCCTATACACACCAAGTGGCAGACACCAGCTGGGTGTCCTCCAATTCCACCCCAACACTGTATACCTGGAGAGAGTGTCAGATCCCACAGTTTGAGGGCCCAGTCCCCAAGAGTGCCCTCCCACCCCAAGACACCACTTGTAAGTCAGGACCTCTGGAATTTCTGACCGACCAGTTTCAAGTTGGGGTGCCCAGGACTCCCTCTTTGGGTTCGATAAATTTGCTGGAGTGGCTCAGAGAACTCAGAGAAACACTTTTCTGTTTATTATAAAGGATATGATGAGAAATGCAGATAAAGAGGTGCGTGGGGTGAGGCTTGGGAGGAGGGGTGCAGAGCTTCCCTGTCTTCCCTGGGTGCCACCCTCCAGGAACCTCCATGTGTTCAGCCATTTGGAAGCTCCTAACTCAGTCCTCCTGGGTTTCTATGGAATCTTCATGGTGTCGGCATTCCTTTCCCCAGGATATAAGACAGGGTGTTCTCTGGGGAGGGTCTTAAGACCCACAATCAGAAAGGTGAGGGAAGATTAGAGTCCTGCCTGGGACAGGCGAAAGGAGGATAGGAAAGGTCAAGAGATTCTGTTTCCTGAGGCCTAACACAACGTTTAGAGCAAAAGACTGTAACCAGGGCTATAGCGGTTATGAGCCAGAAACAGCGGATAAAAACCTAAATCTACCAGCCTGCCTAACTGCCTACTTACCTACCTACCTACCTGCCTACCTACCTACCT
>NW_022436961.1:2998615-3037511 GCF_009761245.1 Sapajus apella
TGCCTACCTACCTACCTACCTACCTGCCTGCCTACGTACCACCTACCTACCTGCCTGCCTACCTGCCTGCCTGCCTGCCTACCTACCTACCTACCTGCCTGCCTACGTACCACCTACCTGCCTGCCTGCCTACCTACCACCTACCTACTTGCCTGCCTACCTACCTACCTACCTACTGATCTACCTATTAATTCTATCTATCTATCTATCTATCTATCTATCTATCTATCCATCCATCCATCCATCCATCCATTCATTGGATCATAACACTACAGTGTCTCACTCCTGAATTTCCTGAGTTGGTCACACTTTTGCTCCGTGAGGGAGTGAAAAAAAGCCATGAAATATGAAACTGACCCCATGGACTCTCTTCTCGTGACGGCTTGTTGTGGTTCTGGTTCTTACTGCCTTTGTTCCCCACCTCACCCTGGAAACCACCCTGGTTCAGATTCCTGCAGCAGGTCCTCCTAGTCCTCAGGTAGCTTGTGGTGCTTTTAGAATGAGAGTTCATTATGAGAAGTGATTATTCATGTGCCGTTGGCGTAACAAATTCCACCTTCCCCTCCCTACTCACCCCCCTGTGAATTGTTAGAGTGCAGTCTCATGACCCATGTTCTGTCCATAAAATATGCACTCCCATCGTGGAAGATTATGGCTGTTCTCCCTTAATTTTTAAAAAAGGCAAACATGAAATAAAAACAAGAGGACCAAGGAGATCTAATTAAGACTCCACAAAGCAGGGATTGGTATCTCCATTATCTGGCCAGAGTAAGATTGCTGTTTTCTTTCTACCCTGTCACTGATATAAATGAGTTCTTAATTCCTCCTTTTATGGAGAACAGGTTATCGCGTTCCTATTCATTAAGTGACTTCGAGGCCCTGCAGCAGAGCTGAATACTAGTTTAAATTCACAGACTCTTCCCCTGGTGTCATTGGTGAGGTGCAAGAATAGGGAGTCCCAGGAAAGGCAATGCAGTCCCCTGGGCACCTACCGCTTCTGGGTTTGGGGGCTGAGGGGTGAGGAGCCGTATAAGTGACCTTGGAGCTACTTGAAGGACGTTCCTATCCATCCCTCCTCCCTGCCCACAGGATAAAGCTCAAACTCCTTACCATGCATGGCGGGATGTTACGTTGTTTCCTCTGTAGTTTCCTTTTCCAATCTTTTTTTCTTCTTTATTTTCAATAGAGACAGGGTCTTGCTCTGTCACCCCACATGGAGTAGGGTGGCATGATCATGGCTCCTGGTAGCCTAGAGCGCCTGGGCTCAAGCAGTCCTCCTGCTTCAGCCTCCCGGGTAGCTGGGAATACAAGCACGTGCCCCCACCCAGATAATTATTTTTATTTTTACCTTTTGTAGAGTCTGAGTCTTGCTATGTTACCCAGGCTGGTCTTGAACTCCTGAGCTCAAGCAGTCCTCCTGCCTCGGCATCCCAAAGGGTTATGGTTACAGGTGTGAGTCACCATTCCTGGCCCGGCTCCGGTCTTAACTGATACCTTTCTTCCCGTTTCCTCTCCCCAGCAGGTGCTCACTGTGGCCACAGCGAGTCACTCTCTGGACACCTCCTGCAGCTTCCTGTTGCTGGCTGTTGCTCTTACAATCCCCTATTGGGAATGCCCCTTTCTTCCTGCGGGCAACCTCTCTCCCCCTGGAATTTTTCAAATCTCACCTCAAACGTCCAGTTCTCTGGGAGAACATTTTTAACTTTCTAGATATAGCCAGTAGTCTCCTTATAATTTGCAGACTTATTGGAAGCACCATGGATAAAACACCATTGCACATTCTTGCTGGTCCAACCTGGACCATAGACCCTGGTGAACAAGGTCTTCATATCGACTGGGCGTCACTGATGTTTGACACATAGGCATTCACGCTTGCTCAGGAGGGAAGGAAGGAACTAGGAAGATGGAAGGAAGAACGAAGGACACTGCAGGCTATAGAGGAGGGAAAGGCCATTTGACACTCAGCACATCTCTGGGCCTGGGCATTCGGTGAAGGAATGAGGGAATACCCTGCTTCATGGCTACATACCTTTGTTCACGCAACCAACATTGAACGCTGGCTTTGAGCACTGTTCCTTCTCCGTAGTTTCTCTCCTGGAATCAACCGCAGATTTCATTTCCAACACACCGTGTCTTATGACCACCCCATTTGTTGGGATTACCAAGCTTAGGACACACAGATATCTCTTCAGGACCACTTTGAAAGTGGAGTTTTAAATAAGATGAGATCCCCGACAAGAACATCTTATCCACCAGCCACAGAGATTCAGTGACTCTTAGGTGCCGTGAGTCTGTGTCTATTTATTTCAGGTGCAAATCTCTTTACTCTTCAGTAACTAGCCCCTCAGATGAAGAAAGCTCTTGCACTATTATTATCATTGTTTTACTTTGCCCATGAAAATGTGTGATTATGTCAGGTTCCCCAGAAGCAGATCAAGGATTTACTACGGAAATGTTCCCAAGAGAAACTGACAAGAGAGTGAGAGAGCTGTAAGGGAGAGAAGAGGCTGGGTGAGGGTGTCAGCCTCAGCGTGACCCTTCAGTGGAGCTCTGTGGGAGGAATTACTTCTGAGTTTGTCCCGACATGGGAAGGGAGCTGGGCTTTCACCCTGCCAAATTAGGTGTCAACTAAGAAGGGTGAGGGTATAAACTCCCCGACACTTCAGTTCTTTGGGCTTGAGGACAAAATGGCTCTGGTAGTCCAACAGCAGCCCTGGGAAGTGAGCCCCAGGGGCAGGCTGTTAGATGCAGAGTGCACAGAGGGGACAGTGCCGGGGTCCACAGTGTCCACTCCAGCGCGCTCAGCACCCAGCACCGCTAAAAGTCGCACACCTTATAAGCATGGATAGCCTCGCCTCACTCTCCTACATCTGAAGCA
This sequence comes from Sapajus apella, assembly GCF_009761245.1. NCBI lineage: Eukaryota > Metazoa > Chordata > Mammalia > Primates > Cebidae > Sapajus > Sapajus apella. The sequence goes on from NW_022436961.1 coordinate 3,001,494, forward strand.
AACAAGGTCAAGGGTAGGAAAGAGACTCTTTCCAGCCTGCACAGCTTGAAAGTGGCAGAGCTGGGACTTGAATGCAGCTCTTCTGACCTCAGTCCAGGCCTTTTGTCTGACATCTAGCCATCTGTTCTCAATATGGTGTAAGCCAAAGATGTCTACTGGTAACCCACCTGGAAAAAAAACCTCAATATATTGGCTCTAAATTTAGAAATCATTATTTTCAAAGTAATTAATAATGGTGCAACAAGAATCCTTCTCTTTAAAAAGCGTTTACGGATTTGCATTAAATTGCAAGGTCCTCTACCGTCTGCAAGGTCAGATGTTTTACAAAATATTTAAAGAGCTCAAAAACTGAATACATGTACGTCAGGTTTCTTGTGTCTCGAACCTTGTCATCCTTCATTTTGTCCTGCTCCAGCCATATGGGTCACTGATATGTAGTCAACTGATTTGCCCACTTTCCTATAAACAAACAGCTGGTAGAATGGGAAGAACACACAGACCTCAGTGAAACTAAGTTGAAGACCAGTACTTTTTTTTTTTAAATTACAGTTTTTAAGGGATATTATAGTGAAAGTAACATGTAGGGCTTGTGGATTTGGCATTATCAAAAGTGGATTGTTCAGCCGATGGTTAACACATGGGTATCATGGGCCAGGCGCGGTGGCTCACGCCTGTAATCCCAGCACTTTGGGCGTCCGACATGGGTGGATCACCTGAGGTCAGGAGTTTGAGACCAGCCTGGCCAATATGGTGAAACCTCGTCTCTACTGAAAATACAAAAATTAGCTGGGCATGGTGGCAGGCACCTGTAATCCCAGCTACTCAGGAGGCTGAGGCAGGAGAATTGCTTGAACCCTGGAGGCAGAAGTTGCAGTGAGCTGAGATTGCGCCCCTGCACTCCACCCTAGGTGAAAGAGGGAGATTCCAAAAAAAAAAAAAAAAAAAAAAGAAAGAAAGAAAAAGAAATGGGTACTATGGTTGGAAATTTATCTTACATGACATATCTATAACTTCACATTCCAGCCTCTAAGCCCTGCCAAATTTTGAACAGTGATAAAATCAAAACATTGCTTCACCATTGTACTAAATTCTTCAGCAAAGTTTTTCAAGAGCAAATTCCCCAGCTGCTGCAATCTTCTGCACACAAGACATTGGCTGCCTCCACTGTGGGCCTTTCGGGGGGCAGAGAATGAGTTTGGCACACACAAAACCACACTGGACTCCACGCTGAAAATGCATCTTTTCTGCATCAGTCTTAGATAGCAAAACTTAAAACGCAAAAGGAGGATTGCAGTGTTATTACCAGTAAGAGTGTTGCCAGTGCCACATCCCTGTTAATAGCATTCCAAAAATTGGGGGTTTTTCTTTTTTGGACACTGAAATTCTTTTGAGCACTCTGAAAAAGTCACATGGAAAAGCAATGTGAGCTGAGCATGGTGGCTCACAGCTGTAATGCACACACTTTGGGAGGCTGAGGCAGGAGTACTGCTTGGGGCCAGCAGTTCAAGATCAGCCTGGGCAACACAGCAAGATTCCGTCTCTATTTTAAAAAGAAGGGAAAAAAGCAAGGTAGATGTTTGACAAAGAGCAATTAGATTTTACAGGTCAGGTAAGGGAGAAGGATCCCAGCATGCTGGCAAAGGGCAGGGTAGGAAGCAGAAAGGGTGAGAAAGCCTGCAAAGGTCAATTCCTACTCATCCGTGTAAAACAAATCCAACTTGTTTGGGGCTGACTGGAGAGGGGACTGTGTGTGATGGGATCTAATTGAAAACCCGGACAAATAAAACTCATGACTGGCAGGACTTAAATAAATAAACAGCTTCTTAGGCAGCTCTTATTATCTTTGAGAGATTTTTTTATTCCCTATCCAAGACAGAAAGCGCTCTCCCAGCTGGAGCACTTGACAATGATTCACCCTGGCCTAATGTTCGCTGGAACCAGGGATTTATTTGAAAGAGGTGCTTGGAAGGAACTGTCTGGTTTCAGACAGGAACACTTAGATTTGTCTGAAGTGAAATGGAATATGTGCCACGCGAGGTTTGCTCTCAATCCACTCACGGGTTTGAGAATGCTTGGATACGTGGCCTGAGTCCCAGGAAATACACCTGGAATTTGGCAGTCCTGTCATTGGTGAAGCATAAACAGGGACCCCTGCTGGGATCTCTGGATGCCAGGCGAGAGCATCCCACGTGGAAAGCTATTAATCCATGCTTTGTCTTAACTTAAACTTCATTTAGAGTTATGGAAGCCTTGCTAGTGCAAAATGTGCACGGTGTCCCTAAATTGCTGAGTAGACCTGGGGAGAATGTGGTTCCGGCCAATCTGGAGTGTCTTGTTAAGGATTAATTCTGGGAGGATTTTCCATGCTTTAATAGTTGTGTCTGTATCAAAGAAAGAGGTTCTTGAAATTAAAATTTAGAATCTATGATTTCAAGGGGCCTTGTAGAGTAGCCAGGGGAGGTGGTGAAATCTTCTTGAATTCCTACAACCATTTTTGGCTCAAGACAGGTGAAATTTGGTCACCTCTGGAAATCAAGTAGCCTTAAGATAGTACAATGTTGTGAAATTCAGATTTTATATCAGTTTGTGGAAAACCTTCCTCCCAGTGTTTCTGAGTCTGTCTTCTCGCCTGCCCAAGGGAGATAATAACAACAGCACTTCCCTCACTCGGTTGACTTAGATGATTCAAGGCTTGGATGCAATAGCTCATGGGAGGGCAGAGCACCTAGGAGGTAGTAAGTGCTCACAACTATGTCTTATTTTCCAAGGGAAAGTCATCAGGCTTGGAGTTAAGAAATTGACATCAGAAATATAAGAATATAATATAACATAATATAATATTTAAAACCGTCATTTTTCTCATTCATATAATGGAATAAAAACACCTGCCTGGTTGACCTCACAGGGTTGCTTTGAGAATCAAATGAGATCCTGTAGGTGAAAACAGAGATGAATGAATCAGTGCAATGTCCACCTGTAAAATTAGCATGCAAGTCTTTCAATGCCCTTTCCCCTCCCTGCAGGGTCACACTCCTTTGGCCACATCGAACTTTTCTTTCTCATTTTCTCGTATATAATTTGGGGAAATTCCCCTGCCATACTATGTGAGCTATGAACAACCCCCTTTGTTATAGACAGGAGCCAACTTGTGCTTCTAACAAAATGGATCTAGTGAGGGGCAGGAGGGGGTGGCCCCAAGGGGAGCAGGAGGCTGGCAGCCCCACTGGGGCTGTGGCCACCATTGATTTGTCCCTGGACCCACCCAGGCTGCCTGGGTTCTGGGTCCGTCAGCACCTGGGAGGGCTCAGTCATAGTTGGAATATGGAGGCAATCATATAGTTTGGATATTTTTTCCTGCCCAAATTTCATGTTAAAATATAATCCCCAGTGTTGGAGGTGGGGCCCCCGTAGGTGTTTGGGTCATGGCTCGGTGCTGTTTTCATGACAGCGAGTGAGTTCTGGCATGAGCTGCTCATTTAAATGTTTCGCACTCTCCAGCCCTCCGCCTCACACTCTTTTGCTCTTGATTTCACCACGTGAGGTGGCAACTCCCTTTTCACCTTCTGTCATGAGGATAAACTCCCTGAGGCCTTTCCAGAAGCCAAGCGATGCCATTGCCATGCTTGTGCAGCCTGTAGAACTGTGAGCCTGCCTGGTCTGTCGTGGAGACCCTGGCGGATCGATGGATAAAAGGAATACTCACACACAGGTATGCAGTGTAAGAGAGGCTGCCCGGCCCTAGTGGACAAAGTGAAGCAGCCATGAGAAGCTGGAGCTGCTTGCTTTTATGCAGTTCAGGCATAATGCCGAAAGCCTGGAGCAAACACAACCTGTAGGTAATTGACACTTACTGTTCCCCTTTCAGGTAACAGTCTTGTGCGCAGATGATCAAAGGTCAGTTCCTGGCCAACATAAGTACACGAGCCTGTTTAAGATAACTTCCCCTATGCTCCCTTGTACCTACTTCTTGCCCTCTGCCTCAGGGTTATAGAAGATCTGCCTTCAGCTATTCTCCCCTGGAGCTTTGCAAAGCCTTCCGACCTTTGAGAAGGCCTGCTCCTTTCTCTATAGTTTCTCCCACTATTCTGACCGATCTCCTACATGAGCCAATGAAACCACTTTTCCTTCTAAATTACCCAGCTTCAGGTATTTCTTTACAGCAACATAAGAACAGCTAACACAAGCAGCTTAATAGCTCACCAAATGACTGGAAACCTCCATTTTGAGAGCACAAGGAGGGCCGGGTCTGGTGGTTCACGCCTGTAATCCCAGCATTTTGGGAGGCCGAAGTGGGCAGATCACTTGAGGTCAGGAGTTCAAGACCAGCCTGGCCAACATGGCGAAACCCCATCTCTACTAAAAATGCAAAAATTAGGCTGGCATGGTGGCATGCACCTGTAATCCCAGCTACTTGGGAGGCTGAGGCAGGAGAATCGCTTGAACCTGGGGTGCAGAGGTTTCATTGAGCTGAGATTGCACCACTGCCCTCCAGCCTGGGTGACAGAGTGAGATTCCATCTCAAAACAAAAACAAAAAACAAAAAATGTACTGAAAGCACAATGAAGAGTTTGCAGGGCTCTGTGTCTGCAGGGCTTAGCACTGGCCCCAGGGAGGCAGTGCTTATGGGTGCCTAGGCACCATCCTACCTTCTAGGACTGTTTGGATTCTTTCCAAAGAGACTGCCCCAGCACCAAGACCTTAGCTGCATCTGGACATTCCTGTGGGGCAGTGGGACCACTGAGCATTCTGCTGGTCCACTCTGTACACGGCACTGGGCCAGTTTGATAAGTCTTCAGCATGAGTCATTTACCACCTGCATCTATGTCCCCAAGAGTGCCCTTTCCTCATAGGTCAGAGTGTCCCCAAACTCAGTACCAGGCTTTGATTGGATGAAACCCTAAAGACGTCTGTTCTTTTCTGGCCCCAGAGGGATTCGGATTCGTTTCTGTCTATCTCTGACACCACCATGTTCCTCCCACCCCAGGTGTAGAACTGCCAGTCCCCAAAATACAGATGTATTCTAAACAATCAGTCAATGAACCCTCTATTCACCAGGAGTGTAGGGTGTCTGCTATGTTAACTAAGTCTCTTTTGATTCCACGCAATAGAAATAGACTCTGACTAGTTTGGTGGGTGGAGAGGAGATTCATTAGAAACGTCTCTTAGCTGGAGACTGCTGGCATCAGCCAAAGCCGTTCTTCCTTCTTCCATAGCAACGAAGTTGAAACAGGGTGTGGCTGCCCAGGAGGACATGGCCCAGCCCCACCTGTGCAGCTAGGTGTGGCTGATGTTCAGGTTCCCGCCAGGGAGCATGAGCAGAAGTTTCAGGTGTCACTTCCAGGCCTTGCCCCCAAGACCACGCAGTTTCACTTCTGCACATTCTGCCCTCCTCGTTTCTGGCTGGAATCACCTCAGCCTGAGCGCCTCTGGCAGGCACGCGGTGTTGAAGGAGGCAGAGCTGCGGGCGGTCAGGGCTGACAAACGACTGCGTGGAGCCGAGTGACCCCAACGGACTGTTTCTTTGCAAGAAGTCAACATTGGCTTCATTTGAGCTATTGCATTTTGGGGCCCTTTGTTGTAGCAGTTTAACCTTTACCCTAACAATTTTGGGAGAGTGAATTGAAAGAACTGCTGAATAACTAAGCCTCAGGAAGGAGGGGATGGGGCAGCTTTGATATCTCAAGCGGCAGGATTTACAGACCTAACTCTGTCAGACGCTGCCAGGAAGCAAGCTCTCTTTACTGTCTGTCACTACCGTGTCCTTCCACTCAAGTTTCAAATTCTCATGAGATGATCAGGTGTCTATGCTGAGATCCATTAGCTATGGCCAGAAAGAGCAGGTGCTTATGGAAATGTGAACACCGAGGCCCTCCACCTCTTGCTTTTCACAGTCTTTTCTGGAAATAGGAACACTGAACAGGTGTGTGTCATATCACGTATATGTCAGAATCAGATGAGGCTATGCACACAGAGGGAGGACCAGGAGTTTGGATTTTGACAGAGGAGACAAGGAATTGAATAGACAATTATACTATAAAGAGGTAAGAGCGATGCTCAGGTTTGCGTGGGCTGTCATGAGAGCTCAAAGGAGAGGCAACTAACGGATTTGAGGAAGGGGTTCAGGAAGTTCGTATTGTTTGAAAGTGGGCTTACTCTCGTGGAAGGGGTCAGGCTGCCTGGAGCTAAAATGTCAGCACCAATGAGTGGCCTGGGGCCAGCTACTCAGATATCTTACCATTCCAAACACCTCCTCGTTTGTAAAATTAAGATGGTAATACAAAATCCTGTGCGACAAGGGACAGCTCTAGAATTCCTGGGAATAAGGGGAAGAGGCAGACCAGGAGGGCGAGGAAGTGAAATTATTGACTTGTCTGTATGCTATTTGTGGGTGGATAGGCCTAGACTTTCAATTGTCCATAATGAATTTGTTGCCGATGATTATTCTGGACCTGTATCCCTTCTGGATATGGCCTGTGATGGTCAGTTTTATGTTTCAAATGGACTAGTCTATAGTATCTCATTATTAAGCCAAATAGTAACCAAGGGGTTGTCAAGATATTTTATAGATGAGGTTAACAGGGACAATCGGTTGACTTTCAGTGGATGAGATTATCCTCCATTATGTGGGTGGCCTCACCCAATAAAAGCAAAACTGAGGTTTTCCTAAGAAAGAGGAAATTCTGCCTCTACACTGCCGCATCAAATCCTACCCAAGAGTTTCCAGTCTGCCCTATGAATTTCAGACTGGCGAGCTCCCACAATTGTGGGAGACAATTCCTTGATTAGGCCTCTCTCTCTATATCGACCCACTGCATCTCCCTCTTTTTTTACAAGCACGCACACACACACATGCAAACACACACACACGTACATGCAAGCACGCAAGGGGACTTCAAAAAGATCATGAAAAAATGGAATGAAAAGATAAAAATGAAAATTTAAACTTTATTTATCAATATAAGCTCCATCAGGGTCAAGACACTTTTGAAAGTGATGATATCCGCCATTTAGTCCATTCCTAAAGAACTGAGCGTCCTGGGAATTTAACCATGTCAATGAAGTGTTTTTTTTATTTTTTACATTAGTAACTGAAGAAAAATGGGTGTCTTTTACAGATTTTAAAGATTGGGAAACAAAAAGAAGTAAGAAGGATCCAAATAAGTGCTCTAAGGTGATGCCAATAATTTCCCATTGAAACGCCTTCTTCTTTGTTGAAAGGAATGAACAAGGGCATTGTTGTGGCGAAGGACTATCTGGTGAAGATTTCTTGGGTGTTTTTCTCCTAAAGCTTTGGCTAACGTTCTCAAAACTCTCTTGAGGTAAGTGGATGTTACCATTCTTTGGCCCTCCAGAAAGTTGTATTTTTGGTTTGTTTTTTGAGACAGGGTCTCGTTGTGTCACCCAGGCTGGAGTGCAGTGGCACCTATCACAGCTAACCACAGCCTCCAACTCCTAAGCTCAAGCAATCCCTCCTACCTCAGCCTCCTATGTTAGCTGAAATCACAGGAGTGTGCCAGCATGCCTCGATAACTTTTTAAATTTTTTTGTAGGGATGAGGTCTCCTTTTGTTGCCCAGGCTGGTTTTGAACTCCTGGCCACAAGTGATCTTCCTGCCTCAGCCTCCCAAAGTGCTGGGATTACAGGCATGAGCCATTGTGCCTGTCAAGTCCTCCAGAAAGTCAGCAGGCAAAATGCCTTGAGCATTCCAGACACCAATGCCATGTTCCTTGCTCTTGGCCCAACCGCTTTTGCTTTGGCTGAACAACGTCCACTTCTCGGTAGCCATTGCTTTGCTTGTGTTTTGTCTTCAGCATCATACTGGTAAGGCAATGTTTCTTCTCTTGCTACAGTTATCTGAAGAAATGATTCAGGATCTTGATCCCACATGCTTAAAATTTCCACTGAAAGCGCTGCTACTGTCTGCAGCTGACTCTTGGGGCAATAGTTTTGGCACCCATCAAGAGGAAAGTTTGCTCAACTTTTATTATTCAGACAGAATTGTGTAAGCTGAACCAGTTGAGATCTCCATGGTGCTGGCTACTGTTTCTGCTGTTGATCATAAGTCCTCTTCAATTAGAACATGAACAAAATAATTTTTTCCTTGCACATTGATGTGAATGGTTTGCTGTTTCGAGCTTCGTCTTCAATATTGCCCAGTCCTTTCTTAAAAGGAGTTGCCCATTTGCAAACTCCTGATTCCTTTGGGGAACTCTCCCCATCAACTTTCTGTAAAGCATCAATGATTTCACCATTTTTCCACTGAAGCTTCACTATCAATTTGATGTTTTTTCTTGGTTCAATTTTAGCAGAATTCATTTAACCTCCATTAGGGGCTAGTTTTAAACTGGTGTCTTATCCTTCTTAATGACTCAAACTAGATCCTGTTCAGACATATCATAACAAGTTAGTACAAGTTTATTTTGGTATAAAAAATTAAAATCCATGCAGGCATAGTTTTTTCATAATATGCATTTTCCACAAACTTTTTAAAGTTTCCTTGTAAACACACACACTATATATAATACGTATTTTATACATATATCCTGCTGGTTCTGTTTCTCTAGAGAATCCTGACTAATCTGTCATCTTTCTCCTTGTTTTTTCACATCCAAATGCTCATTAGGTCCTATGAAAGTTTAAGTAGCTTTACACTGAAAAGTAAACAGAGGTGGAGAATCAAGGTAGTTTCTCTGGAGGAGCTCCTCTGCCTCTTCTCCACGTGCCAGCTGGAGAGACCTTGGGCCGAGCATTCAGGGAATGCTGGTTTTCAAATTCTTACTCTTTTTTTTTTCTTTAGATGCAGAGGATTTAGTTAATCATGGTATTTGTTTTAGGGCATGTTATAATTTATTTCTGCAAGACCCCTGTCTTATTACTATGCTTTGTTATTTATGACTTTTAAATTATCATTTCCTTTTACTTCCCTCTCTTGGAAGATCTTTCTAAGGTACCTGATATGTATTCTTTCATCTTGATTTGTGTTGTTGTAGAATATGTATTGTAGTGTTGATAGGTGCAGGAAGAAGATAAGGTGGAAGGTCCTCGGAGAGTCTCCCCCTGGCCTCAGCATTGGGAGGACGAGGTGGGGCCTCAGGAGGTTCTTGCCATTTGAAGGAGGGAGGAGCCTAGCCTCTCTTGTTCCTGGGTGGTGTCCTGGAATTCAATCGGTGAGGTGGGAGTCTGTTAACAGGAACCCCTCTCACTTTGCTGAGTTATTTTCCTTTTTGTCCAATAAATTCCGTTTCCCCTCACCCTTCAAAGGGTGTGAGCCTAATCTTTCCTGGTTGTGTGACAAGAACCTGTTTTTTTCTACAACAGTGTGTGAAAGTATTCTAATGTACATAAACAGAATTGTTACGTCTTTGCTTTTAGTTCAGCGACGTATTTGTAGCCTCTCTTCACATTGGTGTGTGTACTTCTGGTCTCTTGCTTCTAACTGCTGCAGAGCATTATACCTTGTTCACCGACCACATGTGTTCTATCATTTCCCCTCTAGAAAGGGACACTCAGATTGCCTTTTACCCTCCCTCCAGCACAACCAGTACTGCAATAAACAGCCTCATGTGAGTCCCTTTGGGACCTATGGAAGAATTTCTCTACTATACTTACCCAGGAGCAGAATTTTTAGACCAGAGAGAGTAACTGAATGTTTCTTATTACAGAGCAATCCCCAGAATTGGCTGCGCCTCTCTGCACCCTCACCACCACTGCACCAGGGCTCCCACATTTTCGTGGCCTCAAAAATCACTGGCATTATCCAGGGTTCTAATTTTTTGCCAAGCTGATAGATGTTAAGATAGCGCATTTTTGCTTAATACGCTTTCCTCTAATTACTAACCAACTTGAGCGTCTCTTTATGTGCTTCTTGTACTTTGGGATTTCTCTTCTGTGAAATGACTATTTGTAGTTATTGACCATTTTCTTTTCTTTTTTTTTTAAATTATACTTTAACTTCTGTGATACAGGAGCAGAACGTGCAAGCTCGTTACATAGATAGACATGTGCCATGGGGGTTTGCTGCACCCATCAACCCATCATCTACATTAGGTATTTCTTCTAATGCTATCCCTTCCCTTGCCCCCCCACTTCCTGATAGGTCCCATGTGTGATGTTCCCCTTCCTGTGCCCATATGTTCTCATTGTTCAATTTGCACTTACAAGCGAGAACATGCAGTGTCTGGTTTTCTGTTCCTGTGCTTGTTTGCTGAGAATGACGGTTTCCAGCTTCATCCATGTCCCTGCAAAGGACAGAAACTCATTCTCTTTTCTGGTTGCATAGTATTCCATGGTGTATCTGTGCCACATTTTCTTTATCCACTCTAACTTTGATGGGCATTTGGGTTGGTTCCAAGTCTTTGCTATTGTGAGTAGTGCTGCAATAAACATACGTGTGTATGTGTATTTATAGTAGAATGATTTATAATCCTTTGGGTATATACCCAGTAATGGGATTGCTGGGTCAAATGGTATTTCTATTTCTAGATCCTTGAGGAATCACCACACTGTCCTTCACAATGGTTGAACTAATTTATACTCCCACCAACAGTAAAAAGTGTTTCTATTTCTCCACATCCTCTCCAACATCTGTTGTTTCCTGACTTTTTAATGATCACCATTCTAACTGACTTGAGATGATACCTCATCGTGGTTTTGATATGCATTTCTCTAATGACCAGTGATGATGAGCTTTTTTTCATGTTTGTTGGCTGCATATTTTGAGAAGTGTCTGTTCATATCTGCAAACAGAGATAATTTGACTTCTTTTTTTTTCTATTTGAATACTCTTTATTTCTTTCTCTTGCCTGATTGCCCTTGCCAGAACTTCCAATACTATGTTGAATAGGAGTGGTGAGAGAGGGCATCCTTTTCTTGTGCTGGTTTTCAAAGGGAGTGCTTCCAGCTTTTGCCCATTCAGTATGATATTGGCTGTGGGTTTGTCATGTTACATTTTATTTCTTTGAGATATGTTCCATAAATACCTAGTTTATTGAGAGTTTTTAACATGAAGGGCTACTGAATTTTATCAAAGGCCTTTTTGGCATGTATTGAGATAATCGTGTGGTTTTTGTCATTGGCTCTGTTTATGTGATGGATTATGTTTATTGATTTGCATATATTGAACCAGCCTTGCATCCCAAAGATGAAGCCAGCTTAATCATGGTGGATAAACTTTTTGATATGCTTCTGGATTTGTTTTGCCAGTGTTTCATTAAAAATTTCCCATCGATGTCCATCAGGGATATTGACCTGGAAGTTTTGTTTTTTTGTTGTGTTTCTGCCAGGTTTTGGTATCAGGATGATGCTGGCCTCATAAAATGAGTTAGGGAGGAGTCCCTCTTTTTCTATTGTTTGGAATAGTTTTAGAAGAAATGGTACCAGCTCTTCTTTGTACTTCTGGTAGAATTCAGCTGTGAATTCATCTGGTCCTGGGCTTTTTTAGGTTGATAGGCTATTAATTGCTGCCTAAATTTCAGAACTTGTTATTGGTCTTTTAAGGGATTTGACTTCTTCCTGGTTTAGCCTTGGAAGGGTGTACTTATCCAGGAATTTATCCATTTCTTCTAGATTTTCTAGTTTATTTGTGTAGAGGTGTTATAGTATTCTCTAATGGTAGTTTGTATTTCTGTGGGTTCAGTGGTGATCTCCCTTTTATCTATTTTTTATTTGTGTCTATTTGAGTCTTCTCTCTTTTCTTCTGTGTTAGTCTGGCTAATGGTCTATCTATTTTGTTAATCATTTCAAAAAGCCAACTCCTGGATTCATTGATTTTTTCAAAGGCTTTTTTGTGTCTCTATGTCCTTCAGTTCTGCTCTGATCTTAGTTATTTCTTGTCTTCTGCTAGCTTTTGAATTTGTTTTCAATTATGATGTTGGAGTGTCAATTTTAGATCTTTCCTGCTTTTTTTCTGTGTGCATTTAGTGCTATAAATTTCCCTCTAGACACTGCTTTAAATGTGTCCCAGAGATTCTGGTACATTGTGCCTTGTTCTCATTGGTTTCAAAGAACTTATTTATTTCTACCTTAATTTCGTTATTTACCCACTAGTCATTCAGGAGCAGGTTGTTCAGGTTCCATGTAGTTGTGCAGTTTTGAGTGAGTTTCTTAATTATGATTTCTAATTTGATTGCACTGTGATCTGAGAGACTGTTTGTTATGATTTCTGTTCTTTTGCATTTGCTGAGGAGTGTTTTACTTCCAATTGTGTGGTCGATTTTAGAATAAGTTCTATGTGGTTCTGAGAAGAATGTATATTCTGCTGATTTGGGATGGAGAGTTTTATAGATGTCTATTAGGTCCACTTGGTCCAGAGTGGAGTTCACGTGTGGAAATCTAAGTCTCTATAGGTTTCTAAGAACTTGCTTTATGAGTCTGGGTGCTTCTTTATTGGGGGCATATGTATTTAGGATAGTTAGCTCTTCTTGTTGCATTGATCCCTTTACCATTATGTAATGCACTTCTTTGACTTTTTTGATTTTTGTTGGTTTAATATATGTTTTATCAGAGACTAGGATTGCAACCCCGGGTTTTTGTTTTTGCTTTTTTTTTTTTATTTCCATTCGCTTGGTAAATATTTCTCCATCTCTTTATTTTGAGCCTATGTGTGTCTTTGCAAGTGAGATGGGTATCCTGAATACAGCACACCAATGGGTCTTGACTCTTTATCCAATTTGCCAGTCTGTGCCTTTTAATTGGGGCATTTAGTCCATTTATATTTAAGGTTAGTATTGTCATGTATGAATTTGATCCTGTTATTATGATGCTAGTTGGTTATTTTGCCCATTAGTTGATATACTTTCTTCATAGTGTTGATGGTCTTTACATTTTGGGTTGTTTTGGCAGTAGCTGGTACCAATTTTTCCTTTCCATATTTAGTGCTTCCTTCAGGAGCTCTTGTAAGGCAGGTCTGGTGGAGACAAAATCTCTCAGTATTTGCTTGTCTGTAAAGAATTTTATTTCTCCTTCACTTATGAAGCTTCATTTGGCTGAATAAGAAATTCTAGGTTGAAAATTTTTTCTTTAAGATTGTTGAATATCGCCCCCCCACTCTCTTCTGGCTTGAAGGGTTTCTGCAGAAAGATCCACTGTTAGTCTGATGGGCTTCCATTTGTGAATAACCTGACCTTTTTCTCTGGCTGTCCTTAACATGTTTTCCTTCATTTCAGCCTTGGTGAATCTGACAATTATGTGTCTTGGGGTTGCTCTTCTTGAGGAGCATCTTTATAGTAGTCTCTGTATTTCTTGAATTTGAATGTTGATCTGTCTTGCTAGGTTGGGGAAGTTCTCCTGGACAATATCCTGAAGAGTGTTTTCCAACTTGATTACATTCTCCCCATCACTTTCAGGTACACCAATCAAATGTAGGTTTGGTTCTTTTCACATAGTCCCACATTTCTTGGAGGCTTTGTTCATTCCTTTTCATTCTTTTTTCTCTAATCTTGTCTTCATGCTTTATTTCCTTAAGTTGAGCTTCTGTTGATTGATTCGGCTATTGATACTTGTGTATGCTTCACGAAGTTCCCATGCTGTGCTTTTCAGCTCCATCAGGTCATTTATGTTCTTCTCTAAACTGGTTATGCTAGTTAGCAATTCCTCTAACCTTTTTTCAAGATTCTTAGCTTCCTTGCATTGGGTTAGAACACGCTCCTTTAGCTCGGAGGAGTTTATTACCCACCTTCTGAAGCCTACTTCTGTCAATTTGTCAAACTCATTCTCTGTCCAGTTTTGTTCCCTTGCTGGCAGCAAGTTGTGATCTTTGGAGGGGAAGAGGCATTCTGGTTTTTGGCATTTTCAGCCTTTTTGTGCTGGTTTTTCCATATCTTCATGGATTTATCTGCCTTTGTTCTTTGCTGTTGGTGACCTTCGGATGGAGTTTTTACTTGGCCATTCTTTTTTTGATGTTGATGCTATTGTTTTCTCTTTGTTGGTTTTCCTTCTAACAGTCAGGCCCCTCTTCTGCAGGTCTGCTGGAGTTTGCTGGGTGTCCACTACAGATCCTGTTTGCCTGGATGTCACCAGCAGAGGCTGCAGAACAGCCAAGATTGCTGCCTGCTCCTTCCTTTGGAAGCTTTATCCCAGAGGGTCACCTGTCAGATGCCAGTTGGAACTCTCCTGTATGAAGTGTCTGTCAAACCCTGATGGGAGGCGTCTCCCTATCAGGAGGCATGGGGGTCAGGGACCCACTTGAGGAGGCAGTCTGTCCCTTAACAGAGCTCAAGTGCTCTGCTGGGAGATCCATTGTCTCTTCAAAGCTGGCAGGCAGGAACATTTAAGTGAGCTGAAGCTGCGCCTACAGCTGCCCCTTCCTCCAGGTGCTCTGTCCCAGGGAGATGGGAGTTTTATCTAGAAGGCCCTGACTGGGGCTGCTGCCTTTCATTAAGAGATGCCCTGTCCAGCGAGGAGGAATCTAGAGAGGCAGTCTGGTTACCATGGCTTTGCAGCACTGCAGTGGGCTCTGCCCAGTCTGAACTTCCCAGAGGCTTTGTATACACTGTCTGACCATTTTCTTTTGATCTTCTCACTTTTTTGTGTTGACTTTTTGATTTGTGGGAGTTCCTTGAAGATTCTTGATATTGGTCCCTTGCCAGTTTCAAATGTAAATATCTTCTCCCATTCTCCTATTTGTCAGTCAAATTTTATTGCATGAAAATAATTTTTGTTTGTTTGATGTTATCAAATCCATTAATTTTTACCTTATGATTTGTGTTTTTTGGGTTTCATCCATGCAGTTCTTTTCTAGCCTTAGGTTATAAATAGAATATAAATATTTGTCTTTCATATTTGGTTATTTAATTCATCTGGAGTCCACTGTGAGATAGTGAGGTAGGTAAGGATTCATTTCTATGTTTCTTTCTTTTTTTTAAGTTTTATTTTATTTTCATTGACACATAATATTTGCATATGCTTATGAGGTACAATGTGGTGTTTTGACACATGTATAAATTGTGGAATATCAAATCAAACCAATTAGCATATCCTTCACCTCAAAGATTCATTATTTGTTTGTGGTAAAAACATTTAAAATCATTTTTTTAGCTATTTTGAAATCAACACACTATTATTGGCTATAGTCATCATGCATTTTTAGCTATTTTTGAAATCAACACACTATTACTATCTATAGTCACAGTGTTGTGCAATAATGGATGACTAGAACCTTTTTTTGAGACAGGGTTTCGCTCTTGTTACCCAGGCTGGAGTGCAATGGTGCGATCTTGGCTCACTGCAACCTCCGCCTACTGGGTTCAAGCAATTCTCCCGAGTAGCTGGGACTACGGGCATGTGCCACCATGCCCAGCTAATTTTTGTATTTTTAGTAGAGATGGGGTTTCACCATGTTGACCAGGTTGGTCTTGATCTCTTGACCTCGTGATCCTCCCACTTCAGCCTCCCAAAGTGCTGGGATTACAGGCATGAGCCACTGTGCCTGAGCAGAACTTTTTATACATATCTAACTGAAACACTGTGCCTGTTGACCCATGTCTGCCCTTCCCCATCCACCCCTCGCCCTGCCAGCCCTTGAAACCACCATTCTACTTTCTACTTCTATGAGTTCAGCTGTTTTAGATTGTACACATAAGTGAGATCTATATAGTATTTGTCTTTCTGTGCCTGGTCTATTTCACTCAACATAATGTCTTCTAAGTTCATTCATGTTGTTGCCAATGACAGAATTTCCCGTCTTTCTAAGGCTGAGTAGAATTCCATTGTATGTATCTATAGCACATTTAAAAAATTCATTAATCCATTGATGGCCAATTAGGTTTTCATAGCTTGGCTACTGTGAATAATGCTGCAATGAACGTGGGAATGCAGACATCTCTTGATATAGTAATTACAGTTCCTTTGGGTATACATCCAATAGTAGGATTGCTGCATCATATGGTAATTAATTTACAATACCACCAACAGCATATAAGTGTTCCTTTCTTTTCATATTCTCACTAACACTTGTTATTTTTCATCTTTTTGATAATAGCTAGCCTAACAGGTGTAAGGTGGTACTCACTGTGATTTTGATTTGCATTTCTCTGATGATTAAAGATGTTAGTCATGTTTTTATATAACAGTTGGCCATTTGTATGTCTTCTTTTGAGAAATGTCTATACAAGTTGTTTGTCCATTTTTAAAATAGGGTTATTTATTTTCTTATTACTGAGCACTTCGAGTTTCTTGTGTTTTTTGCATTTTAGCCCCTCATCTGATGTGTAATTCGCAATTTTTTTTCCGATCTGGGAGTTGTCTCTTCACTCTATTACTTGTTTCCTTTACTGTGCAGAAGCTTTTTCATTTGAAATGATCCCATTTGTCTACTTTTGATTTCATTGACTGTGTTTTGGGGTCATATTCAAGAAATCCCTGCCTATGGAGCTTTCCTCTATGTGTTCTTCTAGTAGTTTCACAGTTTCAGGTCTTAAGTAAAAGACTTTAAATAATTTTAGGTTGATTCTTGTAAGAGGTTACATAGGGTCCATTTTTATTCTTTTGTCTGTTGATATTCAGTTTGCCCATTTATTGAAGAGATTTTTCTTCCCTCATTGTGTGTTTTTGGCACCTTTGTCAAAAATCAGTTGACTGTGTGGGTTTATTTCCATGCATCCTATTCTATTCCATTGGCTGTTTTTATGCCAGTTTCATGCTATTTGATTACTATAGCTTTGTAATAGATTTTGAAATCCTGTTGCGTGATGCCTCCAGCCTTGTTTTGTTTGTTTGATCAAGCTTGGTTTGGTTATTTGGAATCTTTTGTAGTTCCAATACAAATTTTAGGATATTTTTTCGATTTCTGTGAAAATGGCATTGGAATTTTAATAGAAATTACACTAAATCTGCACATTGTTTGGGGAAGTATGAACATTTAATAATATAAACTCTTCCAATCCATGAACGTGAGCTATCTTTCCATTTATTAGTGTCATCCCCTATCACTTTTTATTAATGTTTATAATTTTCCATATACAGGTTATTAACTTCTTTGGCTAAAGTATTTCATTTTTTGAATGCTATTGTAAATGGAATTGTTTTCTTAATTTCTTTATCAGACAGTTTGTTGTTAGTGTATAGAAATGCCACTGATTTTTGTTAGCTATTTTCGTGTCCTGCAACTTTACTGAGTTTGTTTATAAGTTCTAGTAGTTTTTGGTGGAATCTTTAGGATTTTCCATATATAAAACTATGTCTTCAGAAAACAGAGATGATTTCATTTCATTCTTCTCCATGTGTATTCCTTTTATTTCTTTCTTTCACCCAATTGCTCTTGCTAAGACTTCTAGTACTATGTTGAGCAGCAGTGATCAGACTGTCTTGTGGGCATCCTTGTTCTGATGATCCTTTTCACCACTGAGTACAATATTAGCTGGGGGATTGTCATATATGGCCTGCATGGGGTTGAGAAACATTCTTGTTATACTTAATTTATTGAGTTTTTATTTTGTCATGAAAGAATATTGAATTGTGACAGATCCTTCATTCTGTTAATATGGTGAATCACATTTATTAATTTGCACATCCTAACCTTGCCTCCCAAGAATAAATTGCACTTGATCATAGTGAATGATCCTTTTAATGTGCTGGTAAACAAAGTTTGCTAGTTTATTTTTTGAGGATTTTTGTATCTATATGCATCAGTAATATTGGCTTGTAGTTTCCTTTCCTTGTAGTGTCTTTCTCTAAATTTCATATTAGAGTAATGCTGGCCTCATTAAATGAGTTTCGAGGGCTGGGCATGGTGAGTCACACCTGTAACCCCGGTACTTTGGGAAGTTGAGGAGAGCGGATCACAAGGTCAGGAGTTCGAGACCAGCCTGACCAATGTGGTGAAACCCTGTCTCTACTAAAAATACAAAAATTAGCTGGATGTGGTGGTGGGTGCCTGTAGACCCAGCTACTCAGGAAGCTGATGCAGGAGAATTGCTTGGACTTGAGAGGCGGAGGTTGCAGTCAGCCAAGATCACACCACTGCACTCCATCCTGGTGACAGAGCTAGACTCCGTCTCAAAAAAAAAAAAGAAACAAAAAATTAGTTTCGAAGAAGCGTTCATTTTTTAAATTTTTTGGAAGAATTTGGAAGGATTGGTATTAATTCTTTAAATGTTTGCAGAATTCAGCTATGAAACCATCTTCTATTTTTATTAATCTAGTAAGCCAACTTCCCCAACACCATATATTAGTAATCAGTTTCAGTTTAATTTCTGGGGAGTTATTATTCCCATACATACATGGGCTCTATCATAGCTTTCTTTTCTTCCTTTGGACTGCTATTTTTTCAATTTTACCTTTTTTTGCAGAGGAGTCTTGTTCTGCCACCCAGGCTGGAATGCAGCAGCATGATTATGGCTCACTGCAGCCTCAACCTCCTGGACTAAGCAATCCTCTCATCTCAGCCTCCAGAGTAGCTGGAACTATCTAAGTGTATGCCATCATACCTGGCTAGTTTTTTAATTTTTTTTTTTTTTTTGTAGAGATAGGACCTTCCTATATTTTCCAGGTTGGTCCTGAACTCCTGGCCTCAAGTGATCCTCATGCCTTGGCCCCTCAAAGTGCTGGGGTTACAGGTGTGAGCCACCTTGCCTGGCTTTGGACTGTTTTTTTCTTAATTTTTAATTTTTGTGGGTACATAGCAAGTGTATATATTTAAGGGATACATGAGACATTTTGATAATGTGTAATCATCACATTATCGTTTTATATTTTTGAAAATCTCTTTAATACAAGGCAGCTAGATCTTTATATGTGCCTCTGTGTTCAAACTATTACATATTATTTTGGTTGAAGTATGTGAAGAAATTTGGCTCAAACATGTAGTTAGAAAAGGTAATGGTCTTTTATGAGTCTTTTCAGATAATTGTGAATCTTCTTTGACACTATCCCCAAATTTGGCCAATGGCAATTTCTTAATGATTTCAGTATGGAATCTGCAACCATATCAATGACTTTTCAGTTCTCTGTTACATTAAAATTATTGCTCTATCTTACCCTTTGTATGGAAATTTTAATTTAATTTAATTGCCCTCTCTGTGGAAATTAAATAATTTTAATGTAACATTTGGTCGTTAGTTCGATGACTTATGCAGATATCACAAATATTCATACATTTTATTATAAGACACCCAAAGATCACATTCATTAATATTACCACTGATCTCATCAGAAAAACCTTTACATTTTAGGAAGTTTTTCAAGATTCCAAGTTTTGCTTGAAAGATTGAATTTTATCATTGACAATAAAAACATAACAAATAATATCAGTTTCCCCTGAAGTGATATACTTACTTCATCCATTTTGATGAAATGTTGGTCAGATATTCAAGTCTGAATAGGTATGGTTTTTCTGTCAGTATTTGTTTCAAATAAAAATGGTGTTCTTTGGAAAGAATGGTTGGTTCAGCTCAGAACTCAAATGATGGCACAAGGGCTTTTGATGACACACTTCTTGGTTCAATATGCAGTTGATGCATTTCAGGTATATTTCCCATTTCATCACATAGAATATAAAAAGATGTTTATCAAGAGTTGAGATTTAGGATGGGTGTGGTGGCTCATGCCTGTAATCCCAGCAATTTGGGAGGCTGAGGCAGACAGATCACCTGAGGTCAGAAGTTCAAGACTATCCTGGCCAACACGGTGAAACCCCCGTCTCTACAACAAAATACAAAAATTAGCCAGGCATGGTGGCATGTGCCTGTAATCCCAGCTACATGGGAGGCCGAGGCAGGAGAATTGATTGAACTCAGGAGGCAGAGGTTGCAGTGAGTTGAGATCACACCACTGCACTCCAGCCTAGCAACAGAGTAAGACTCATGAGACTCTGGTTCAAACAAACAAACAAACAAACAAAAAAAGACTTGAGATTTAATAAAGTTAGTGCCTTTTTATGCCTCAAGACATTCTTAAGTCATACTGACAATTTTTCTTTTTTATTTTTGCTATGCGTACATGACGGTGTAATGTACATAGAATGAAAAAAGCAAATTATGTCTAAGTGTGATTATGAAGACAGTTTTGACTCATGAAACCTCCTAGAGGGTGTCAGGGACCCTGAGGAGTTTGTGGACCACATGTTGAGTACCCGCTCGAAATGACTGGAAATAAAATTGCTGGATTATAGGTATTCACATCTTCAGATTTCCTAGAGGGTGTCAAATTGTTTTCCAAGTAGTTGTAACAATTTTTATTTCTATAAGGAATGTAAAATAATTCTTGTTTCTCTGCATTCTCGTCAACATTTTATGTGTCCTGAGTTTTACATTTTGGCCATTATTGTGCACGTGCATGAGCACCAGACTATGGTGTTAATTTGCATTGTCCTGTTGAACATTTTTTATATCTTAATGGGCTATTTGTGTTTCTTCTTCCATCAAGTACTTAAGTGTTTTGCTTAATTTTCTCTTGATTGTTTGCTTTCTGACGTTATTTATAGGCATTCGCATGATATGGATTCCTCCATCCTTTTTTCATTCCAGAATCCTTATCCTGTCTTTCTTTCTTCTCTTTTTTTTATCCTGGGATCTGTCACCCTTCTCTACAGATATCATACATTTTCAAGAATTTTCTTTTCCTTTCTTCTCATGCCTTGCAAGGCCTTTGGTCCCTGGCATGGCAAGGCAGTGCACATCTCTTCCCCGCGACCTTTCTACTGATGAACAGCAGTGTACTCTGGTCTCGGTGTCTGGCAGATCTCCAGAGGTGGGAGGGAAAGGTGAACTCTGGACTCGGGACATCTCCCGCTAGGATTTTGTCCCAGGCTTTTGTCTTCTCTGAAGCCTAAGCTCATTGTGTAGATTATATGTGGATAGGTAAGGGAGAGAAAGGAGAGCTTTTGATGAAGGAGAGGAAGGAAGATACAGCTTCTCTGCGACTGAGGAAGGGGAGATGATTGGAGGAAATGCAGGCAGCAGAAACCTGCATCTCCAGACCTGGCAGCTCCCTGTGGTGGGGCAGCATCTCAGAAGCAGGTGCGTTTTCAGACTCAGCAAAGATCCCATGCCCCAAGAACCTGAGGAAGAGGAAGACGCCAATCTCCAAGGGGCTCCTGCAACTGTGGACATTGTGGATGCCAGCGCTGACTGTGACTGCGCGGGAACGGGTGGCTGTTGCACTGTTTCCTGGGTACCAGGAATCTGCAATTTAACAAGTCCCAATGTGATTCTGATGCTAGGACCCATGTTTTATTTAGTGCTAGATTTCTCTAGCACTGAGTGTTTGGTGAGAGATAAAGTTTCATTCTGTCCTGTTTTAATACTCATCATGCAAAATTGTTGCCAGGATTGAAGATTGTGCTCGCAATGTGCCCAGCATAAAGTAGAGAGGATCAATTAGAGATAGTTTGTATTATTATGTTCACCAGAGACGTTGACACTTGGGTTAAGTTTTAAAGGTTGAGCAAAAATTGACCAAAGAACGATGAAAATGAATATTTTGGCCAGAGAAAGATCAGCATACCCATGTAGCAGGTGTTCCTGAGGGAGCCTGCTGGAAAGGCGGGCAGGGACAGAGTCTCACATGCCAGGGTTGTACATGGCACATGGCACGTGTGGCAAATGGATTGCAAGGGGGACAATTGGAGCCACAGAAGGAGCAAAGCGTTGTTCTAATAATACAACCTCAAATTCCTGACATCCAGTGCTGTGTGAGTCTTTTAACGCTCTGTGTGGCTTTTAAATCCATGCTTTAGTTTTTACCTTCCTTGAAGACATGACTGGGGATGTCATCCTAGTAACTATAACCATCAGTGATGATTACACGGACAGTATCTAGTGGGAGGGAGAGTCCACTAGACCCCACGGCTGGAAATCCGAATAAAGAAAGCTGGCATGCATTATAAAATCACAAGAATGGCCAGCACTGTCTCCATGGGCTGTGGAACCCCAGGCCGTAAAGGGGTTTGGAGCAAGCAAGTTCCTCTCTCTGCTTCTCTTTCTAAGGTAGTTGACCCCAGGGTAAGTGAAACATCCTTGACTTGGGGAGCAACCATCTAGTCATAGGGAATGGGTAATATCCCTACCCTGTTCAGAATACAACCTGTCAGCCACTTCAGGGAAAAAGTAGATAAAGCCAAAGCCAGCTGCCTCAACCTACTGCCTCCCTTCCCCAGAAATCAGATGGAATTTTGCTGTAGATTTCACACCCTAAGCCTTTCTTTGATACTGCACTTCTAGCTTCTGGTTTTTATCTCTATTTACTGCTATCCCCAGGGTCTAGAACAGTGTCCATTACATCTTGGAAGCTGAAATACTTGCTGTCTGAACAAGTAGCCTCAGAAAGTTCAACAGTGGGGCTCAAGTCTCCCTTGTGTAAAAATAGAAACACTCTCTGGCCCCCTAGCTGATAGTCTGATTACCTTGTCTTCTTTCTATTTATTCCTCATATTCCTCACGCTTCTCCCATCACTCTGTCTCCCCCCTCCTCTGGAAGGACCCTCATCAAGGTTATGAGTGGCTGTACTGCTGAGTGCACAGTTAGCTTTTTAGTCATTATCTTAGCTTTTGTATAAGTCGCTTCCTTCCCCAAATTTTCCTCTCTTGGGGGAGGAAGCATTGTGCTTTACCGATTTTTCTCCTGATTTTCAGATCACTGTGTTGTATTTTGCGCCCAACCCTGGGTTCTTCTGTCTGCCCCCTAAACTTGGGGTTCCTGAGGGCTCCACCCTCAGCCCTTTCTCTTTTCACTTCCTAGGCTTCCTGAGGGATTCATACAACCCACATGCCGAGGGTGTACAGATATTCATTTCCAGCTGCGCTTCCCTTCCCACTCCACTCTTCCTGGGTGGCTCCACATGGATGCTTCCCAGGAGACCCAGAGGCGGGAGCAAACCAATCACAGAATCCCATCTTTGCAGGGAAGTATATTTCCTGAGACCACCTGGGGACTAGCAACTGTACCAGTCAGGATCTGGTATCTATTAGAATGAATGGAAAAGCAGAGAAGAAGCACTCAGATAACCAGAGGAGGCAGCTATCCCAGCAGCGCAGGGGGAATGAAGGAAGAAGTTGCTGCTAATGGAACCCAGAAACTTTGAGCAGAGCTGCGGAGAGTTAGCCATCTCGGGGTGAAAACTCAGCAGAAGGCACAGAGCTGGGACTCAGGTGCTGGGGAAGGGCCCTGACCGGCTAGTGCTGCTATGTCTGAAGAGCTACACGTGGCTGATTCCTGGAGCTGGAACATCAGCATCTCTGGCTGCCGGCAGGACAATGAACCATTGCTGGCACCCTGCAGGGAAAAGCATGTCCTCTCCCTCCTCCAGCCTTCTGTTACCCTCTAGCGGCCCCTGTTGGTAGAGCCTGATGGGGATCCCTCCCAAAAAGGAGCAGTGGTTTTCGGAATTCACGAGGATGAATTTGGAGGTGAACGGATGATGAATGGTCTGTCATTCACCTCTGAATCTGCTCCTTCCGCAGTGTATCCCAACATCCTAGGTAATGATTTACCTGCTCATGCTCCATGCCAGAAAAGTGAAGTCATCCTGTACTCCACTCTCTCATATCCCACAGCCAATAAATTTGACTTCCTATTTATTTATTAGGAACAGGGTCTTGCTCTGTCTTCCGGGCTGGTCTGCAGTGGTGCTGTCATCATAGCTCACTGCACTACAGTCTCCAACGCCTGGCTTCAAGTAATTCCCCACCTGCAATTCCTGACGTGCTGGCATTACAGATAAGAGCCATCTCGTCCAGCCCTGAATTGTATTTTGAAGTTGTTCTGACCCGGTGTGGTGGCTCATTCCCATAATCTCAGCACTTTGGGAGGCCCAGGTGCGAGGACAGCTTGAAGCTAGGAGTTGGAGGGCAGCCTGGGCTATATAGCAAGACCCCATTTCTACAAAAACTTAAAAAAAAAGAAAAATTTAGTCAGGCATGGTACTGCACATCTGTAGTCCCAGCTGCTCAGAAGGCTGAGGCGGAAGGATCACTTGAGCCCAGCTATAGTGAGCTGTCACACCACTGCACTTCAACTGGGAGACTGAAAGAGACCCCATCTCTAAATGAATGAATGAATAAATAAATAAATAAATAAATTTGTTTCTTCCTGCTTGCCTCCAGTGCCTCTGCACTCATTTTTAATTTTTTTGAAATGGGATGTCACTCTATCATCCAGACTGGAGTGCAGTGATGCGATCATGGCTCACTGCAGCCTTGATTTCCCCAGGATCAGGTGATCCACCTGCCTCAGTTTTAGTATTTTTAGTAGAGATCGGGTCTCACCATGCTGCCCAGGTTGGTCTCAGACTTCTGGGCCCAAGCGATCCGCTCACCTCGGCCTCCCACAGTGCTAGGGTTACAGGCGTGAGCCACTGCACTCAGCCTCTTTTTGTTGTTGCTGTTGCTGGTTTTGCTAGAGAAAATGTTGGTTTTATTATTCAAAGAATACTTTGGAAATGACGCATACACATTAGTGTCATTTTGGAAATGATGCAAAGGACAATTGACCAACTGGTTTGCCATGCATTTTTATTTTAGTTTTGTAAAATATATCAAAACATAGACGGCTTTGCACTCATTTTGACCCTTGTCATCATCAAGCTGAGCAACTGCTGCAATGCCTCTTACCCAATCTTTTTGACTCGTCCCTTGTTCCTTGCAAGCCTAAGTGATCTTTCTAAAATGCCAATTGATAACATTGTATCAATGTCAGTGCTGTAAACCTGTTCATGGCTCTTATTCCTGACATAAGAAGCATTCTAAGACTTTATCACCTTGCCTTTGCGTCCCTCTTCATCACTAACTGCCTCTCACCTTATACTCCCTCCATGCGTGTGTTCCCAAGCACTGCACTCTCACCCTCCCGTCCATGACTGTAAGTGGAGCCCCTCTTTGAAATGTGTGCCGCCGCATATCCAGGCTGCCTGGCAGTCTCTTTCTCATGCCCTTAAATCTGGCTGCTGTTGCCTTTCCTGAGAAGCCTTCCCTCATCGCCCAGGTTAAGTTGATCATTGATTTCTTTGTGACCATGGCTTGTTTTTCTCATGTTACAGACCACGCTGAGTTTTGCGTTTTCCTGTATGAGTCTGACTCCAGATCTGAATTAGGATTAGATTCAGCAGTAAGTGACAGCAAATCAAAAAAGATAGTCGCTCATACAGTGTCGGTGCTTATATCCACATAGAAGTCAGGTACAAGTTGGCAGTCGCTGGTCGACATGGCCTCCCTGGGCCAGGGAGATGGGGTGCTTACCTTGTTGCCCCACTTCCCTTAATGCACAACCTCCGCTTCCTGGTCCACAATGGCTACTCTAGCTCAGCCTATTGGGTTTGCATTCGGATCAGCAGAGAAGAGAAACAGAGGGTGAAGGACACATCTCCTTGGTCCAAGGCCACTTCCTCCCCAGGCTCAAACTTGTAAGAACAGGGTTGTGTTAATTTGTCAGGACTGCCATAACAAATTACCACAAACCTGTGGCTTTAACACAATAGAAACGTATTCCTTCACCATTTCAGTGGCCAGGAATCTAAACTCAAGGGCCATGCTCCCTTTGAAGGCTCTGGGAAGGGCTGGTTCCATGCCTTTCTCCGATGCTTTCATGATTGCTGACAATCCTTGGTGTTCTTTGACTTGTAATGCATCACTTCCATCTCTGCCTCTGTCTTCTTTCTGTGTCTTCACATGGCCTTCTCATATGGATACTACTCACTGGATTTAGGGGCCACCTTAATCCATTGCAACCTCAACTAGTTACAAATGCAAAGACCCCATTTTCAAATAATGTCACCTTCTGAGGTTTTGGGTACACATGAATTCTGGAAGGACACTATTCAACTCATTACAAGAATCTTATGTCTTCATCTTGCAACATGGGGCACTGTGTCTAGGACTTAGTAGGAGTTTAACAAAAAGGTTTCAGAATTGAATACAACTGATTACTGGCTTCCAAGGTGTTTGGTTTCAAAGTTCTCTTCAATTAACATTCACTGAGTTCCTTTTCCACAGGGCTGGTTAATCATTTTCTAATATTTTCCCACGAAAAATTAGAATCAAGTCAGCATGGGATGATTTCCTGGTAATTTATCCAAATTATATACCACTTTATCCTGGTAATTTGAAATAATACTTTGAAACATTAGGACGAAACTATAACAAAATATAGTCATTCCTTTCCCATTCCTCAGTCCTGCTCCCCAGATGCAACTCCTGTGAACTCTCCCAGCTGGGTCTCGAGGTATTGAACTCCATGTTTCTAAGTAACATGTGCGCACTGCAATCCTTTGGGCCATCAGGTTTAGGCACTGCAGCTGACCTGTCAGGGTCCCTCCTGGTCCCCTGGGCCTCATTCCTCAGCACAGCTGGCAATATCTGCATCTCTTTGCCTGAGGATTTTCTTCAAAGCCTGCTCACCTGTGCACGGGAGCAGGCATAAAATGCTGGGCCATTTCCCCAGAAGCAGATCCAACCTGGCAGGACTTGGTGTATAAATCCCCCCACTCCTTAGCCCCTGTGGTGGGCTAACTCAGGCAGGTGCTGCCCCATTCTCCAGAGTTTCTCTGAGGGCTTGAGACGCAGTCTCGTCAAGGGGTTTCTGGTTGATCATGCACCCTTATTGGTGGCTTCCCTTCCTGTTACTCTCTTCACTCCTCTCTGGTGTTTTCTGTATCTTCCAAGTAAGCTTTTTTTTAAAAAAATATCTTTTCTTTCTTTTTTTTTTTTGAGACAGAGTTTCGCTCTTGTTGCCCAGGTTGGAGTGCAGTGGTGCAATCCCGGCTTACCGCAACCTCCGCCTCCTGGGTTCAAGCAATTCTCCTGCCTCAGCCTCCCGAGTAGCTGGGACTACAGGCATGTGCCACCATGCCCAGCTATTTTTTTTGTATTTTTAGTAGAGACGGGGTTTCACCATGTTGACCAGGATGGTCTCGATCTCTTGACCTCAGGATCCACCCGCCTTGGCCTCCCAAAGTGTTGGGATTATAGGCAAAAATACCTTTTCTTAAATACTTTTTCATTGTAGTAAAATGCACAAAAAGTAGCATTTATCATCTTAATCACTTTAAGTGCACAGTTCAGTGGCATTAAGTACCTTCACATTGTTGTGCAAGCATCACCACCATCCATCTCCAGCGCTTCTCACAATCTCCAGCTGAACTCAGTATCCATTAAACAATAACTCCCCATTCCCTCTCTCCCCCAGGCCCTGGCAATCCCTTCAAATAAACTTGCATTAATTCTTGTTTCTGGGTCTACTTCAGGAGAAACTCAAGCTAAAACAGACATTAATTATTGATTTTCTGTCATGGTAATTCATTCAGCTAGTATTTATTAAAAATCTCCTAGATGGCAAGCAATAGTCTATAAGTTACATTATATCTGTTAGAAAGTGTTATAAAGAAAAATAAAGCAGAATAGGATGATAAGAACGCTACAGTTGGGGACAGCATTATTGCTGATGCATTGGACAAAGAAGAGACATTTAAACAGGGACTTGAATGAGACGAGTGAGTGAGCCACATCCTGTCTGGGGAAGGGAGTTCCAGGCAGAGGCACCTGCTAGGGCAAGGGCCCAGAGGTGGGAAGAAAGTTGGATGGGGATTCAGGGTTCTTTTTCTTCCCACCTGCAGGCATATACTTCCCCTTCAATCTTCTCAGTACAGCTATACCACATGTTTTGGATAAGTGAATAGTTGATTGTTACATTATTAGGCTTATGCAAATATTGTTGACTGCTAAGCCATCCAGTATACAATTTTTGCTCCTTTATAAACTTTTGTTTTTTTCTGGAGTTAGAAATGCTTTTCACTTGCTTAGTTTAGTATCAATAAGGATTTTATCAGAAAAGCAGAACCACTCGAGTTTTTAAAAAACATTATTATGAGATCTCATTTTTTACCTGGATAACTTCCCCCTGAAGCTTTCTGCTTGTCTGTCCCTTCTCCAGTTACGGCACAGAGGACGTGGCTGCCCTTCTGGGATTTCTCTCCGCCGTCTCTCTGATGTATCACTGATTCCCTGCATCTAGCCTTCCCCTTTCTTGGCTCACTCTCCCCATCTCTCTGTTTATTGGTACGTTTGCACATGTTTATTACTGAAACTCACCTTCTGGTAGCTTCTAGGAAATAGTGCATAAGGGATAGAAACAAATCTACCTTCAAATTTGGTTGACAGGTTAAGTATTAATTCTGAACTAAAAGTTTTTTTTCTCCTCAGAACTTTAAAAAAAATTGTCCCGCAGCCTTCTAACATCCGATGAGGTTCTTGAGAAATCCAGTGTCATTCATATCCCTAGTTTGTTGCATGTAATTAACCTTCCTTCCTTCCCTCCTTCCTTCCTTCCTCCCTTCCTTCCTTTCTTCCTTCTTTGCTTCTTTATTTTGAATATTATTTTTATCCACATGTTGTAAATGTTCATGATTAAGATTCTTTGCTATGGACCTTTAAAAATTCATTGTATTGGTTATTAAATGGGCCCTTTTAATCTGCCCAGATTGGAATTTCCCATATTATTTTTTTGTTAATATTATCCTATTCATATTTTCTCTTTTCTCTTTATGGGACTTCTATTAGTTAACTCTTGGTCTCCTTGAATTGCTCATTAAATTTTCCCCTCTGCCTCTCCATACCTCATTTGTTTGTTCCTCCTCTTCCTCCTCCCCCTCCTCTTCTTCCATTTTTGAAGTATTTCCTGGAATAGTTCCTTGACTTTATTGACTCTTCTATTTATGAAACAATTTTTCGTGTTCATAATTTCATTATTTCATTTTTAATAGAGTTTTCTTATTCTGTAATTGCTCCCATTTTGCTAACGGGGCACTCTGTTCTCATTTCATGGGTGTCATTTCTTTTTTGTGTCTCTCTAAAGATATTGACAGTCTTTGGAGCTTCTTTTCTGTTCTTCATACCGTCTTTGGTTCCCGATTTTAAAAATAATTTGTTTTGATCTTCATGTTAGAGTCTTTCCTTAAAAAAACTATTGCTACTTTGCTGTCTGTTTGCATTTTGAAATAAAGGACTCAAGGGTTGATGTGAGGCTCTCTGATTGCAACAGGCACTGATTCTGGACTTCACAGTAGGGTGGTGGGGCTGGAAGCTGGCTTTTCCCCTGAGAGACACTCAACTCCACCTGTACATACACTCAGGACTATCTGTTTGTTAACAGAGAATTCTGTTTCTCGGGGGAGTATTTTCCCATCTCCTGTCTGGCCACTGGCATTTGGGGACTGGGACTGAAAGAGGATGGTGAGGAGTGAGGGAGGGTGAAGCTGTCTTTGTTCTGTAGACAGAGATCTTTCAGCCCCTCTCTTCAGCCTGGCCCATGCCTGTCTGCGGGCCTCAGGAGCCCTTTTCTGAAGTCCATCCTATAGGGCCAAGTAAGGGCCATTCCTTGGCTGCGCAGGGTGTTGGGAGCGGATTCGGGAACCTGACTAATCTGTATGAAAGCTTTCAGACAGGTCTCTTTTTAGTTTCTTCTCTTGGCCCACTTTACCTCGGAACTCATTGCTTTCATTTTGGGCCACTCAGGGTCCAGCAGGGCGTGAAGAGCGGCCCAGCCTCCCCGTTCTGTGTGGGGGTGCCCCACTCTTTCACCCGCCATTTGACCTCTGGAATCTTGCTGCTGTCAGAAAGTCTTCTCTTCTCATTGTCTTTGTAGATTTACTCGTCTTTTATTACTTTCTTGTGATATTACTGCTGTTTCAAGAGAGTAGGTATAAATGCTCATGCTCATTTTACCTATTTAGCTGGAAATTTGCCTATTTTTGTCAGGCTGATTTGCATGGACAGTTGGTGGCTAATGCTGTTCACTGCACTTCAGACTGTTCTTCCACAGAATGTGTGCAGAGCTTCTGGCGACAGCAGAAATAAAGCAGCGTTGAAGACCCTGGGCTCTGGTCTAGCTGAGCGTGTTTGAATGTTTGCTTAGAGAAGTCACATTCTTTTTGTTTCTCAGTTTCCTCATGTGTGAAATGGGGATGATAGTTCTGACCTTAGAGGTAAATTAGGTAATGCTTGTAAAATGCTTTGCTGTTTTGAGCACAGAATAAGTATTCAATAAATTGGAGCAATTATCATTACAAATATAATTAATGTATTCATATATTACTCAGAGATAAGAATGTCTCTGCAAATATTATTATAGCTGAGATAGGACCCGGTCGGAAAAAGACTCAATATTATAGACAGAAAGAAGTCCCTAATAATTCTTACCAAGCAAGGTATTTATTAAGCACCTAGTGCATACCAGTGTTACGCTAAGCATCATGGGGAGTGCAGAGAACGGTGTTCAGATGCAGAGTCTGTCTTTAAGGAGCTTGCCGTCCAGCTGGAGGGAACAATGAAAGAACAGCTAAGACTCAAGTCATGAGTTACTGGCCAAAGCAAAATAGAGACAAAGGGAGAAGATGTGGGGGTTAGATTAGGGGACACATGGCTGCCTGGAAGATGGGGAATCTGGACTGGATTTGGATGAAGAGGCATTTCTTGACGCACTAAAGGGAGGAAAGAGTGATCCAGGTGGCAGAGACAGCAGGAGCCCAACGGGGTAGGAGGGAGAAGGCTTATGTCTGCAGAACACAGTGAGAAGAAAGCTCAGGTGAAGGAGAAGCTGCTGGAGGTAGGGCTGGATGTTAAAGGTGAGATTAGACTCCGAACGGCTTAGAGAGTGTGATAGAGGCGCTGGCAGGCAATGTAGCAGACCCTGGCTTTTGAGCAGGGAACAGCAAAACCCATTAGGTCAGGTACAGGAGGTACCCGATGCTTTACCGTGGTCTCCAACTGCCTGAAGGAGAAGGAGAACGCAGAGGGCAAGGTCTCCAGACTTGCCTGAGAAGCGAGGGATGAGATGGATGAAAAATTAATGCGATCATAAATATTGCAGGAGCGAATGCACCAGATACACATAAGGATCGTCTTCTGGGAGCAGCTTCCCCTTCGGTTGCAGTGGGAAGAGCTCCTTTCTGGGGACAGAGGAAGGAGGCGGAGATGCATGTCCAGGGTGGAGGGTGGGGCTCCTCTCGGGGCTGCTGCTGCTCCGGGAAGCCCTGAGGTTGCAGGCTGAAGCTATCCACGTGGTGGGGGTGGGGAGTGCACCCCCTCTTAGCCTTAAGGCCACTTCTCTGGCTTCCTCTCCTGCAAGGGAAATGTAAACTTGGCCCCTGCTGAACTCACTGGTCCTCCTCGCTGACATTGACTCGTTTTTCTTTTCTGTGTGCCCCACAACTTGTCCTCATGAGCCCCCTCTATGGTCACTTCTGTTCTCTGCTTTGGGGTGACACTGAGAAGTCCCTGTGACCCTATGGGATGTTCCTCTTTCATCCACCTGCCCCTCAGAGAACTGGCATGGAGATCTTTCACCTCTGACAGGCAGCAAAGCGTTCTTGTACTTGAGTATCTGCCGACTGCCTCCCTCCTGAGGAGCAGAGTGAAGGAAAGAGACCAGGCTCTAGAGTCTCAGCGTCCGCTCTCAAGGGCACCCTCGCTGCAGCTCAAGCTGTTTCTCATCGGCCCGTCTCTGGCAGTTTATTTCTGAACTGCTTAAGATTTTGCTGGGCTGTCTGGGGGTGGGGATGTGACGTGAGGGCAATAGTGAAGAGCAAGTGAAGCAGGGGAGGCAAGTGAGAAAGGGCCTGCCCAGGGTGTGCTGATAAATGTTTAACGGGAATGGAAGCGGAGGACTTTGATTTGTAAAGTTTGCTGATTTCTATGGTGTCAACACTCCCTCTGGCCAATTTCAAGCTACAAACAGGATGTCAAGCGGCTAGGCTAGGCTAGCGTAATTCCGAAACATGAGCCGGTTGGTGCTCTCACTAGCATATCCCTGGTCCCACGTCTCTGGAAGTTTACAAGCCCAAGCTGCCATCATCCATTTTACGATCAACCACAGTGGAACCGAGTATCTTGCCTCTCTGTACCTCAGGTGACCAAGAGCCTGGGTCCTCGGCCCCAGAGCAGGTCATCAGTGCAGATGTTATAAACTGGAAAGCTACATGGATCATTGGAGAGTTTCTTTGGGGTCCCTGATTGCTGTGGGTACTGCCTAATGCCGCAGCACAATTAAGTGCAAGAATGAGGGAGGGACAGGAAGGAAACAAAGGGCTCAGATTGCTGGCAACTGATCCAGGCCTCCTTGCCTGCTAGGGATACAGACTGTGGCTCCTCTCAGCAGCTGCAAGGTTTCTGGTATTGCCCAAGCACGCCTCCCTGGTATACCATCGTGATGGCTAACATCAATCAAGCTTCATTAACAGGCCAGGCGCTGCACTAGCTGTCAATCAGACTTCATCCGCTAGTCTCTATAACAACCCTGGGAGGTAAGCACAGTCTTTTCCCCTGCTTTAAGCAAAAGAAGACAGAGGCTTGCAATAAGTCGCACGCCGAGTGACACAGCTGGTAAGTGATAGAGCTGGGATTTGAAGCTGGCTCTGTTTGACTGCAGGCCCTTTCTGGAACTCTGGACATCAGTGATGTGGACATATTCTCTGCCATTTCTTATTTCTGGCTCTGTGAGGGACAGACTCACTGGACCTTCCTTGACTATCCCCAGAAGCCGGATTGTCACGTTCAGTTTACCCAAGGCCTGTCTTTGCTCCAGCACCACTGCAGTCAGTGGGGAGCATGGAAGCCCAAGTGAACTTCACCTTGAGGATGGAGGCAAAGAAATGGCACCCTCTGCTATGGAAGCAAATTAAATCCTGCCAGAGTCGAACAAGGCCAGCCATTCTAAGGAGTGGGTATTCTTTGTCTTTGCATTGCTGAGAAGACCAGAGGGTTCCTTGGTCCTTACTGCAGAGTCGAGGTTGCCCTACAGAAGGCTGTCAGGGGCCTCTGATGCACGGAGTAATTCATGCGAGATCAGCTATAATCTAATGGGCAGTAAGACACCATCACCACATCACATAATGGCAGAAGACTTGAATGACTGATGAAGAGCAAGGGACCCTCCCAGCACTTTGGGAGGCCAAGGTGGGCAGATAGCCTGAGATCAAGAGTTTGCGACCAGCCTGGCCAATGTAGTAAAACCCCGTCTCTGTTAAAAATTTGAAAATTAGACAGGTGTGGTGCTATGTGTCTGTAATCCCAGCTACTCTGGAGGCTGAGACAGGAAATTCATTTGAACTTAGGAGGCGGAGGTTGCAGTGAGCTGAGATCCCACCTTTGCACTCCTGCCTGGGTGATGAGAAACTCTGTCTCAAAAAAAAAAGAAGAAGGGACCCAAACAGAGCAGGCTGAGGCATGTCAGGGTGTCCCCACAATACATGTGTGCACCAAAAATAAAATTCTAAGGCCTCCAACAGACTGAATGGACGCCCCTCCCCCCCACTTTGCCAATGGGATCCCAAACAAACCTGAAAAAGTAGTTAAGGCCACAATGGGAAGCAGGGGTCAGACATGCTCACTGTAGCCTCCTTCCTTTGGAGCTGAGACACAGCTGACCAGCATTATCGCTGTAACAGAAACACTCTGTAGCAATAGGATACCAAATTTTAACCTGACTCTGGTATAGCATCACATGACAGATAGCAGGCCCTGAAGGAAATAAAAGTATTTTACCCCCAAATATATTTCTTTGACGTAGTTTGAAATGGCCCTGCAAAGCTGTCTCTTGTCGGGGAAATTTACATTCTGCAGAGAATCTCCTTCCCTTACTAGGTCCTTTCCGGAGAGTCTGACACCTTTTTAAGGTTCAGTAAGAGACAGTCACATCTCTTCTCTCTGAAGGCTGCCACCTGGAGGCTTCATCTACCTGACAAGAACCTTGGCTTCCACAGCCTCCCTCACCTTAACTCGAGCTGACTTCAACTTTTCAGGCAGAATTTCACTCTTCCCAATTGTCAATCAGGAAATCTTTGCATCCACCTGTGACCTAGAAGTCCTCCTGCTTCAAGATGTCCCGCCTTTCCTGGCCACACCAATGTAGACATTACATGTATTAATTTATATGTTTTCCTGTAACTTATGTCTCCCTGAAATGTATAAAACCAAGCTGCAGCCCCACCACCTCAGGCACGTATTCTCAGGACACTCAGAGGCTGTGTCACAGGTCCTGGTCTTCAGCCTTTGCAAAAGAAACTTCTAAATTGATTGAGACTTGTCTCAAATACTTATTGATTTACTCATGGAAGATGCAATTTCAAGTAGCTAGAATAGATTATGTAGACAGAAGGTTCCACACCCTGGAAAAAGCAACTTCGTCAAGCTTTCACTGCTCAGTGGATACCTCCCTAAAAAGTTCTCTGCTCTGTCCAGGTGAGATGGCTCACACCTGTAGTCCCAGCCCTTGGGACACCAAGGTGGAAGGATCACTTGAGGTCAGCCATTTGAAACCAGCCTGGCCAACATGGTGAAACCTGGTCTCTATTAAAAATATAAAAATTAGCCAGATGTGGTGGCGTTCACCTGTAATCCTAGCCTCTCTGGAGGCTGAGGCAGGAGAATTGTTTGAACTTGGGAGGTGGAGGTTGCAGTGAGCCGAGATTGCATCACTGCACTCCAGCCTCAGTGACAGAGTGAGACTCCATTTCAAAAGAAAGAAAAAAATAAAAAGACTTCTACGCTCTAATTGTCCGGTGATGGTGAAACTGAATCTGGTACTTCCTCATCGTTCTAGCACCTCTCCCCTCTGCTAAATCACGCGACTTACTCATTTTCCATCCTTCCTGTCTTTGCTCACCTGTATTCTCCTTGGAATGGCTGCCCTGTACCATCTTCCATACAAACCTTCACACTTCCTTCCAGACTCAGCTTGAATGCTGCCAAGAACCAAGGGAGGTTCTGATTCTCTCCTCACTCCCCACACGCCCTGCTGGAAGGATCCTTCCCTCTTCGGCGCTCCCTTAGCAAGCCATCTGCATCTTCCGATAGCACGTTCTCATCAGTGTTGTATTTATGTGCAGGGAAGCTTCTCCAGGGCATGACCATGTATAACATCGCTGTCCTCACCGCAGCAGCTGGCCTGGCACCTGTGCATACGTAAAAACGGAGAAAGTATTTGCTGAGCAAGATATTTAATTTTATTTTGGGGCAGAACATACCTACCAAAAATTAAACCCGGCCAATGACCTGAATGGGCCATCCTGCTGGGCACACATCTCTCATTGAAGGATTACTACGCAGTCCCTTTTGAATTTGGTGATTATGGATTCTTCCCCAAATATGTGTTCATCCTTAGATGAACCAATGCAATTTAATTTATTAATCTGTAAAACAGACCCAGACACATCTGAACTTTGTTAAGGCCATCTTAAGTCACAGCCTAATAGAGTAGAATGCCTCTGGCTAACATCTGACTGTTCATCTTCCTCAGAAATTTTGCATTAAGAGCAACAGTCTCAATTAGGTGAGAAAAGTCCGTGGTAATGCGTTCAGTGCTGCACTTCAAACTGATTAAGCTCAGAGTCTAGCCATACAGGGGATCCCAGGCATTTAAATGTGGAGTTGTATTGAATTTCAAGTACCTCTTCTTGGTCTGGTTGTAAACATCACCTCTGTCGGCTTTACTTTCTACTTTGCTGAGGAGCAGGAAAGGTGAGGGCAGAGCAACCCAAGTTGTATAGGGGACTATCTGTGTTGTAAGAGGAAAATGCAGCATGTCTATCTGCAAAGAGGAGAGTCAACATCTTGTTCCTCATCACGATGCCAGAGGCACCAAAATGTAATGGGAGAACTCGAGGAGAGACGAGGAGAGACGGAGAAGCAAATTACCTGCCTGGTGCCTGGAAACCATGGCAGTCCCAGAATATCATCATCAACAAGCCTGCAGGACCTCCAGCTCTGATTGCCTGATGGCGCTAGCCTTCAGGCTACACAGCCCAGGGGCCTGGTACATGGTGTTAGCATCCTGCAAACAGACTGGCTGATCCCTGCAGGGCCGGGAGAGAGGGCACTCGCCCTGCCTCTGCCTCTTCCTCTGCTGGAATTTGGATTTGAAGCTCTGGGTCTCCTCAGGATGAGGAAGGAAGCTGCCATGTTTCATCCGTCTTCCCGCTGCCCATCTTGAAGGTCACCTGCAGCTTTGGTGGACACTTGTGGCTTCTGGATCCATCTTTCTTTTCCTTCCTTCCTTCCTTCCTTCCTTCCTTCCTTCCTTCCTTCCTTCCTTCCTTCCTTC
>NW_022436961.1:3037521-3469558 GCF_009761245.1 Sapajus apella
TTCCTTCCTTCCTTCCTTCCTTCCTTCCTTCCTTCCTTCCTTCCTTCTTTCCATCTTTCTTTCTGACAGAGTTTCACTCTTGTCACCCAGGCTGGAGTGCAATGGTTCTATCTCGGCTCACTGCAACCTCTGCCTCCTGGGTTCAAGTGATTCTCCTGCCTCAGCCTTCCAAGCAGTTGGGATTACAGGTACCCAGCATCATGCCTGGCCATTTTTTTTTTTTTTTTGTATTTTAGTAGAGATAAGGTTTCACCATGCTGGCCAGGCTGGTCTCAAACTCCTGACCTCAGGTGATCCCCCCGCCTCTGTCTCCCAAAGTGCTGGAATTACAAGCATGAGCCACTGCACCCGGCCTGGATTCATTTTTCATTGCTGCACAAGTGACACACATTAGCAGGTTAAAACACACGTATGTCACTTCACAGCTCTGTGGGTCAGTGAGGAGTCTAGGTGACTTAGCTGGGTCCCCTGCTCAGGGTCTCAGGCTGATGTCACAGAATCACCTGGGATTGCAATCCGATCTCAGGCCTGGGATCCTCTTCCACACTTTCTAGTAATTGGCAGAACCCAGTTCCCTGTTTCAAGACTGAGGTCCCCATTTTCCTGCTGGGTGTTGGCTGGCGTCACTCTGAGCTCCCAGAGACTCCTCTCAGGACCTTGCCCCATGGACCCCTCCACATCACACCTCCAGGAGAGTGTCTATTGCTGCTTCTTGTCTCTTTCTCGGCTCATCTGCTGAGGTCAGCACCACCCAGGGTAGTCTTCTCTTTGGTGAACTCAAAGTCTACTGATTAGGGACCTTAATTACATCTGCAAAATCTCTCCTGCCATATAACAAAATCACAGCCATGGTCCAGGCCACACTCAGGGAGACAGATTATACATGGTGAGTGTACTGGGAAGGACATCTTGGAGCCACCTTAGAATTCTGACTATCACAGCGT
This sequence comes from Sapajus apella, assembly GCF_009761245.1. Classification (NCBI taxonomy): domain Eukaryota; kingdom Metazoa; phylum Chordata; class Mammalia; order Primates; family Cebidae; genus Sapajus; species Sapajus apella. Next base: position 3,038,466 of record NW_022436961.1, read on the forward strand.
CTGTCCTCCAGTTCCAGGTGTCTGCCTGAGGGATTTCCCTGGCCGTTAGAGCACTGGGGAGGCCTGAAGTGCAAGGAATTTAACACCACCAGGGGGCACTCTCAACATTGAGGGGAGAAAGTGGGCCAATGCGTACCCTGGCCTCTGGTCCCTTGGTGAGACAATTCTGACGTGTGTTTTACCCGGTTTCGCAAGGGTCTCCAAGAGGGAGTGAACTTCAGGTCCTAGGGCAGCACCCTCACCTGGTAATGTCCTTTTGAGTAGCTTTCCTCCCTTGCCTGACTCAATTCTCCTTCTTCACCACACTTCCGGGGACCACCTGCTAAATTCTATTTGCACCTACATCAGGATCCCAGCATGTGCTACTGGGAGAACTTGTATTCAGTCAGACTTGAGCTTCATTCCTCAGGTCCCCTTTGCCTTTCCCACGGCAGCCTTGTTAACACTTCACTCTCCTCAAGGTCTCCACTGCCTCATCCCACCCCAGCCCTCAGGAAATCACCCAGCCTTCTGACTGAATCCACAAGGTGGAGGCTGCTTCCACTTCCCTGATGTCTCCCTCAGGATTTCCTTCCTCACCCACTACGTGACTCTTCCTTTCCTTGTGTGCAGAGAATGAAGGGCTCCTTTCCTGTACAAGTCAGATTCCATCCCTTCTTTTCTGACTTAGGACCTTACCCTGGTGGCCTTCTTTTTTTCTTTTTGGGTTCACTCCCTCTCAAGCCTCCCAGTAGGCTCTTCTGCTTCCCACAATACAAAGGCTCACATCTCTCATGAAATAACTCTTTCTTTTGTTCAGTAACACTTAAGCCATCCTCCCTCAAATGAGGTCAGTTCTCCCAGCCTCTACTAATGCGTGGTCATGGACTCATCAAGCCCAAGTGTGTTTCTCTTGTCTCCCTGCCTGCCAAAAGCTGCCTCCCCAGTGGCCCCCAGTTATGGGGCTTCTTTCTTCTTCCCTCCTTCCCTTCCTCCTTCCCTCCTTCTCTCCCTCCCTTCCTTCCTTCCCTCTCTCCCTCTCTCCGCTCCTTCCTTCTTTTTTTCTTCTTCTTTTTAAATCATTATTATTTTTTTAGAGACAGGGTTTCCCAGAGCTGCCCAGGCTGGTCTCGAACTCCTGGGCTCAAGTGATCCTCCTGCCTCAGCCTCCCAAAGTGCTGGGATTACAAGCATGAACCACTGTGCCCAGCCCTGAATGACTTCTGATTGCAGCCTCTCAGCCTTTCTTGCTCTCATTCTCATTCTCTCTGTTGTCTCTGTAGGATTGAAAATTCCCGCTCCTTAAAGAAACTCCTCTTTCAGTTTTCATGAAAGCGATATTTTTCAGTTTCTTTCTTTTTTTTTTTTTTTTCCCCTGGCAACTCGTTTCAACTTCTGGTCTCCTCCTTTTGGCCTCATGTCCCAGGCATTGATACCTACTCAGAGTGTCTGTTTGCTTTCTCATCCTTGGCAGTTCCAGAGCCCTGATAACCACTTGACCCCCAGCTCGTGCTCCCCTGGGTCTTCATGGCTGAGACTGTTTCACACTCTACTCTCAGCTTCAGGACCACTTTTTTCCTGAGTCAGGAATGATTTAATTTGTGCTAAACCACAGTGTGAGAATTACGGCATCCAGGCGAACATGCTGCCAGCAAGCTGTGGTGCCTCCTTGTGTCTGACGAGACTCCAGTCTGTCTGTGTCAGCCTCCACCCTCCCTCCAGGACCAGGGACAGCGGGAGAGTGCCCCTCCTTGAGCGCAGCCAGAGCTTCTCGGGATTATTTTGTTCGTTTCATCCTTATGGAGGCCACGTGGAGTAAGAACTCTTTTCCCACATTTTACACACGAGTACACTGTGTCCTAGAAGCCTGAACTATTTGGTCCAAGTGGGCTCTCAGCCCCCACTGCCTTCTCTTGTGTTGTCTACACCACCTTACTCCAACCATCTCTGCCTGGCCTTCTATCCCTCTCCATAACAAAGCACTATAGACTTGAAGGTGAAACAGTAGACATTTCCCCACAGTTCTGGAGGCTGGAGGTTGGGGATCAAGGTGTCTGCAGGGCTGATTTCTTTTGAGGCCTCTCTCTTTGGCTTGCGGAGGGCCGTCTTCTCCCTGTGTCTTCACGGGCTCTTTCCTCTGCCTGTATCTGGGTTCTAACATCCTCTTATCAGAACAATGCCTGTCACTGGATTAGGGCTCACCCTAATGACATCATTCTAACTTGGAGACTCTATCTCCAGGTAAAGTGACATTCAGAGCACTGGGGGTTAAGACTTCAACATATAAGCTTTGGGTAGGAGGCAGAAGTCACGCCATAACATTCCCATTTGGCAGATGGGAAAGAGATGAGGGTCACGTGGTTGACCTCTGACCATCACCATGTGCTGCCAATACATGGCTGTAGCCTCTGCCTGCCAGGCCCAAGGTGCCTGTAGGGGGTGTGGCCTAAACCATCACCGTCCCGCCAGCCTCCTGCTAAAGCCCAAGATGACCCAGCGGATCTACCCAGCTTGTTCCTGTCTTCTCACAGCGCCCTGCCGCCTCCAGTGGCTGTGGCCCACTCCCAGAGACCTTGCTCTGGACAGACGGAGGCCCGGAGGGTGCCTCTGTGATGCGCTCCTGCAGGGAATGCCCTCTCCTCCCGGCGTTTTCCTCGGCGTCCTCCGAGAAGCCCTTCCTCCCGCCTCCATGCGCGCTGCTTCCCTCTGCTGGCGGGGCGGACGGCACCCTCCCTTTCTGCTCTTAGTAAGTCTCTCCTTGTTCTCTGATTGTGCTCTCTTGTGTGGTCTCATCATTCCAGCAACGTTGGCAGCTGTTTGAAAGCAGCCACCAGGTCCATTTTTTCATTCCTCGCAGCGCCTGACTCAGGACTGCACCCGCGCTAAACGGTCAGTGAAGACGCAGGGGACCCGAGAAGTGTGGAAATGCTGCCTTCAGTTCCTCACACCTGCTTTACAGAATGAAGAAAAAAAACCCTTAACTTTAGGAGAAACCTTCAATCATTATCTGCGGCTCTCTTCTGATCTCCCCTCCTCACCCTCCTAAAGGACTAGGATGGGAAGGGAGAGTGGGGGGTGTTTCCAGGCACCCCTCAGAAGGTCGCTGCCTCCTCTGCTGTTTCTCCAGCTCCTCTCCCCTCTTTCTGCTGTTCCCCGTCCTTTCTGGTGCCCACATCACACACCCTCATGAGCAGTCTGCATCCTTCCTCTTCCTCGTTCTTTCCGTGCACACACCCGTGCACAAACACACGCACGCAAACACACACACGCACACACAGGTACACACACATGCAGCTCATTCCAGAGCAGACTGGTTCTGGAAGGGGGCCTGTAAGGGCCAGATATTTTGCTGCTTTGAATGCGGGATTCTCTGTCCCACCGGAAGGATGGTGCCACCTGCGTTTCCCCATCCTACCCCCATGCCTCCTGCCAATTTTTGTGTTGTTGGTGTCCTCCAAGTGTCTTCAGTGATGTTTCAGGAAGTAGGCCTCGGAAGCCCTGGTCAATGACAAGTGCCTTGAAAAATGCACTCTCTTGTAAGATAAGTAAGAATGTTACTACTCTATTTTCCTCTGGGGAATTCAAAATCTACATGTGTGTTTAAAGGCTCTGAGAAGTTCCGCAGTAAAGAACCTGCTTATGTTTACCAAAGCCAGCTTTTCCTATTTTGTGTTACACTCCCCACTTACCCTTCAATCTCCCCCTACACATAACACCATTTACTAACCTGGGGAATCGTTTGGGACTTGTGGGCTTGCAGGTGGAGCAGCACCGACAGGGGCTGATGGAGGGGAGGGGAGGCAGCGGAAGAGATGCTGTCACGGAATCTGCAGCAGTGGCAGCGGCAGTGGTGCCAGGGCACAGGCTGTCAGCCACCCCCAGGCACTCAGATCCATGTGTGACACAGAAGACAGCTGGACCCTGGGCTGAGTTTCCTCGGGGCATGGAGTCATACAGGAAGGGGGAGGAATGAAATTTCCTAAATAGCGACCATGGCTGCGCTGCCGGCGGCCTGGCTACCTTTCCTTCCATTCTTCTTGTCTCCTGGACATACACCCTCGTCCACCAAGTGAAGGCCCTGAAATCTTAAAGCTCAGCCCACAGCTGAGGTCAACAGAGGCAAGGCCAGGAGAGTCCCCAAGGCAGCAGTCAGGGTGTGATGCCAGGAGACCCAGGAGCTTGTGGCTTTCGTATTCTGTTCAGAAAGGCTGCTGGCACCCATACCAATAGGTTGATACCCTTCTGATGAAATTTCCCCCCATGGCCTCAGGGAAGAGCCTGGGAAGGAGAGAACAAGGGAAGCAGCTTGGCTTCTTCAGGACTGATCACAAGAGCGCAGAGCAGGTCTCTCGAGAGGCCCCTCACTTCTTTGCGACCCCAGCCTCGGGGGCACCTGAGTGGGGGCTGCTGGGATGGGCCTCGTGTAGATCTCAATCAGGGGCATTCCTGCCTCGGCCTGCACCTCTGGGCAGAGGCCATGCCCAGGGCATTCTGCTGTCACAGAAGGCATGAGGTATCTCATGGGACTGCCGTGCTGGCAGAGCAGGCATGGCATCGCTGAGGTGGAAAAGGTTGTGAGGAGTCCAGCTGAGGTGCATTAGGGAGATGGATTTCCTGCTCGTTTCCTATCTCATAATTAATACAGAAGCCTGAACAGCATGCATGGCAAGCAGGCCCACAGGAGGTGCCGCAGAAGGGTTGAGGGAAGCCCCAGATTCCTCTGAGCGCCTGCTTTTCCTCTTGTGGTGTGGCGGGGTGGTGGCGGGGGAGTTCTGGAATCCATTCCAGCTGCAGATATTCCAGAAGTCTGATGATGGGAGACCGAGGAGGCAGGGTGCATGGCACACACACAACCTCAAACAGCTGGGCCCTCTCCTCTGCCTATGGCACCAGCTTCTCCATTGCCCACCGCAGCCCTGAGAGCTGCTTATTCCCAAAGGCAGGAGAAGGGAGGTGGCAAAGGGCTTGTCTTTTCACTATAATAAGGGTGCATGCGGGCCAACAGGGACTGAATCAGGATACAGTGGAAACGGCTGTGCCTGTGGGGCTTGAGAAACTTAGGTTCAAATCCTGGCTCCACTGCTTCCTGGTATTTGGCAGGTGATTCACTTCTAGAATTTCCGTGTCTTCATCTGTAAAACTGGAGCATGGCATTCATTTATTTAGTGAACAATATGAATATACGTAAATCCACACTAAAGTGTATTCTAGGTGCTAAAAGTAAAGCAGTGAACAAAACGTAAAGTCTTTCCTCTTAGGATTTTTTTTTGTTTTTGTATTTGAGTCAGGGTCTTGCCCTATTGTCTAGGCTGGAGAGCTGTGGTGCCACCATAGCTCACTGCAGGCTCCAGTTCCCAGGCTCAATCAAACCTCCCAACTCAGCCTCCCAAGTAGCTGGGACTACAGGTGTGCCCCCCGCCTGCCTAACTATTATTATTGTTTGTAGAGTCTCCCTATGTTGCCTAGGCTGGTCTGGTCTCAATCTCTTGGGTTCAAGTGATTCTCCCACCTTGGCCTCCCAAAGTATTGGGGTTACAAGGATGAGCCACCATACCCAGCCATAGCATGTTTATATTCTAATGTGAGAGGGTAAAAAACTCAATAAAATAAATATTGATGTATCAGGTGGTAATAATGCTATGAAGAAAAATAAAGCAGGATAAATGGGCTAGGCGTGACAGTGATGTGTGTGTGTGCTCATGCGAAGGTGTGTTTTTTTAATTTTTTTAAGAATAGGCAAGGAATTTGTCTTTGATGGGTGATACTTGAACAGGCCTTTGGGGGTGATTGGGAATGGGATTAGTGCCCTTATAAAGGAGATCCTAGAGAGATCCCTTGACTCTTCTGCCCTGCACAGTTACAGTGAAAAGCCAGCCATCCACGAACCCAAAGGCAGACCCTCACCAGACACTGAATCTACAGAAACCTTGATCTTGGACTTCTTAGCCCCCAGAAGTAAATTTTGTTTTGTTTGTATGCCACCCAGTCCATGGTATTCTGTTATAGAAACCAGAATAAATTAGGACATTGTATGTCTAGAGTAGTGAGAGTGAGGAGAATTTACTTTCTTCGTGGAGAAGCAGAGAATAGAGGGACGTGTGTGCACGCACACGTGTGTGTGTGTGCATGCGTGCGTGTGTGTGTGTGTGTGTGTGTGTGTGTGTATAGGGAGGTCAGGCCATGCAGGTCTTGCATAATTACTTTAAGGGAAATGGACAGTCATTGGAGGCTTTAAACAGAGAAATAACATGGCTTGACATACGTTTTAGAAGCATCACTCTGGCTGCTGGGTGGAAAGAAGATTTTAAGGCTGCTGTTGGACAAGGGTGAAGACTAGTTGGGAGCCAGCTGTGTCTTCAGGTGACAGATGATGATAGCTTGGATTGTGGAAGTAGTGATGGTGTTAAGAAATAGTCAGGATCTGAAGATACTTGGCATTTAGAAGCTATGAGACTTCCTGATGGATGGATGTGGGGTGTGTTCATTGTAAGACACAAAGAATGCCTTCAAGGCTTTGTTCTGAGCAGTTGGTAGAATGGAGTTGTCATGGACTAAATTGAAGAATCTGCTGGAAGGAGACTGTTTCTGTTGTAACGGGGGCTGAGATCAAATGTTTGGCTTGAGGCACGTTAAGTTGCAGGTGCCTATTAGACATCCAAGTGGAAGTGTTGAGTAGGCAGGTGGATGTGAGAGTCTCAGCCTAGGGGAGAGGCTGAGGCTGGGATATAATGTTGGGAATCACCAATTTGTAGATAGTTTTTTAGATTTTGGGACTGCATGCGATCATAGGGAGTGCATGAGGATACAGAAGAGAAAAGGACTGTGGAATACTCCAGTGTCTAGAAGTCAGAAAAATGAGAAGGAACCAGCAGGGGAATCTAGAAAGCATGCTACAGACAGGCATATAACAGCACAGAGCAGGGGCTCAGTTAAACCCAGCCACCGCCATCATCATAATCATCCCAATATTTATGGCTAGACTACTGGAAAAAAATAGTTTTAAGCAAAAAAATAGCAAGAGCGCAGGAGGATGTACCTCCCCCACATTTTTTTTCTGTTTTTCTTCTCTTTCCTCTCTAGCTCCTGGTTACTCATGGTTTCAGACTTCCATCAACTTAATAAAAACAAAACAATAGAGTGAAGGCTGAAAAATTATCTATTGGGTACAATCTCCACTGTTTGGGTGATGGGTACACTGAAAACCCAGACTTCGCCAGGATGCAGTATATTCATGTAAAAACTCTGCACTAGAGCTGTACCCGGTGTGGCACGGAGACATTGAGACGGACTAAAGCCCTGGGCGGCCGGGGGCGGGATGCGTTAGTTCCCATGCCGCTGGGCTGGAGGAGGAGGGCAGGGAGCGCCGCGGTGCGGGACTCGGACCGGGCCGAGGCGCTCGCAGTACTAGCGGCTTCTGGTTTTTCTGAGGGCCGCCTCAGAGGCTTTGACCAACGAGTCCGAGCCCGCTCCTGCTACTTCTGGAGCCTGCGGGCCGCGGTTCAGTCGCCATAAGTCCTGTACCAGGCGTCTCCTGGGTGGGCGACGGGAAGAGAGCGTGGCCTCGGCCTCGGCCTTAGCCGGGCTCCGGCCACTCTGGGTGCCGGGGACAGCGTGGTCGTGCGGCTGATGGGAGATGCCCCTGTCGGGTAACAGCGAGGACGTTCCCAGCAAGCAAGACCGCAGCTGCACAGGCTGGGGTGGCGCCGGGGGGCTTCAGGACGCACCTCGCCGGCCAGGTTTGGGCAGGAGCCGTCGGTGCCCCTTGTTTTAAAGGAATGAGACCTCCCGACGAAGAAGGCGGCGGTTTAACAGGAATTTTCGTTCTGTCCAGCCGAAAGGAAAGAAGGCCAAGGGGAAGAAGGTGGCTCCGGCCCCTGCTGTCGTTAAGAAGCAGGAGGCCAAGAAAGTGGTGAATCCACTATTTGAGAAAAGGCCTAAAAATTTTGGCATTGGACAAGATATCCAGACCAAAAGAGACCTCACCCGCTTTGTGAAATGGCCCCGCTATATCAGGTTGCAGCGGCAGAGAGCCATCCTCTATAAGCGGCTGAAAGTGCCCCCTGCAATTAACCAGTTCACCCAAGCCCTGGACCGCCAAACAGCTACCCAGCTGCTTAAACTGGCCCACAAGTATAGACCAGAGACGAAGCAAGAAAAGAAGCAGAGGCTGTTGGCCCGGGCGGAGAAAAAAGCGGCTGGCAAAGGGGACGTCCCCACTAAGAGACCACCTGTCCTCCGAGCAGGAGTTAACAGCGTCACCACCTTGGTGGAGAACAAGAAAGCTCAGCTGGTGGTGATTGCACACGACGTGGATCCCACTGAGCTTGTTGTCTTCTTGCCTGCCCTCTGTCGTAAAATGGGAGTCCCTTACTGCATCATCAAGGGGAAGGCAAGACTGGGACGTCTAGTTCATAGGAAGACCTGCACCACTGTCGCCCTCACACACGTTAACTCGGAAGACAAAGGTGCTTTGGCTAAGCTGGTGGAAGCTATTCGCACCAACTACAATGACAGATACGATGAGATCCGGCGTCACTGGGGAGGCAATGTCCTGGGTCCCAAGTCTGTGGCTCGCATTGCCAAGCTAGAAAAGGCAAAGGCTAAAGAACTTGCCACGAAACTGGGTTAAATGTAAATAACTGTTTCTGTAAATAAAAATAATTAATGCAAAAAAAAAAACCTCTGCACTAAATATGTTACAAAGAAAAGAAAACTGACAATAAAATAACTCTGAATATGTTAAAGCAGTCAACTCATAACTCAGTTCAACATATTCCAGCAAAGCTGAGGTCTTTGGGTAGTTGGTAGGGTGGGTAATAACTGAATTATTACTAATTCAGTGAGGTCACAGTGAGGAGAGTCAGGAGCGCTGGACATGGCTTCCACCTCTTGCCAAAACCTGGTGTGGCCACAGCTGAATAATTTCATGCCTCCCATCCTTGAGGAGGGTGAGACCACCATTCAGATAGGAAGATGAATCATACTTCTCATATGGCATCTGCGCCATTTGCTTTTCTGGTTTCCAAGGCATCTGGATCCTATCCTCAATTATCAATGTAAGATAATGGTTTTCTTGTTTTTCTTTAGAGAGTCTCACCTAGAATTGTTGCCCATTTAGTATCCATATGATGTGGTGGGAGAAGTGCCATTTAGGGCTGACTGTGCAACGTCCCACAACCATCCACCCCTGTAGGCACTCTGAGACCTATGATCTTAGCAGACCAGCAGAAGGCAAATTTCTTGAAAGATATTCATTTATTTTCTTACATAATTACCTTCCTTGGATTGCATTTTAAGAATCATGCCCTTGGCTTTAATTAAACCTGTTAGAAACAGTCATGCAAAGTTCACTGCTACATTTGCAGAAGAACTGTGGTTGCAGACACCAGCCTATACCATCTGGAAAAGCCTTTTTTTTTCTTTTCCACTTAACCAGTGTGCTAATGGAAAAGCCTTTTCCAAGTGTGCTTTGTGGAGTACAAATCTGCCGGATACTAATAAAAATTTCATTATGGGCTGGTCACGGTGGCTCACGCCTGTAACCTCAGCACTTTGGGAAGCTGAGATGGGTACATCACCTGAGGTTGGGAGTTTGAGACTAGCCTGGCCAACACGGAAAAAACCCTTCTCTAAAATTTTGTAAAAATACAAAAAAAAATTAGCTGGGCATGGAGGCGGACACCTGTAATCCCAGCTACTGAGGAGGCTGAGGCAGGAGAATCACTTGCACCTGGGAGGCAGAGGTTGCAGTGAGCTGAGATTGCACCACTGCACTCCAGCCTGGACAATAAGAGTAAAACTCCATCTCACCAAACAAACAAACAAACAAACAAAATTTCATCATGGGGAAAGGTTAGAAAGTTTGGGGAAAAAAAAGGATGACTTTCCTGAAGGTTGTCTCAGAGTTTTCACTGACACAGCAAAAAAACACCGTGGGTCCTTGGAAAGGGGATACACTATGCATCATTTCCCATTCCATTTCATTGACCATAGAATCCTATTTTGAGCTGGATCTCTTGGGAGTGTGTTCCACACACCCAGTAGAAGAACCTCTGGATGCTTCTTGCTCAGTCAGTTTAGCACCATGGGCTGGACATGAAAGAAAGTGTACATATGAATTTAACAGCTTGGAGTGCTGGAGGTGGCTCATCAGTGCATGGTGGTCTTTGGTGCTAGAGGTCCCAGAAGATATTAATTTCTGCTATGTATGATGTCAGGGGTCCAATTTCAAATCTATCACTCAACACTGTTTTGTAAAAATAGTATACAAAGTTAAATATTAAAAAGAAATTTAATGTTGGGCAAGGAGTTTGGAATTAAGTTGGTTATATTAATGTTTCATGGTGGTGATGGGCTGTGCCGCCAATTGTTACTATAGCTTGCTACCTAGGAATAGCACCGAGGGGCTCCCTACCACCTCTCCTACGGGAGAAGTCTCCCCTTGTCACTTCCAAACACAAACATTACCTAAGTTTCCCATCATTCCCCAAACTTCATTCTCTGAAGCTCCGAGAAAACCCAATAGGAAAAGCTTGCTTCTCTCCTTCACTGGGCAGATCGACCACCATAGGTGTGTGTGCAGACTGCATGCCCTCCTACTGACACAAGATTAATTATTTACAGGCTGGTGATTGCATTTTAAAGTGGGAATTGAAATGTGTTTTGCTAAAGCTTCCAAAGTGGGGAGGAAGAAGGCAGGAAGATGTAGATCAATGGGTGCGATAGCCTGATGGGCAGGGTGTAGCCTTATTATTAAGGCTATGTCTCTAGCCAGGGGAGACAGCTAGAGTCACAATATCGAAAGCACCCTTAAGAGAACCAAACAGGTCAGCTGGAGTGTTTCAGATGGGAGGGTTTTAACTAGAGTCAGCTGTCCATGTAGTGAGATGTAAGGGAATGGTTTGTAAGTTCTCTGTATAATTTTATCACTAGAATTAAATCACTGGCATGGCTTGGCTGTGTCCACGCCCAAATCTCATCTTGAATTGTAACTCCCAAAACTCCCACATGTAGTGGGAGGAACCTGGTGGGAGGTGATTCAATTACAGTGGCAGGTCTCATGATAGTGAATAAGTCTCACGAGTTCCGATGGCTTGATAAGGGGAAACCCGTTTCACTTGGCTCTCATTTTCTCTGTTGCCACTGCCACGTGAGACGTGCCTTTCACCTTCCGCCATGATTGTGAGTCTGCCCCAGCCATGTGGAACTGTAAGTCCAATAAACCTCTTTCTTTTGTATATTGCTCCGTCTCGGGTATGTTCCTTATCAGCAGCGTGTAGACAAACCAATACAATCACTTCGACTCTTGGAGAGTTTTCTATATTCAAGAGGCCTTGGGAAGCCAGGCATGGTGGTTCATCCTTATAATCCCAGAACTTTTGGAGGCCAAGGAAGGAGGATAGTTTGAGGACAGGGGTAGGAAACCAGCCTGAACAACATAGGGAGACTCCATTTTAACAAAACTGTTTTAAAAATTAGCTAGGCACGGTAAATGTGGTCCCATAGTAAATAGAACTACATGTCTGTAGTCCCAACTAATCAGGAGGCTGAAGTGGGAGGACTGCTTGAGTCCAGGAGTTGGAGGCTGCAGTAAACTATGATTGCATACTGCACTCCAGCCTGCCTCAGAAAAAAAAAAAAAATTGAGCCCTTGGAAATTCCTGAGATTTCCTGCTATCAGCTAACGCTGTAACTGGAGTGGAAGTGAGGGTAAGAAGGATAAAGAAACCATGCCTGGGGGGTCCCTGGTGTGTGTACCTGAGGCCAAGGAAGTGAGAGTGTGTGTGTTTAAGAATGATATCCAGAGCCAGGATACCTACTGGAGGGGAAGTAGGGATCTTTAGGGGCTCACATACATCCCTTCCCTCTTATCATTTGGTGGTTTGAGAGATGAGTGAACATGAGTTCAGCTGCTGAGTCATGGTCTGAGTCCTACCCTACAAACTTAGGGGTAGGGAGAGAGAGGGAGATATGCTTTGACCCTGTGCAGAGCCCCTCTTTCCAGGCCCCGGGAGGTTGAGTCTGTATCTTCAAGGGGGACCTGCGGGGTAGTTCCCTCAACAGGCAACTGCAGCAGGCAACACAGGGAGACTACATGATCCTCTCTGATGGAACCAGCACGGAAAACGCTGCTGCATTAGTCAGGGTGCCTCAGAGGAACAGAAGCAATAGGAGTTCTATATCTGACATATAGACGTATGTACATAGCATACATATTTACGTGGATTTATGAGGGGCTGTAATGTGGGAATTGGCTGACATGATCATGGAGCTGAGTAGTCCTGCAAATCTGTCATCTGCACGCTGAAAAGCCGGGGAAGCCGGTGCTGTAATTTAGTCTGAGTCCAGAGATCTGAGAACCAGGGTGGCTGCTGGCGTGCGTCCCAGTCCAGTCTGGAGGTCTAAGAACTGGATTGGGTGGCCTGAGAACTGGATTGGACAGCAGGACTTTTAAGTCCTGGAGTCTACAGGCCAGAAAGCAGGAGTGCCAATGTGCCAGAGAAGAGGAGATGGATATTTCAGTTCACGAAGAAAAAGAGTAATCCGCCCTTCCCCTGCCTTTTTGTTCTACAGGGCTCTCAAGGGATTGGCTCTTCTTTACTCAACCTACTGATCCAAATGCTAATCTCATCCAGAAACACTCTCACAGACATACCCAGAAATAATATTTTACCGGCTGTCTGGGCATCTCTCAGCCCAGTCAAGGTGACACATGAAATTAACCATTATATGCAGGCAGGGAGAACTTCTGGGAGTCCTGTTGTGGGGTTCCATGAACTCCCCGGGTGGGAAGCAGACAGGGGCATCAGGACCCTGAAGTGAAGCTCGCCTTAGAAGCAGCCTCCTGCAGCCCCTAAAGCACAGGCATCTTTTGTGAGACTCAGGCTTCAGTGGCTGTGCCGTCTCTGTGTAGGCAGATGACTGGGGTACACAGAGAAGAGCCACAGTAAGATGCAAGTCAGTGGTGACTGCCGGGCAGTGGCTCTGCTGGGGTGGAGAAGCCACCATGAACTTGTGTGGAACCTGGAGAGGGTGGTTGGTGGTAGGAGTGGCAGCTATTCAGGACTGCTCTGCTGAAGTTGGCTGCAGGGTGGGTACCACTTTTAGAGTTTTATTATAGCAGGGTAGTAGAAGAAACCCCCTTTCAACATTATCTTGAAGGCTCTTTCTGGGGAAAACAAATGTATGTGTGGCGGGGGAGATGGATGGAGTTAGGGAGAAGGTGAAATTGTCAAACTTGGTGAAGTGAGATATTTACAAAGCTTGCTTTGCACTGATCTGAGCTTTCTCAGGCCCCGGTAACAGCCTAAAGAACAAGTGGTCCTACAAGGTCTCCCCAAGGCTAATGGGGCTGTGTGGAAGCCAATAGCAAAAGATCCAGGCTGGGTGCAGTGGCTCATGCCTGTGATCCTAGTGCTTTGAGAGGCTGAGATGGAAGAATTGATGGAGGCCAGGAGTTCAAGACCCACCTGGGCAATACAGTGAGCCCACCATCTCTACCAAAAAAAAGAAAAAGAAAAGAAATTTTTTAAAGCCCGAAAAACAAAGGACTCAGGGAGACGAGAATGGGGCGCCTGAGTCATCACATTCGTGGAGGCCCATCAACGCAGCAGGGAGCAGTCCACTACTGACAGCAGGCAGGCCCTGGCGAGAAGCCAGGCATCCGTCTTTTCACACGCTCCTCCCTGGGCCAGTTCTTCTTGGTGGAAACCACAGAACTTCACTCACAGCAGGTGCTCAATCATTGCTCACAAAGCAGACAGGTTATTGAATACAGCTGAAAATGGCACAGAGGGGAAGAAGGGCACACGCAGAGACTTTCTGTCTTTGCAATTCTGTCCCAGGCTGTGCCCAAAGCCGCTGACGTTGGCTTTATGCTAGCCAAAGGGACAAGCGAGTGACCCTACCCAACCCAGGGATCCTGAAATATTCAGCAGCCCTAATGTTTGTGTGAGGAGAGAGCTGAGCTTCTTTCCGATGGGAAGTTCAATTATTCAGTAAGGCTAGAGCTCCCTGGGTGTCCAGAAATTCAGGGGCACACCAGGAGGCTGAGCTCCATGTTCCTCTGATTGGAGACCACTTTGCTGCCAGGAGGATGAGCCCAGGGGGTCCTGCCCCAGAGATCCACTAGCCACCTGTCCTCTGCTCTGTGAGTGTCCTGGAGCTTCTTCCCGGAGTGCTTGTGCCCCTGACAAAACACGCGATTAAAGTGTGATGACAAGCTATTTCTTGCTACAGAATGTATTTTTGATTCAAACTAGGGTTTGGTTTGAGGCAAGTGCCTGTTGCAAGCACACCTTTCAGCCGTAGTCAGAGTCTGGCACCAAGAGTTGTGTGAATTTAAGATGTCTTTTGTTCCAACAGAGCTTGTCGTTATCTGTCTAACATAAACAAAGGTGTACACAGGTATGCCCTAGCTGGATCTTCCTCCTTCTCTGGGAAGTGTTCCCAGCAGCATCAAGCTGGGGAGACAGACATGTCATTATTCTGTGAGTCCTGTGGGGGCGGCTGTCACACCGAGTTAATCTGGCTGCCCCGCGCCCACGCAGAGCAATGCAATGGTGAATGCTCCGTCCAGCACGAGTGGCCATGGGGAACGGCTGAGAGTCCCTGCTGCGTTCTGCATGCCTCCTGAGGGAAGGGCTACTACAAAGACGAGCTCAAGAAGGGTTTTCAGTGGTGGAAATGTGGTTCAACTCATTCATGCCTTGAAGAAGCATTTACCCTACTGTGTGCCAGGCATACAAGGGGTGGCAAAATGTCTTCAAAGAGTATGTGGTTGTGTGGTGGCATGTGCCTGTAGTCCCAGCTACTGAGGAGGCTGAGGCAGGAGAATCACTTGAACCTGGGAGGTGGAAGTTGCCGTAAGCTGAGATCGAGCCACTGTACTCCAGCCTGGATGACAGAGTGAGACTCTGTGCCCCCCGCACCCCTCAAAAAGAGTCCGTGGTTGTAGGAAGGAAGCAGCTGCATACATCGTTTCAAAACACCATGGAAAATATTAGAAAGGGACTGGACGCAGCGGCTCACGCCTGTAATCCCAGCACTTTGGGAGGCCGAGGCGGGAGGATCACAAGCTCAAGAGTTTGAGATCAGCCTGACCAACATGGTGAAACCCCGTTTCTACTAAAAATACAAAAATTAGCTAGGCATGGTGGCGCACACCTGTAATCCCAGCTTCTCAGGAGGCTGAGGCAGGAGAATCACTTGAACCTGGGAGGCAGAGGCTGCAGTGAGCAGAGATCGTGCCATTGCACTCCAGCCTGGGTGACAGAGTGAGACTCTGTCTCAATTTAAAAAAAAAGAAAGAAAAATACTAGAGAGGAGTTGTGTCATTGTTCATTCATTCATTCACTCGTAACAACTAAAAGGGGTTTAACCCATAGTAGGTCCTGGATGCTCCGAACTTTGCCCACTGACTTTCAAGCTAGACCAAACTGCTTCCCAATGGAGAAAGGCATGGGCAAAGCAAAGGCGGGGGAATTGCAGAAAGAGGGATGAATTTCCAACCACTGAGATCACGTTCATGGCAGGCGGCTGTGTGGTTTGTGTTTATTCCTCCGGGGGCTGCTGCAGCCTTTCTGGAGAACGGCTCCCTCTCCAGAAGTGTGAGGGCTGCCACCCTCCTCTCCTCCTACTGTGCCTCAGGGTCACCCAGAGGGCATCTTCATCAGCTATGGGGACTCTGCTTCCGTGCTGGGCTTTCAGGCCCATCTTGAAAGGAGAAAGGCGCAGCTGTGCTTCATGCAAGGCAGCCTGATACAGTCCCCAGGGGGAGGCAGGAGGAAGGTCATGTCTCTGAGACATCACACGTTTTGCAGAGTCCTTTAGTCCTAAAGTTCCAGCCCTGGTTCCCAGTGCATATCTAAACCCAGGGACCTGACAGTGCCAAGAGAGCCATTGTGATTAGATGGAGTAGCCACCGCTCCAGCTTCAGGTCAGTTGCTGATGAGATGACATTTGCTAAGTGTCGAGGAAGCACTTGTCTTTCTTTCACGGAGAAAGGACTCTGCCTCATCCTCACCATAAGCAGAACAACATTAAGTGCTGCAAAGGTCAGGAAGAGCATCCTTGAGGTCCTAAATTCCAGCATCCCCAAACATAGTGATGGACAAACAGGGAAAGCACGACAGGAAATTCACAATAGAGCCAGAGCTTATGCCCAGCAAAGAAGGAAAGATGGGCGATCACACCAGCCATCAAAGAAATACAAGTTATAAATATGTAAAGTTTTGCTCATCTCATTGGTAGAAATTTAAAGAGAACCGTACTGCAGAGGATGTGGATGGCTGGGTGTTCTCACCCCTCACCCACTGCTGCTGATGGGGATGTACTTTGGTGCAAGCTTTCTGGAAGGTAATTTGGCAGTGTGTGTATGAGCAGCCTTGAAGTGCTGTTACACTTTGAGCCAGTAATTTTAATTTTAGGACTTTATCCTAGGCAATAATCAAATTTATATACAAGATTTATGTTTGAGAATATTCATCTCGGTCATTAGTGTAGTGGAAAAAAAATTAGAAGCTACCCAATGTCCCACATAGGGATTTGGCTAAATAACTGATGATACAGCTAAAGAATGGAGAATAGTTTATCCATTAAACATGGTTTTCTCGAAGAATATTTAATGACGGAAGGAAACAGTGAAACAGCAGGGCACAAAATGCTGGATGAAGTATTTCGATTTTGTTAACATTTGATCATACAAGTACAGAAAAAATTATTAAAATAACAGCAGGGATATTATTACAGAGGCATTTTTTTTTCCTTTTTGTGTTTACAATAGTGAATCACACCTTCTCTCTGAGTCTCAGTTTACTGTTCTGTAAAATGGAACTCATAATGCCTATATCCATGATCCTGAGAAGATCCACTTCAATATTTTTAAAGTACTCCACACAGTGACCAGCGCATTATAATTCTCAGTGGATGGTTTGTGATATCATTATCCACAGTTGCCATTGAGGCACACCTAGTCCAGATATTGATCATAATAATTACTAAAGTCATTCCTCCTCACCTTTTTTTTTGAGACTGAGTCTTGCTCTGTCTCCCAGGCTGGAGTGCAGTGGTGCGATCTCAACTCACTGTAATCTCTGGCTCCCGGGTTCAAGCGATTCTTCTAACTCAGCGTCCGGAATAGCTAGGATTACAGGCACCCGCCACCACACCCGGATATATATTTTTTGTGTTCTTAGTAGAGACAGGGTTTTGCCATGTCGGCCAGGCTGGTCTTGATCTCCTGACCTCAAGTGATCCTCCCGTCTTGGCCTCCCAAAGTGGTGGGATCACTAGCGTGAGGCACTGCACTGGGTCTCCTCCCCACTTTTTACCAAGATAACAAAAGGATTAATTGAAAAAAAAACTAAGTTATTTTTACTAAAGTTCTAGTGTTAACCTTCTGGTTTCTGTTTTCAAGAATGACTAAACTTTAAGCCTTGTGTCCTGTGCAGTAATCGCTGCTGGTGCCCAGTTCAGAGTTCCCCCCATTCAAAATCCAGGCTCTGTTGGTCTTTAGTATCTCATTCCCCTACTTATTCCAAGTGATTCTATGTTGGGTGATGCAAGCTGTGTATTTACTAATTACAGGTTTCCAGTCCCTGTGGTTAGAGCAGCTCACAGCTTAGTTTTAAGGAGTGTTACCTTCAATGACATTGAAATATTGGTTTGCCCTTAATGCTCTCTGCAAAATGTCTGTCATTTGCCTCTTGATTCAGGTTTCCAGATTTCTCCTTTTTTCTCTTTCTTGGGTCTTTCTGTTTGTGTCTGATGTTGCCCACATTCTCTTGAGGCTGAGATTTATATCCTGAGCCTGTAGGTGGGGAAAATAACTTCTAACTCGGGTCAGAGTTGAAAAGGACCCCACTCGCACAAAAATTTTAAAATGAGCAAAATACATGTCTTTTGAGACACTATTAATTAGTCTTTGGCTGACACAGCCTTGAGTTTTATTAGTTAACTAATTCATACCTATTGTCTAAGAATTCCCTGCTAATGAGATAGTTCTGGAGCTCTGAACGGGTGCCCAGCACAGGTGGTAAGGCTGAGGTAACTGGCAGTCTGTCTTTTTTTATGTACAGGTATGAGGGCATCTTCTTTTCCAAGTTACACATTCCCAGCCCATCTGACTCATTTAGAGGAAAAAACATTTTACTTGCCAAAGTGATTAGAAAAATGTATAGCCTACAGAGAAGAGAGTCATGGTGGGGAGGCATTCTCTTAGTTATCTAGATATGAGTCTGAGCTCCTGATTCTGTAAGACAGGCAGTCTTATAAAAATGTTATGCAAAAGATGCAATGAACAGCTCATGGCCAGAGAACTCACCCAGGGTCTTTGCCCTTGATCATCCAAAGATGAGAAAGCCCCAGTTCTGGAAACAAGATGAGGCTGAGAGGAACCTCCAGCATCACTACTGGAATTGCACAATTCCATTTGACTCCTATGGAAGTCCCAGACTCAGATGTTTGTGAGCATGCAAGCTGTGGGCTTATGCAGACGAGGGTTTGTGGGCATGGCTGTGTGTTGGAGACGAGAAGTGTGCTCATGTCAGGCTGCTCTGGTCCAGGGACGCTTGAGCTCCAAGTGAGGGCTCTAGATTTCAGTAGTGACCCTTTTGATGACAGAATGAGGTGCCTCTCTGACCTGTTTCTCCTCTCTGAAATGGGGATGATACCTACCCACTTCTTGCCTTCCAGGGATGCTGCGAAGGCTCTGGGAGCTAACAAATGTGGAATGCTTTAAAAATCAGTGGTGCCCACAAGTGGCATTGTTACCCCTGGCAGAACCTTCTGCTTTCTTAATTCATTTGAAGAAAAACATCCAGCTTCTCTCTGATGCCATCTGCTCGGGAGGTGTTCAGCTGGAAAAGGATTATACAGCTTTTAGCATAGAAATGATGTGCAATTTGTTCTGTTTATAAAATTACTTATTCTCAATGTAAGAAATTTAGAAAATACTGAAAAGGTGAAAAAAGGAAACACATTTCATCCATAATCCCGTCATATACAGGTAACTACTTTCAGCGCTTTTGGGGAGTTTGCTTATTTAGCTAGTTAGACAGCTAGGTCAGTTAGAATCCCCTGATCTCATGGGAGCAGGTGCTCCCTTGTTTTGGGATTCACCCATTTGTGGTGTCCAGGTCCCCAACCTGCTCCTGCATCTCTGATACTGGCTTGCTTTCCCAGGTACAGAGTAAAGCTTAAGTTAACTCCATGGCGGGTTCAAGAGCTCTGCTTCCAAGACCGAAGGGTGACCACCTGCCCTTGCGAAATGTTACGAAATATCAGGACTTCAGGTTGGAAAGACTGCCGGGAGGGAGAAAGCAGGGTCCGGCGAAATGCATTGGTATTTCAAACACAATTGGCTACTGTACACCCCTGGCAATGGTTTTAGTAACTTCACTGATCCCTGAGATTGAACATCAGGACTATTAAATGCTAATTGAGTTGAAACACCTTCCTGAAATGCTCTAAAACTTTCAGGCCGTAAACAGCTCCTGACCGCATCTGGAGTTGTGCACTGGGGATCACTCGGGCAATACGCTCTGCCCACCTCTGCTCCTGTTCATCTTCCCCTTCTTGACACAGCACGATTGCTGTACACAAACAGGTGTTTTTCTTTTTAAGCAGGATGCGTATTTGCTGTGGCTGCCGAATCAATGCTTTGGAGTGTGCTGTCTGCTCTCAAACGTGCTGGTGCCACAGCCATGAAGCCTGGACGCTCTAATATAGCCTGGAGGTCCATCCACTGTGCTTTCAGAGATACTGATTAGCTAATACTGCAGTTTGAGGTTTTCCTGGAGGGAACTTCACAGGAATTTCCCCAGGATGGATGTGATTTGGTGGTCCAGAAGAAAGATTCTCTGTGAAGCTGTCATTGACATCTCCGCCCCTTCCCACTCTTTGTTCTTGTTATTTTCTTTTCCTCCCCTCTCTCACTCCTGGGAGAAGATCTGAAAATTACATCTAAAGACAAGATTGTTGGGGAATTGTGTTTTGTACTTGCCCTGAAGATAAACTGTCATTAAACAGGTGAGGAGGCATTGGTCAAGTATCTGCCTTACTGCCAGAACCCAGTCTTCCCACTGAGTCCAACACCTTCATCATCCTATCACACTGCGAGATGGAGCAAGGACCTCCTCCCTGCACGTTAGGGACCTGTGCCCCCACCCCAAGAATGGAAATAAAGAAAAATCTTGAGTTCCTTCCAGGGAAATTCAAGGCACCCAGCGAGCCTTGAGAAGTAAATCAGTAACTTGATAAGCTAGAAGGCAATGGTAGCCTAAGGCAACAGCTGAGGAAGTGGAAACTGAAGATAACATCTTAGCATACGTCCCTGGGCTGTTTTTCGGAAATCACCTGGGCCTCCTTCTCAATGGATTCGCTGACACAGAGCTCAGATAAGGAGAAACTGAGGACTGAACTCTGAGGCTGTTCTGTGTTCTAAGTTTCTTCCTAAGGGACCTAGAGGAGGCCACACCTAGGAGCCAGAACTAACATTTTTTTTTCTGCTGATCCCAAATTTTTAGACAAATGCTTGCTCCTTAACCAATTGTAAACCAGAAAAGTGTTGAATCCACCTATGACCATGTATGAAAGCTTCGAGGTCTGTTTTTGGGTCAAACCAATGTATCGCCTCCAAGTACTGATCTATGACTGCCTGTACTTCTTCCTCACTGCTTTTAAAAGCCCTTACCTGTAACCCTCTGTGAGTTCAAGTCTTAAGCCTGAGCTGCCCGAGTCCCCTTGCTTGGTGCCCTGGAATAAATGCCTCGCTTTCTCTCCCTGCAGTCCCAGGGTCAGTGTTTGGCTTTGCCACACAAGGCCAGTGGGCCCCAGTTTGATTCAATAACAATCAGCACCTCCTCTTCTCTAAAGAAAGCCCATGCCTATTTTGAAAATAAAAAGCCAGGCATTGAGACCATCTCAGCTGAGAGCGGGAAGAGACAATGCCCCTGTTGCTCTCCCTGCACCCCTTCATCTTGCAGGCTACACCTAGTTTCTTCTCAGCACATTGCACAGGGTCCATTCCTGTAGCATCCCTGAAATGCCACCAGACATCTGCATCTGTGCGTCTCAACCGTCATTGAAAAAACAAATGCCAATATGAACCAAGGGCTGATTTCATAAAGGGGACCTTGACATATGGTGACAACATTTGTTGAGCTTTTAGCCAGCTACTGTGTAAATGCTTTATATGTATTCACTCACTTAACCCTTCCAATAACACTATAAGGTAGGACCTACTGAAATGCCCATTTTACTGAACAGAAACAGAGGTGCAGAGTGGTCAAGTGTAAAATCTTGTGATTTCACTCCCTACACTAATATACATTATGTAATAGATAATTTATAATACATATTGGCTGGGTGTGGTGGCTCACACCTCTAATCCTGGCACTTTGGAAGGCCGAGGCAGGCAGATCACTTGAGGTTAGGAGTTCGAGAACAGCCTGGCCGACATGGTGAAACCCTGTCTCTACTAAAAATATGAAGTTTATCTGGGTTTGGTGGCGGGTACCTGTGGTCCCAGCTACTCAAGAGGCTGAGGTAGGAGAATCGCTTGAACCCAGGAGGAGAAGGTTGCAGTGAGCCAAGATCATGGCATTGCACTCCAGCCTGGGTGACAGAGTGAGACTCTATCTCAAAAAATAAAAACAAAAACAAACAAAAAAAACTTATGATGCACATTGTATGCAATGTTTTATATTATTACATATATTATATATTTTATGTATTTCTTATAATCTTTACAAAACCCTTGTAAGGTAGGTGTTATTACTTTTATTTTATGGATACAAAATAGAGAATCTAACAGCTTGAGAAATTTATACAATGTCACTACATCTACTAACAAATCATTGGACGGAAATTTGAAACCAAGTAACACCTTTTTCCCCCCACAAAAAGTCTATGCTTTGTTCATGCCCCACCAAGACATCTTTTGGTTTTGATTTAAGTTACTTCCCCCAAGCTGGTCACTAAAGCAGATGATAAGACGCTAATGCTTTACCAGAAATCACCAAAAGGCAGCATCAGGCAGGGATCGTGTAAAAGGGTTGAGGAGCTGGGTAATGCATATTAGCTAAATAGCTCCCTGGAAAGCAGAGCCACCTTTCAGAGATACCTCTGGGGAGCAGTGTGCCCGGGTCCAACAGAAAAGCTCATCCTGGGCTCCAGGTGCTTTCCAGAAAAGCAGAGCAGAGGACTCTTCTGCAAATCACTGGTTAACAGCAAATGGAATGGTCTTTCCTGAGCACTGTCTTGTCTTTTTACAAAATCATATGAGAGGAAATCACATTATACCTCCAGCATAGCCATAACGGTTACCACATTTTGGTTAGGCATAGTTTGGACCAGAAAGAATACTGGCTTTTAGAAAACAGAAAATGGTCTAAATTGGGATGCATATAAATACAAACTTTGGGAACTAAAAAAGGAACACACAAATAGAATCTGTTTGTATCATAAACTTGGCTTTAAAAGAAAGGTTGGTAAGGGAACCATTTTATTTAAATGAAGAGGAAGCTTCAAGCAATAGTAAGCAGCTGGTAATCCCCAATTTGTGGGCTAATGTTGAAGCAAGTTAATAAAGTAACCTTAGGGAAAGATCAGAGTGATGTTTCTTAGAATTCTGGAGCTAAAAGGGACCTTGGAGAGCATCTGGTCCAAAGATCTCATTATAAAAGTGCAGGAACTGAGGCTGGGAGAGGAGGGGAGACCTCCCTATGCTGGCAGAGATACAGTTGTTATGCACAAAACCCATTAAATATATTTTTTAATTTGTAAGTCTAAGGGTTACAAGTGCAATTTTGTTACATGGATCTATTACCCTACTTGTGAAGTCTGGGCTTTCACGGTAACCAACACCAGAATAACGTACATTGTACCTATTAGGTAATCTCCCATCTCCACGCCCCTCACCACCCTACCCTTCCGAGTCACCAGTGTCTATCATTCCACATTCTGTGCCCATGTGTACACATCATTTAGCTACTCCTTATTAGTGAGAACATACGGTATTTGACTTTCTGTTTCTGAGCTGCTCACTTACAATCATAGCCTCCAGTTACATTCACACTACTACAAAAGGCCACCAGTCAGAATGGCTATTACTAAAAAGACAAAACGTAACAGATGTTGGTGAGGAAGTAGAGAAAAGGAAACGCTTATACGCTGTTGGTGGGAATGTAAATTAGCCCAACCTCCACGGAAAACAGTATGGCGATTTCTCAAGGAACTGAAAATACAACAGTCATTCGACCCAGCAATCCCACTACTGGGCATCTACCTCAAAGGAAAAGAAGTCGTTGTACCAAAGGGATACCTGCACCTCCAGGTTTATTGCAGCATTATTCACAACAGTAAAGTCATGGAATTGACTTAAGCGTTCATCAAAGGATGATTGGATGAAGAAAATGTAGTGTGTATACACAACAGAATACTATTTAGTCACAAAAAGATTAAAATCATGTCTTTTTCAGTAAATATTATTTCTGAGTAGTTGTGTGGGTGTGTGGATGAGAAAACAGAAAAGGTGGACATTGCTTTTCTAGTTTATGGCCATTCCTCTGTAATACTATTTGACTTCAAAACCTTGCTTTCTCCCTATGTTGAACACTCTTTTTTGTTTTTGAGACAGACTCTCACTCTGTTGCCAGGCTGGAGTGCAATTGTGTGATCTCTGCTCACTGCAGCCTCCTCTTCCCTGGTTCAAGGGACTCTCCAGCCTCAGCCTCCCAAGTAACTGGGACTACAGGCGTGTGCCACCACACTCAGCTAATTTTTGTATTTCTAGTAGAGACGGGGTTTCATTACGTTGGCCAGGCTGGTCTCAATCTCTTGACCTCATGATCCGCCTGTCTCGGCCTCCCAAAGTGCCAAGATTACAGGCGTGATCCACTGTGCCTGGCCTGAACACTCTTTTTTTTTGATTAGTTGTAAACAGTAAGGTCTCATTAAAGAAAAGAATAAAGCCAAGAATTTTAAACATTATTTTATTTATTTATTTATTTATTTTTAAGACAAGCTCTTGCTCTGTTGCCCAAGCTGGAGTGCAGTAGTGTGATCTTGGCTTATGGCAACCTCCACCTCTTGGACTCAAGCGATTTTTCCACCTCAGCCTCCTGAGTAGCTGGGACCACAAGCATGCATCACCATACCCAGCAGAATTTTATATTTTTATGGAGACGGGGTCTCACTATCTTGCCCAGGCTGGTCTCAAACCCCCGAACTCAAGTGATCCTCCTGCCTCAGCCTCCCAAACTGTTGGGATTACAGGCATGAGCCACTGTGCCCAGTGTTTTGTTTTTCAAAACCGTATGTACAGGTGATATGAAATCGGAAATTTACAAAAGCTCTAGACTTAGAAAGCATCTGGATCTCACCCTGGCTCCAGCTGGGCAGCACCCCTTCCTGGTGGGGCTAACCCTTTGCTTTTGAGCCCCACGTGTCCTTCCAGGATATTCCAGGAATGCACAAACACATTTGCAAATGCACTCCGCTCTTTCTCTTTCTGTTCTTACGCAGCTGTTAACACCCTATCTGTGGTGTTCTTCATCTTGCTTTTATGATTTAGCATGCACCTTGGGGACTGCTGACATGGCAGGCCCTACTGAGTTGCTTCTTTCTTCTTAAATGGCTGCATAGTCTTGCATTGTCTGAAAGTGCTATAATTTATTTTATACATTTGGGTCAAGTCCTCTTTTTTGCTATTTCGAACAATGCTGTGATAAATATCTTTATACATACATCATTTCACACATGTGGGAATATAACTGTAGTATAAATTCCTAGAAATGAAATTATGGGGACAAAGGGGACACAGCTTACATTTTCTCGATATTATCAACTTCCTTTGCCCCTAGCAAAAAATGGATGGCCTGTTTACCCACATTACAGCCAACACCCAGCATTACCAAGCTGTTTATTCTTCTAAATGTTTAGGCTAAATGAAATGGTGATGGGTGAAAAATATTGACTGTACTAAATCTGCATTTGGAGATAGGTTGAGCATTCTTTTATGTGTTTAAGAGTTTTCACAGGAATAAGTATTCTGTTTCCTTCTTTTGCTCACTTTCCTACTGGCTACTGGTCTTTTCCCTTACTAATTTATAAGAAATCTTTATAAGTCACAAAAATTAGCTGTTTATCTGCTCTATTATGTGCAAATATTTTCTCCGTTTTGATATGTGTCTTCTGATCTGCCACCCTGTTAGTTTGTAGACTTTTTTTAAATAATTATTGTTGTGATCAAATATGTGGACCTTTCTCTTTGTGTTTGGATTTTGGGTCATACTTAGACATTCCCCGTTGAAAACTATAATACAAAATCTTATAGTATACTTTGAGTACTTTTAATAGTTCCATTATTGTATTCAAATTTTTGATATATCTAAACTTTATTTTATGTAAAATATGAATTAAAGAATATAGCTTTATTTGTGCACCTCTTTACCCAGCTGTTCCAATATTATTTACAAAATAATCCACGTTTACTCATTTGAAATGTTATCTTTATTACAAGAATTTCAGTCTACTTTTCCCTTTTCTATGTGAAGCCATTAATTGGTCTGTTTAGTCAAGAAACACTACATTATTTTAATCCCTATGGCTTACAACAGATTTTAATAGTTGTTGGGGTTCTACTTTAAAAAAATTTCTCACTCTTCTTGCTTGTTTATTTTTTTATTATGAAAAATAGGATCAGTTTGTCACTTTGTCCCTCTTCCTCCCCAAACACTGTGGGTTACGTTATTTTTAAGATTAACTTAGGGATGATTGACATCTTTATGATGCTGTGTATTTCTCTTCAAGAACATGGCACTCATTTTATTCATTAAATTGTTCTTTTATGTCTGTCAATTGCATTTTAAAGTTTTAATCACATAGATGTTACACATTTTTAATATATTTTCTAGGTATTTTACTCTATTGTTACTATATTTTTATTATATCTCCCAAACAATTTCTATTTTTATTTATATAAAAATTATTTAGTTTAATATATTAATTACATACCCAGTCATCTTTATCAATTTTCTTATTTGCACTCTTTGTAACTAGTCTCATATGATTTCCAAGTATACAAAAATGGTTGTAATGATATATCTCTGTTGTTTCTAATGTGAATGAGAATAGTTGCTATATTTCTACATTTATCTGGCTTTTGTGGTGATCTCTACACATGGATACATGCAAATACATGTATATAAGTTATTTATATATTTTTTTATTTTTTGAGACAGAGTTTCACTCTGTTTCCCACGCTAGAGTGCAGTGGCATGATCTTGGCTCACTGCAACCTCTGCCTCCTGGGTTCAAGCAATTCCTTGCCTCAGCCTCTCCATAACTGAGACTACAGGAGCCTGCCACAATGCCCAGCTAATTTTTGTATTTTTAGTAGAGATAGGGTTTCACCACCTTGGCCAGGCTCGTCTTGAACTCCTGACCTGGTGATCCACCCGACTCGGCCTCCCGAAGTGCAGGGATTACAGTAGTGAGTCACCACGCCCAGACAAGTTTTACATTTTTTATTAAGTAACCATTTATTCCTAGATCATTAAAAATTTTTATCAAGAAAAATTGCTTGTTGGTGGTTGGAGAAATGTTGGTTAAAGTATACAAAATTTCAATTAAGAGGAGTAAGTTCAAGAGATCTATTGTACAACTATATGACTATAGTTAATAACGATGTATAGAATACTTGAAAATCACTAGGGGAGTAGATAAGTAAGTGTTCTCACTACAAAAAAAAATACTTGCATGAGGGAATGCATATGCTAATTAACTCAATTTAGCCATTCATAATGTATGCATATTTTAAAACATCATACATTTCAGGCTATTTCCATTTTATTGTTGCTTATGTTGAATAATTGTTCTCTCTTTTACTTGATTGGGTGAATTGGCAATTTATTAATTTCAATGTTTGCTTTAGTCAAACAGTCATAATTTAGAAATAATTCTTCCCGTTTTAGTTTCCAAATTTATGAATTTCTGGTATTATTTTACTTAAACATTAATTTACTCTAGGTATACTTTGTTGTTTCTAATTTGTGGTATATTTATTTTTATTCTATTTTAATTGTTAATAAAAGCATTCAAGGCATTCTTATTTATTAATGCAGTCTTAAGGAATTTTGTTCAAAACACTAGTTGTATCAAATAGTTTCTATCACATAGTATATTCATAGTTAAAAACTATTGACACTAAACTGACACATGTTCCTAAAAAGCTCAAGTCAGTATCCTGATCTTAAAGATTATTCAGCAGAAAATAATTTATAAACTTATTTGGAAGAATTTTTGACTCTAATATTTGGGAGAATAAAATCAGGTCAGATTAACATGAGTTCAGTAAGTGTTAAAAGAACTGAGTTGTATTTATTGTTTAATTTCCTTAATCCAGTGTTTCTGAATGGTTTCTTTTAAATTTATATTCATGTTTAAAAGGATTGACAATTTTTTTACAAAGTAATATAACAAATAAAAAATTGCTATCATCTTTGGTCTCCAAAACTCTTTTCAAGTAACAGTCTTAAGAGAACTATTTTAGGCTGGGTGCGGTGGCTCACGCCTGTAATCCCAGCACTTTGGGAGGCCAAGGTGGCCGGATCACCTGAGGTCAGGAGCTTGAGACCAGTCTGGTCAACATGGCGTCTCTACTAAAAAAAAAACAACAACAAATTAGCCGCATGTGGTGGTGGGTGCCTGTAATCTCAACTACTTGGGAGGCTGAGGTAGGAGAATCATTTAAACCCGGGAAGCGGAGATTGCGGTGAGCCAAGATTACACCACTGAACTCCAGCCTGGGTGACAGAGCGAGACTCTGTCTCAAAAAAAAAAAAGAGAAACTATTTTAAAATTCATAAGGAAGAAACCATGATATACTTGTAGCAATGTACTTCAGTGAAGGAGAGTTCAACTGAAAAGTAGTGAACGGTTTGGCACTCTCTGATATATAAATTAACAAGAAGTAATGTATTATTCTCAGGTAACATTATTCAAACTCTAAGTACATTTATTGAGAACTATTGTATGTCTAGTACTGTGTTGATGAATGTAGCTACATTAGCTAATGTAGTAACCCTCCTAATAGTGTTTAAGATGGGTGCTGATTACCTTTTAAAGTCAAGGAAGTTGAAGCTCAAAGAGGCTCTGGGCAGAAAAGGACATAAGTGAGAATTAACATCAGATCTGCTGACTCCTGGTCCAGCTCTTGCCAGATTCGAAAGATTGAGCCAAATATGGGTGTGCTAGTCTTTTCTTCCATCCTGCTACGCTATGAAAATGGCAAGTATGTCAGACAGACAGAAATGTCTTACTTCCCAGAAGCATTTATTGAGCACTACTTTCTATAGGACATTCCTCCCACAGAGATCTCCCAGTGGAAGAGATCTCTCTGTCTTCAGAGTGTGTCTGCTCATGTGACAAGGAGGGACAGGCTGTAGGACTTGTAATGGCAGAGCGAGCAGGCTAGGAATAGGAGGCGGAGTTCAAGGAGAAGTGTGCAGACCGGGATTCTGGAAGGGGGTCTAAAGATTGAAAATACAGTTGGATCCTCTGAAAGGCAGGAATATGGCAGGCAGGAGGGGAGGTTGCCAATACTGCAGCATGCCATCTATTGCAACTTACAAATAGGCGTATGTCCCGTCTTTATTTTAATGTTCAAATATTGAAAATTAGTGAACTTAATGACAACAACAGTGACAAGAAAAAGGAGAGGCAAAATAAAAGGAGAGATAAGAAAGATAGTTTACAGAAACCACAAACAATCACAATGTGGAAGATAAAAGATATGGGCATCTCATCCTTTCCATTTCTTCACCTTCATGGAGAATTATACTCAAACTATTCTAATGAGGCGAGAGAACACGGCCATGGACTACATTGTGTCCCTCCCCTACCCAAATTTATGTTTGAAGCCTGAACTCGCCCGCCCACGTGACTACCTTTGGACATAGGGCCTTTCTGGAAGTAGTTAAGGTTAAATGAGGCCATAAGGGGAGGGTCCACCCTGATTCAACAGGATTAGTGTCCTTAGAGGAAGAAACACCAACCAATCAAAAGGATTAGTGTCCTTAGGTGAAGAGACACCAGAGAGCTTCCTCTCTCTCAGCCAGAAAACAGCCATGTGCGAGCTGAGAAAAGAACCCTCACTAGAACCTGACCCCAACAGACCTTAATCTAGGACTTTCAGCCTCCAGAGCTGAGCAAAAATCGGTTTCCTTTGTTTAAACCACGCAGTCTGCACTCAGTCGGCGGTATTTGTAATGGTAGCTCACATCTTTTAGAAGTTCTCTAAAACTAGAACTCTTCGCTAATCTCTCATAAACACCAGTGGCCTTAGCAGTGATCAGAAATAAACAAGCAGCAATGAGGTGAGGTTCATCTCCCAGAGCAACTCATATCACATCATTTAGCAGGTCTTTTGTTCATGACATGCATTCCTACCACCCTGAGGTAGTCGCAGCCGAGGTTAGGGACCCCTCAACATTTGGTGAAGATGTTTGAGCAGATGAGTTGGAAAAGTTGAGGGTAGCTTTGCGTAGAGTTGCTTGTCTGTATAGAAACTCACAAAGATGTGACGCTTAGGAGACATTCCTAGTCTTTAAATGTGAAGTCAAGAAAGATAATCCTTCCTGCAAACATACTTGGAAATGAAAGGTCATGCTACATGGGCCAAGGTTTGAGTCAATGATGCAATTCATTCATTCATTCATTCATTCATTTATTCTTCAATAAGTATTAATATTTACAGAGCCCTAGTGTGCATCAGGCCCTGTGCTCTGGTCACATCAGGAAGCTGCTCGTTAGATTCTCCCACTTACAGCCTCATACCTCTTTTTCTTTTTTTCGAGGCTGGTCTTGAACTCCTGACCTCAGGCAAATTGTCCGCCTTGTCTTCCCAAGGTGCTGGGATTACAGACATGAGTCACCATGCCCAGGACCTCATACCTCTTGAACAGCACTTTTTGAGATCTTCTTGTGACTCAGAATATTCCATTGATCAGGGCTCTTTGATGAACTTTTGTTTATCTACCACACAAGACCTTCAGCATCAGGATGAGGAGTCCAGACATATTATCCAAACCTAGTCTCCAAGAAGATCTGCAATGATCAGAAAATATTTTCTTAACCAGTCAGGATGGTGGATTCCAGATAGGACTTTCTGTGCCACCAACTATAAACTTTAATAAAACTCCCACTCACGAATCCACATTTGTGCTCTTATTCCTGCAGACCAGGCCATTCCACTGTGCCCATCACAAGGGCAGAAGTACATATTTTCTTATACAAATGCCGCTCTCAGTGGCACCAAGAAGGAAGAATCATGAAAAGAACACTGGTTTCTAGATGCTATAAATCACAGAAGCCTAGCAGTACCTCAGAAGTTGAAAAAAGAGATTCAAGGGCAGCCCTACGCACAGCAGTGGTATAGCTCTAAATAAGTTGGCAGCTTCATCCTTTTGCAGCCCTTCAGTGTCTCGGGCTGTGGAGACTTTCTTTAAGGAGCTTGTGTCGATTTCAAAGCTTTCCCCTGGAAGCCTAAGCCCTTCTTAACAGTTCTTTAATAGCTAAAAAGCAGAGTTGGATTCTGAAATTCCATCACTCAGACATTTTGTAAAACTGATGTTAAGAGGATTTAAGCCGAAATGTTGGCACCGTCATTCTTTTCTTTCTCATCTGTCACTTCCTTGATCCTTGACCCCCTCAGACAACCCATCCTGATTAGAAATGGGAGTAATTTTAATGAATTTCAGCACTAAGGAATCATTTGCTGAAGTTACCTGAGAATAATCCCCCTCACAATCCAACTCCTGAGAAAAATCAGTAATGTGTGCTGTAGTCATTATGCGATGACTTTGTGTCACACTGGTCTTATAAATATCTTTTAGCCTAGAATCTTTAAAAAAAATTAAGTATTTGCTGTTCTGTCTTTTTCCTCGTAGGAAATCTAGGTGAAGAGGTGGAGTTGCATTCTCACTAGTAAGATTAGAGATGAGATTTTCATGTCCCCTTTCTTCTCACTGCTTCCATAATCAGCATAGGCTGATCTGTAAGAGAAAGAAGTTACCTTTAGGAATATCTATCATGAAGGTCTAACGTGGGAAATTGAAAAGGAAAGTAGGAAGTATGATGAAGGGAAGAAAGGAGAGAGGGAATCTCCAGGGGACATGGAAGCCTGGCCTGCAGGAACACTCTCTGACAGCATTCCAGTCAGAGGAGAGGGCTTCCTGTTTCCTAAGATCCAAACAGGAGCTGGCACTGACTTCCAGTCTAAGATCCAAGATCGCCTCTTTGTAGCCAGCCCATCTGTCATCTGCTGCAGCTTAAAACCCACCCCCCAGCCCTGGTCTCTAGGGCAGTTGGTGATAATTGGGCATTTTCTACTCTTTACACGTGGGAAGAGACCTTGTTTAAAACAGCTCCTCCTTCCCCTTTTTAGAATGATAAAGTAAAAAAAAAAAAAAAAAAAGCATCTGTGATTCAGACCTATTATCCGAGCACTTTGGGAGATCAAGGTGGGTGGATTCTCCTGAACCCAAGAGTTCAGGACTACCCTAGTCAAAATAGCGAGATCACACCTCTACAAAAAATTTTAAAGTTAGCCAAGTAGGGTGGCCTGCAGCTGTAGTCACAGCTACTTGGGAGGCTGAGATTGGGGATCCCTTGGAGCCTGGGAGGTCTAGCCTGGGCCACACAGTGAGACCTCATTTCTTAAAAGAAGTATCTGGTCACTCAATGAACTAGGTGTTGAAATAGAAGCATCTCTCATTAAGGAGAAGAAAATAGTTTTGTTTTGTTTTGTTTGTGAAGAGAGAGAAGTGTTGGGGGGTGAACCTATCTGAATCTTATCAGCTCCCGTTTGAGAAGGGCCATTCAAAGCCTTTGGCAAAGACATAGGATAAAAGGCTCAGCACTTTACCAGCCAGCGGAGAGGGGAAATGGTGGGGAGAAAGCACTGGAAGCTGCAGTTCTGGGAGATGTTACAGAGGAAACCGCCCTGTCTCCCTGGCTTCTGGGGAATAGCTTGGAAGTGATGGCTCATGTGCTGGGGAGTGGTCCTAAGCAGGCCTGAATTGGGGGAATAAGAGTGTTTCTCTGAGTCTAAACCAAACT
This sequence comes from Sapajus apella, assembly GCF_009761245.1. Taxonomy (NCBI): domain Eukaryota; kingdom Metazoa; phylum Chordata; class Mammalia; order Primates; family Cebidae; genus Sapajus; species Sapajus apella. The sequence continues at coordinate 3,070,566 of NW_022436961.1, forward strand.
AAACATTCACATAACCAAAACCCGTGATTGGGACGTGTAGTTAAACGTGCAGGTTTGTTACATATGTATACATGTGTCATGGTGGTTTGCTGCACCTATCAACCCGTCATCTAGAATTTAAGCCGTGCATGCATTAGGTATTTGTCCTAAGCATTTTGTATTTTTTAACCTTTGAAATAAATAGATGATTAAAGTAGCTTCTATTGTAGCTGCCTTTTATTGCAGGCAACTGTTGTATAGTAAACTCTTGCAGAGAGTTATTCTTGAGATCTATCTTTTCTAAACATGTGATGCTGTCTTGAAGAGAGTATACATTAGCATAATTTCATTTTTCCTTAATAATTTCTGGTATCACCATAATGTCAACTATTTACTGCGGCTGTGCCGAAGTGATTGGGAAGAGCCACAGTTCATCACTGGTCAGAGGATGCGCCTAATATGAGATGATCCTGAACACGGAGAGTGCAGAGGATTCTTCAAAAACGTGGGTTTGCTTTTTCCATCAATCAACCCTCTGTCTTAACAGTGGCCACCTCTGCTGAGCGTCCAGGAGTTCCTTCCCTTTCTTGTCTTCCACTTCAATTTATTTCTCACCTCCCTTCAGTTTTTCTACCTCAACTTCCCTGTCCCCAGGACTCCTTCTTTATTTCAAAGGGGGCAAATATACCTGCCCTGCAACACTGAGAAAGTGCTTCCTCCAGATACAACCTCACAGCAGACCAGGGTCTCCTTGCTTGTGATTGTCGGTGATACTTTTCCTGGGTAACGTACATGTAATCTACACTAAAGCACAACCGCCCAGGCCTTACCAAGGCTCCTTCCTTGCTGGAGGAAGAGTAAGGGAATAGAGAGAGGGAAATGAGGTCCTGACATCATCTCGATGCTTTTGGAGCTTCACTTTCAACAGATGCTGAGTGGGACTTGTGTGTCCCAAAGGTGGGATACTTCACTCTCTCCTGAATGCTTTAAACAGACCTGAGCGACCTTTGGGCTAGATGTTACCTGAGCGTCCTTCCTGTTGTTGAATTGGTCAGTTTTCCCCAGCTGTGAATAGAGCACATCTGCCCATTTTCTCATCAACTTTCCAATGCTGGGATTTCTACGTGTTTGTCTAAGCAGAATTCTAACTGCTGTGGGCATTGTTGTGGATTGCAGGGGTGGGGTGTGGGGGTGGTTCCTATGGAAACGATAATGAAAATACAAACAAGAATGTGATTGATTTTAAATTCTGTGGTGCAGGGTACAATCGAAGGGGCTGGGCAGACAGGAGTAGTGATGGAAGGGAGATGTGGGCTGGGCCTTCAAAACTGCAATCTCACACAAGAAGGCAGGGTGGGAGGAAGAAACTGAGGCAGCCATGGGAAGGTCAGGAGGTCAGAATATTCAGATTCATGGGAAGGCTGTGATGAAATTAGGGCACATGAAGATGAGAGTGGAATAAGTTTAGGCAGACATGATGGGGCCAAATCTCACCCACCTCTGGAAGCCGGGCAGAAGGCAAACTAGGGACTTTAGGCTTGGTCTGCTTAAACCCTAGCCTCCTTCAATATGGAGTGTATTTCTGGACAGTCAGTGCTACACAAATATTTGGGGCAAATCTATTGATTGATTGATTGAGGCAGAGTCTCACTCTGTTGCCTAGGCTGGAGTGCAGGTAAGTTCAGGTCTGGGTATTAACTGAGTCAAAATATAGTGAAATGGAATGAAGGGTACCACAGAATGATCAAAGCAGGCAGCAGTGAAAGATATGAGTGGTGTGCCCACACAGGTGTGTGCCTGCATGCACATTTGCATAAGGAAGGGACTGGAAGGGTCTGCACCACCAAAACATGGATTTTTTTTTTTTTTTTGGTTGGAGTCTTGCTCTGTCGCCCAGGCTAGAGTGCAGTGAAGCGATCTCGTCTCACTGCAACTTCCGACTCCCTGCTTCAAGTGATTCTCTTGCCTCAGCCTCCTGAGTAGCGAGGACTACAGGAGTGCGCCACCACACCTGGCTAATTTTTCTATTTTTTGTAGAGACGGGGTTTCACCATGTTGGCCAGGCTCGTCTTGAACTCCTAACATCAGGTGATCCATTCGACTCGGCCTCTCAAAGTGCTGGAATTGCAGGCGTGAGCCACGGTGCCCAGCCCAAATCCTTCTTTTAACTCATATATCAAAGTTGATACATTTTGGAGTAGAATACAAAAGCCGCATGATTTGAATCATAAAGCCTGCACATTTGAAGAAATTCTGGCTTGTGGTGGGTCACTTGGATGACACCTTCATATTTGAAGGTCCTTTCTTCCAGAGCAGCATAAATCAGTGGAACAGTTTGAGAATTTCCTTAGGCAACAGGAAGGGAAACGCCATCGCTTGCGGCTATGCCCCTATGCTCTGAGCAGCCTTCCTGCCCCTCTGAGCATCTTCAGGTCCTACCCCAAGAGCAGATGTGACATCTGGCCTAGGACAGCCAAGTGGCTATGCATCACATGAATAGTGACCCATGCTAAGACACTGCTGCTGTTGTCACTAGGCTTAACATCAAGGGTGAGGACATCTGCGTCTTCCTTTGTAGGTTTATTTGCCATCATTCTCTCAAACGGCCCTAGAAACAGTGATCACTCTGCTTTATAAATGAGGAAATGGTGTGTGGCAGGTGTTGTAAACACATGTTCGATGGTTTCTTTCAAGAAAGCGTCTATGTTAGAAAATGGGTCCTGGCTGGCAGGGGTCCAACAGCTGTCTCCATGTGTGCAGACTTTTATTCTAGAAGGGTGCTTCACCCTACATGTGATCTGCCATCTTCACAGAAGGCAAGCTGACCTTCTTAATTCAGCTCCCCTATTCCTGTCAGTTGTTGCATCGCTGGACAATATTTCATGACAGCTTTCAGCTCCATAGTTCTTATGAAGAATTTAACTGAAGCAAAACAGAATTTAGGTGGGCAATCTAACTTTGCAAATCTCTCTCTATCTCTCCGTCTGTGTCTGTTTCTGTCTCTGTCTTCTTCTTTCTCTTTTTCACTTTATTTACAACTCTGGATTTATTACAAATCATAATAAATACGATTGTGATTTGAAGAAACAAGATCACCTGCTTTATTCATCAGGGTACGTTAAATAATAAAATATCCTTACTGTTTTCAAACCACACGAAGCCTGAATATTCTAATACCAACTTTCCAAAGACTCATTAGTAATTAATGAAATCATTAAGAATGGTTCACGGTGACTGACACCCTCCTGGCAGCCACAAACTCCTCTTATGCTTTGTTGAAATGTCACTGGCTCCACAGGTTTGATTTTCATGGTGGGAGTGGGAGTGGAGGTGGGAGTGGAGGTGGGGGTGGAGGGGGAGGGAGTTTGATTTCCCAATAGCTATGGGCTAGAATAGAAAGCTGTGAAAATGTTCCTCTAAGTTTCTCCACTTAGGAACCTGTGTTTGGAGAAGTTTTCTGAAAAACCTTTCATTCTTCCAATGCTAGGTTCAAGAAATCCTGCTCATGTTATATTTTCACTGAAATTGTATTGTATGGCTCAGCAAAGATGCAGTGTTGAAAGTCACCCTCTTTTTTTTTTTCCTCTTGTTTTCACACATTTCCCTCCTTCTTGGCATTGCCTAGATGTATTCTCCTTTTCTCCCTTTTAGGAACAGAATTTGGCATAAATAAATGATAACTGAGAAAATGGTATGAATGGACAAGTACATGCAAGATTCCTCCAGCCCTCCCACTGTAGGTCATGGTAATTTGTTGTAGCAAGTGGTTATCCACAAGAAAGATAGTGGCTCTGGTGGCTGCTGTCTAATTTGTGTTTTAACCAAGAAACCCACATTCTTTCCCTAATTCTTCAAAATGGAACAGGAACCCCCAAAAGCCTCTCCGACGATTAACATCCCGAAACTGTTAAATCAAAATGGACTGCTTTGCCGAGTACGGTCCACAAAATGGAATTTGGTACATTTCATACCCCAGTGAATTTAAATTGTATGGAGCTGATATTTAATACAAATGCAAGTACCAGTGGAATCTGCATACTTAATATTCATTCTCCAACTCTCAGAATTAAGCGGTTGATCTATGGGACACAAAGGGAGCATCCTTCTCTCAAAGAGAATATTTTATGACCAGGCAGTTTAAAAGACACTGACATAAACAACTGTTTGCAGCTTGCTCTCTTTCTCTCTCTCTCATCTTCAAAAGGCAAAAAGTACATGTAAGGACGTGCTGTTTCAGACAAAGCATTTTAGAAAATCACTTGAAATGTTTTCCTTTTCCTTCAGGGACAACTGAACCTTTGATAGGTACTCAAGAGAGTTCTTATAATTTAGTTTATTTCTCTTATTTTCCTGGGTGGGGGGAGCACAAAGAGACAGTATGAAGGCACAGAGCTGAAGCCTACTTTCACTTGAAAATAAAAATCATACTGCTTAAACAACAAAAACGTTATTTATGGTTTTTACACCATGACCGAACACACCAGATTTTCTAGGACAGTGTCAATTTCAAATGTATAGTTAAGTTTAGCTTCATTATTGTGCCTTCATGTGAATTTCACCTAGACAAATGAATGAAATAGAAAACAACTATTTTGCTCCATCCCTTGCCCTAGTTTCAAATTCCTAATATAGGGTTACTCTCCTCTACCCATGCTGATATTTGGAAAGCCATTATGGAAAGGACTTCGTTTTTTGAAGTTATGCCTCACAAGTAAAATGCGCATCCTACATCCTTCCATTTCCTTCAAATGCTTGAGGGAGAAGGAAGGCGCTGGGTCTTCACCTGCCTCATTTTCCGTAGAGAACACAGAGGTACTGAGAGCTTCGAGTGGCTCCGGAGCTGCCACACTTCAAAGTGGTAAGTCCTGAATTTATCTCCTGGACTCCAGAGCGGGCCCCCTCTGCACTCTGCTCAGCTGGGAGAGTAATCGCAGTGGAATGAGGATCGCATGAGGCTCAGGGCTGTGCACTCTGGATGCTTTGAAATGGGTTTTAGTAGTCAGCCCACTTATTGAGTGCTAGGTGCTATCTGTGGAGTGATAAAGATATGCATGATACCATCTCTGTCCTTACAGGGCTTCAAATGTATTTAGGGAAGCCAGGAATGTGCGCATGAAATAGAAAGCCACCATACAAGGCGGTGGGGTGCCTGCCATTTGCTGCAGAAGACGCAGCAAATAAGGACTGATAAGGACTACAGTTATTCAAGGCCTCAGGGGAGGCCAGGGCAGGACTGGAAATATAGTCTCATCAAAGACATGGGGATCCCAGGAGGAGAAGCCTGAAGGGTTAGTTTCTAGTTCATCTGAAATTTGATATTCTAAAAGCTTTCTTTAAACGACACTTTTATAATTCTCTCTTAAAAAATTCAGTCCATTTTGTCCTTTGCCATTTGTGAATTGGGTTATCGGTCTTTTACTTATTGGTCTATAAAAGCTCTTTTAGTTTAGAAACCTTAATAATAAATATTTTACGTAGTTAAGAAAATTTAGTTGCCACGTAATGTCTTTTCCATATGGTAACAAATACATAAAGGAGAGAGGAAGGTCAAAATGTGTGCTTTATGATTTCTTTTAAAATTTTTAAAATTTTTAATTTTTATGGGTACATAGTGGGTATATATACTTATGGGGTACATGAGATATTTTGATAGAGGCATGCAATGTGTAATAATCACATCAGGGTAAGTGGGGTATCCGGCACCTCAAGCATTTATCATTTATTTTTGTTACAAACAATCCAGTTGTAGTCTTTCAGTTATTTTTAAATGTACAATATGTTCTGTTGACTGTAATAACCCTGTTGTGCTATCAAATAGTACATCTCATTCATTCTATCTAACTCTATTTTTGTAGCTAGCAACCATTCCCCCCGCCCCTTCCTAGACTCTGGTAACCATCATTCTATTCTCCATGTCCATGGGTTCAATTGTTTTAATTTTTAGCTCCCACAAATGAATAAGAACATGTGAAATTTGTCTTTCCGTGCCTGTTTTATTTCATTTCACAGAATTCCCTCCAATTCCCTCCCTGTTGTTGTAAATGACAGGATCTCATTCTTTTTTATGGCTGAATAGTACTCCATTGTGTATGTGTACCACATTTTCTTCATCTAATTTGTCTGTTGATGGACATTTAGGTTGCTTTCAGATCTTGGCTATTGAGAATAGTGCTGCAATAAACATGGGAGTGCAGGTATCTCTTCAAGATACTGATTTCTTTTTTGGGGGTATATAGCTAGCAGTGAGATTGTTGATCATATGGTAGCTCTATATTTAGTTTTCTGAGAAACCCCCGTACTGTTCTCCATAGTGGCTGTATTAATTCACATTCTCACTAGCAACGTAGAAGCGTTCCCTTTTCTTCACATCCTCGCCAGCATTCCTTATTACCTGTCTTTTGGATAAAAGCCATTTTAACTAGGGTGAGACTTTATGATTTCTTGGTGAACAAGGAAAGGTGTTTAAGCTGTTCCCACCCTTCGATGGACATGTTCTCTCCTCACGTACTTAGGTTGTTGATGAAAGTCTAAGTGATTAATTTAAGCCATGTCAGAATAAACCAAAGTGAGGGTCCCAGCAGAATCATTAACTCTGGAACACCCCATTGTCTGGACCTTCCAGTGAGAACAGTGAGAAACTCCAGAGTTTTATGGACTTTAAGAATAGCTCTTCTGAGACTCTTTGGATAGGGTGCAAAGGAAAATTGTTTCCTCAGTTTGGGGGCTGAGGGGGGCTGTGAGATCAAGAACTGGTAGATAAACTCCAGGTATGCACCTACCATGCTCCCCAAGCAATCTACAATGACCTTCACATGCCCTCCAGGATGGCCCTGTGAAAAGCGTTACTCCATTCCTTCAGCCCTCAGCCTTGCTCGGCTTTCCAGAGCCTGTCTCACGCCGGCAGACACCCCACGGTTATCATTCTCTCTGCCCTCAGCAACATTTACCAGTTAGGGGGAAAAATAAGGCCAGAAAATTGTTGCTATGGGCTCTGCTTTGTGGAAGTTAAAACGCTGGAGCAAGAATCTGATTGCTTGATAGCTCCATCTCTCTCTCTCTCTTTCTCCCTCTCTCCTGCCCTCCTACTCCCCGCACCTTCTCGTTCTTTTCCTCTCCCCTCCACCTCCTCCTCCCCACCACGCTCCCCAACCTTTTCCTACTCCTCTCCCCTCCCTCCACTGGCCTCCCGGTCCTGCCCCCACCTTGGACTGGAGGAGAGCCTTACAGGTTGTCAATGAAACATGGAATTATTTCCTTTGATGGCTTAGATAATAGTAGGAGCCAAAGCAATGAGTGAGGTCGGCTGAAACCAATGCAGTCCTGCCCGGGACTGGAGAGCCAATCGCAAGAGCAGAGGGCGGGGCGTCGGCGCCAGCAGATAATTGCTAAGTGCATCGCTAGCACAGTTGGTCCGCGCCGCCGAAAGGTCTGGTCGCAGAGACAGGGACGCGTAATCCTCAGCGAGCTCCAGCCCACAGCTTCGCTCCACTGCTCGGCAGGGCAGCTGGCCTCTGGGCGCCGGCCCCTCTGCTTCGCGGAAAAGGTACCTGTGCCTGCGTCCCGGGGGTGCAGCGCCTGCGTCTCCATTCCCAGTGGCTTTGCAGTTTAGCTTAGGTGGAGGGATTGCAGAAAGAAAAGTTTCTGGGAGGAAATGTGACAAAGGTGGGAAATCGCTGTCTTTTGTTGGGAGGAAAACAAGCGGACAATTTGGAAAACTTCTGCGCTGGCAGGAAATGGGCTTGTTTACTACTCCTAATTAGCTGCGCTCAGGTCTATCTAAATAGGTCTGCTCTTCGGGTAGGGTGTCTGCAGGGCTGGGGTGGAGATTCGGGGGTGCTGGGTGAAAGAAGTTGAATCCCAGGATGTGCTGTTTCCTGGTGCACCCATCCTGGGTAGGCTGGTTCCGAGAAACGTGATTGGTGGTTTGTGTTTTCCGCTATAGGGTCTGTCCCCTTCGTATTACCTTGATCTGTCTGCCCCAAACTATTGTGACCTTCAACTGGAGTCCTTCCTCAAACTTCTGCCCCCTGCCCTGTCTCAGTTCATTTTATTTGGTGGAAGGAGACATTCCCTGGGGTGGGGGTGGGGGGTGGGAGGGCTGTTCTGTTTGGCCTGGTGGACACCTGCATGGCAACTTGGTGACACACCAGCAAAACAGTTCTCAGAGGAAAAGAAATCACATAATCACTTACCTCCTGAAAACTCTGGAAGACTTTCCAGGCTTGGGGTGTCCTGAAAAAAAAAATGGGATAGAGTTCGATTTGGTCCCGGGTGAACTTACACCCTTGTCCCCAGAAGGGGTGCCTGGCCCTGAGTATCCCCGCAGCTCTGGGAGGTGGAGGCTGGTGGAGGGGCTGGCTCCATGTAGGTGCGCAGGTTGTTTTGGTGCACAGGTGCATTTGTGGCAGAGGTGGTGCTGAAGAAACCATCCACACTGCCTCTGCTAACTGCTCTTCAAGTAAAACAGCTCACCCTGGCAGGCAGCTGATTCAGCCCAGAAGCACCCTTGAGCGTTCTAAATCGAGAGACCTCAGGGGCCTCTCTTGCTCTGAGACCCTTGGGAAACTCCCTTCTCCCCCCCTCGCCTCCCCCACCTTTGGCTTCTGTCAAAGGGAGGTATTAGGGAGGTGAGCCACTAGGAAGCAGGGTCCCCATGGGGAAGCAGGTAATGTGCTTGGTCTTGAACTTCCTTCCTCTTCTGCGATGGCAGCTTCTGCTTGTGTGCCTGCTGCACTTCACCAGGTGCGCTGCCTACCTGAGGGATACTCTGAAGCTGATAGCCTGGGGCTGATCTTCCAAGTCTCAGGGGTGTTGAAGGGTTCAGGTGATTTTCTTCTCTTTGATTTCTGTTAAACCTGCAGCTGGGGAGTTCGATTCCCAGTCCAACAAGAGTGAATGTTGTGGGTGGGATTCTCTAGTGACACCTCTTCCTCAGGGCACCTTTCAGCAGAGATGCAGATAAGTCTTGATTCTCCAGCTCCACAAATCCCTTTCACTTTTTAATTCTTATTTTCTTTAACCGCCACAACAGATTCTCCTCCACCTCCTGTAGGCAGCTATTTTGGATGGGAACTGTGATTATTGAAGTTCTACTCACAATGGTTAAAAAAATCCCTGCCTTTTTCTTTTTTTTGGTCAAAATACCATCAGCTTTCTCCTCTGCACATCGGATCTGACAGTAAGCACAACAAATTTGCAGCCCTGCCAATTATAATCTCTTTGTATTTGGGGGACCTGGAGTGGAATCCAAACTTTTCCCAGCTGGTGGGCATGGTTAGTCGTGGACCTCATCCTCTGTGGCTTCTCTAGGGCACGAGGCCCCCAGGGAGCCTAGAAGAAACAGCCCCCGGCACAGGGGGGGAATCTTACATGAGAGCATCTTGGTTTTCATGAAGGCAGTAAGGAAACTGGAAAATGCTTTGAGTTTGAGGATTGCAAAACGGGGGGTTCCCTTTAATTGATGCCGATCTGTTGGATTTCTATCGTGATAGGAAACATTAAAAGTAAGGCAATTGAAACAGCTCCTGAAGAGTGACTCATGCACAGAGGGAAGAGGCAGTGTGGGGGAGGGGGTGGAGGGGGCCTTGGAAAGTACAAATGGGACACGCTGGAGCGCTCGCTTTCCTTCCCTCTGCCTCCCCCTCATTCCTCTTTCTTGTATTTCTTCATTCGGAACACAGATCATTAAAATAACAACTTTAGACCAAAAAAAGGATCCTAGGAGCTGAAAAATATTTGACAAAGTGCAAAACATCCTCACAGCTTCACCTTGGTTGGGGTGAGGTGTGAAACCCGGGACCCAGCGCCTCCGCTACCATCCAGTTTGGAGAATCTAATTGCTGGTGTTAGACTGATTAGCTCCTTGTGAATCTGCGCGCCTGTTTGTGTGTGCAAGGACCCATGGATGCTCAGGAAATTAAATGTGTTACTTGTCATTTCATCAAACATGATGGCTTTAGCCAGGACCCTGGGTAAGCACCATCCACAGACCCAGTGTTTTCTCCTCTTCTCAGTTGGCCATAGTGGATCTCTCTTAACCACTGTGGTGGGGAGGGGTTATGTCTTTCTGCTTTTCCAAGCCCCACGTGAGTTACCTGGCAAATAAAAGTCCTCTCCTTACTCCTTTGTCCCTCCATCCCCATCAGCCTTCTGTTACCCCTTTTCATCATAAACAGTAAGTAATCTTTTTGCCAACCTACTTGGATCTTGTCATTTTTATGCTGATTTTTCTCTTAAAGAAAATTGTCCCCTGAAATAAGATTGAAAACATGTTAAAATTTTTATCAGAGAAGAGCCTTTCTGCCTTCTACTTTAAAATTTAATTTTGTGGTTTTGGGGAAATCTTCATAAGTACATCTATTGTGTTAGTTGTTCTGGGAAACACTTTTACCTTGTTTTTTTCTGTGGATGTGTGAATTTCCTACCTGTCCTAGGGGAAGGTGTGTCTGGAGATCTGAAACCCTCTGGAACATCTCAGAAAGTTGGAGAGGCTGGAGCACAGTATTTCTGTGTATTCAAGGTGGGGTAAATGCTGTTTTGAAACCTAGGCCCTGAAATGTATTCACCACACTCTGTTATTTTCCCTCTTCATCTTTCATTCAGGAAAATTTCGTAGCCAAAATTATGAGTGAATAGTTCATCCGACTCACACTCCTTCCCATGCCCCTCCCTCCCTTCCCCGTTGGGAGCTATTTCACACTGAAGCAGGTACCTGAGTAATCTTGCTCAATCTGACATGTACGGGTACCACTCTTTCCTGGTTCCTTTTTGTTTCTTCCTTCATGTCATTTCAGGGTACCCCAGGGTGGAGATCTACTTGTAGATGCCTTGCACACCTCACTCCCGAAAGGGTTAACCAGGGGACTTCAGGAATTGTGGGATTCCAGGGAGCCTTCCCTGGGGGAGCAATGAGGTAATCCTTTCCCCCAGTTCGGTTCTATGCAGACCTCCCCAGGGCACCTGGGGCAGTGCAGCAGACCTGCAGACCTGCGTGAGGCAGACAGGGCAGATGCTTCTGAGCACAGTGCTGTCTGGCACCCAGGGAGTCCCGCCAGGTGCAAGCGCTTGCTGTGCCACTGCCCTGAGGCCAGCGCCCGCTGCAGCCCCGTGCACAGAGCTGACCTTGGAAACATTAGCACGCAGGGAAATTTGTCTGCTGTGCGCTCAGTTTCTTTGTTCCCCTACATCTATTAATAGTTAGAAAGGATCAAATCTACTCATTCATACTAAGGTGTGAGCAGTTAATAGTGTTACCACTTCAGAGGCATTTAAGTTCTTAAAGGAAATCAAAGATGTGCATATGTCCTCACTTGTAAGGGGGAGCTAATCACTGAGTACACATGGACACGGACACGAAGAGGGGAACAATAGGCACCGGGGCCTACTTGAGGGTGGAGGGCAGGAGGAGGGTGAGAATCAAAAGCCTGCCTATCAGGGACTATGCGTATTATGAAGGTGATGAAATAATCTATCTGTACACCAAAACCCCACGACGTGTGATTTATCCATTATAACAACCTCCACACGTACCCCCTGGACTGAGAATTAAAAAGTTGGAAAGAAAAAAGATGTACATAGTCAATTTCCGGGCACGTGCTAGTGGGATTAGGCAGACCGAGTTTGGACACGGAGCAGAGTGGGGAACGGCGGTCTGGCTGGTCCTGCTCTGACTGGTGCTGAAAACATGCTGCAGTGTCCCAGGGCATGGTGATGTTACCATCTGGGCTCTGGTACTTGAGCTAGATGCCTCAGAGTTGACCTTGGGCATGTGCTTATGTGCCCGTTCTGACTTTCGTTTCTTTCAGATATTGAACCAGAGGTCAGGACTAAGTTCTCACAGGCTCCGTTCTGCTCCAACCTTCTCTCTTGATTTTGCCACGGAGCCCTATGTCCCACTGCAGATGCTACAGCTCTGGAAGGCATCGGAGCTTGCAAAGCATCCTCCCATACGGGCCGTAGTGATCAGCGATGCTTTCAGAGCTGGAACCCACGAGGGCAGCTCGTAGGAGCTGTGGATGTTGTACCAGAAGAAACACAGGATGAGGGCTGATGTAATAACTGATTTTGGTTTAGGAGGGGATGTTATATGGAGGATGGCGACCAGCTGTTCTCCATCTCCAGCAAGGATTGAACTAGAGAAAATAGACAGAAATTGCAGCAGATGGACTTAGATTAGGTATGAGGAAGAATTTTCCATCAGCAAGAGATGTTAAAAAGGGAAGGTTGTTGAGCCTCTGTGGTGATCTTTAGGAAATGGATAAGCAGGGCTTTTAGCTGGGGGAGAAGCTGTGGATCTGTGAGGAGGGAAAGTCAAGGGCCATCATGTCCAGGCATCTGTGCCCTATGCTGATGAGAATCCTGACCTGTGTCTCCAGAGTCTCACCTTCCCTCTGGGGCTATTGAAGTGGCCGAAAACCAGAGTCCCTGGGATGAAGGAGAAAGGAGTGCAGCCTACCTGGGGTGCTCCCCCGAGCCTGGAGACCCCTGCCCTGCCTTGTGCCAGCTGCCACCTGGACTGGCAGATCCTGTCTATTGTGTGGGAATCTTTCACCAAGCCTAATCTTTCACTTCTAGATGTGGCAAATAACGCCCAGAGAGGTAACAGGCCTTGGCATTGTCACACAGTGAGCTGACAGCACAGCGAGGACAAGAATCCTGGTTCTCCATCTCCCAAGTCAGTGTTATTTGCTTTGTAGCTCATTTTCTTCTCATTTTCAAATTGAATAGACCATTTGCTTTCTCTAGGCTCCTAATTTCTCTGTAACCAAATGGCAAAGACAGGGACACCTGCAGTTAAGCAATATTTATTGAGTGCCTGTTACTAACACCGTGCATGCCACCAGCTTCTCTGTTGATTCTGATGACTCTTTAGTTCTGGTTGAGTGGCTGGGAGGGGCTGCTGAGCCATCCCTGTGGGGGCTCCTGAGTGTGGCTGCGAGGCCAGGGTGGCAGGAATGCGTTCTAGAAACCGGACCTGAGAGGAGGGGATGGGTAGGCCAGAAGAGGATGAGAGGAGAGACACAGAAGCAGTGAGATACTTAATCTCAATCTTACAATGGGAAGAGAGACTTTAAATTTCTCTGCAAACTCCTCCTTGGATACGTGAAATAAGACAGGCCCGCAGCATGGATCACTCTGGGTAAGACACATCACCTGTTACCTTACGAAACAAAATGAAACATACTATGTGAGGGCATTCAGGGAGGGTGGCGTGGTGGCCCAGTGGAGGGGTGGCTTAGCTCTGAACCCAAAGGCTGGCTGGCAGTGAAGTCAGGGAGCCTCAGTTTTGAGAATGAGACCATGGCCAACTGTGGAGGCCTTTGCTTTGTGTTGGTTTGAGCCAAGTAGGAAGCAAGATAAAGTGGTGAACTGAGCACCACAGAATACATCCATCCTGTATATAGCCCTGAGAAGAAAGAAGAAAGCAACCAAGTTAATGCTCAGCCAGGCATCAAAAGGACAGTGCAGGGTTGGCAGCGAGTGTCCTGTGGGGAGGGCACAGCCCTCCCATGCCCCTGGCTGGCCAGGGCGTCCCTGTGCTAACAAAGGCATCCTGGGCCTTTGTGTCCAGCATGGGTAGGCACTAGAGGGTCCTTCTCCTGCAGGAACTGGTCCAGCAAGACCATCAACCCCTCAGGTAGCAGGGCAGGGTGTCCTTCCAGAGTGGCTGAGACAAGGCATGGAGACGCCTCAGGGGCAGAGGGCCCAGGGAATGCCAGGGGCTGGGTGGGCCAGGCAGGCTGCCCAGGGCGTGAGACAGACTCAAGCTTGGGAAGATGCAGACGCGAGAGGAGCAGTCGGTCAGCCCAGAAAGGGGGGAAACCCAGGACCGCAGTGCTCATCTGCAGAGGGAAGAGCAACCCATGTGGCCCATGGAGAGAACCCGAGGGATACGCCAGGCAGGGTTGCCAACCCAGTGCCCACATACATCCATTCCACTCACTGTGATGTTCCACTGAGATCACCACTCTGTCCTCAGTTTCTTTCTTCCTTTCCTTCCCTTCTTCCTTTTCTTCCCTTCTCTTCCCTTTCCTTCCCTTCTTTTCCATTCCTTCTCTTCTTCTTTCCCTTACCTTCTTCCTTCCCTTTCCTTCTTCCTTCTCTTTTTCCTTTCCTTCCCTTTCCCTTTCCATCTTCAGGGTCTCATTCTGTTGCCCAGGCTGGAGTGCAGTGGTGCAATTATGGTTCACTGTAGTCTCAAACTCCTGGCCTCAAGCAAGCCTCCCACCTCAGCTCCCAAAGCTCGGAGATTACAAGCCCATACCACCACATCCAGCCCCTGCCCTCGATTCCGATGCCACAGACCTTGCTGGAATATAGTCAGATGTATCAAGTGGATAGATTACATCTGGGTGCAGGGTACATCATGATTCTCCTTATTTGGGGTGGGCAGAGGAACCTCTGGGAGCAAGGAACACCTGAGTGGGACCTGAGGCTTGAATAGGTACCATCAGGTAGATGGGAGGAGGGTGGGGAGGAGGGAGCCACGGTGGCAAGACTCCATCTAGCGCATGATCGGCACAGTGTGTTGGTGAGACATGGATGTTCCTGAATCTGCTCATACGAGGCATGTTTTGGGAGCAAGGGGAGCTAGGCTTGTGGGTGCCCACCAGGTAGAGAGGGGCTGCTGCCTCATGGAAGGGCAGAAAAGCGTCAGGCAGGAAATGACATGCTCACATTTGCATCTAGGAAAAATGGTCCAGCAGTTGTGAAATGAAGAGTGGAGGTGAGGTTTGAGAGGGGCTCAAAGGGGAGGGGGTCATGCCTCGGCCCAAGAGGCCAGTTCAGAAGTAATTTGCTGCTGTCCAGCTGAGAAATGGCAAGGGCCTGCAGGAAGACAGCCGCACCAGGGAGAGGGAGGAGGCCGATACTTTGACTTCGTAAGTTACACTAGATCAGGCAAAAATGAAGAGGAATTATTCATCCCCAGGAGGAGAAGCTGACAGGTGACAAAGAAAGGTCACGGTGTTAGATGAAAGAGAGAGCAGCGTTCCCACTGAAGCTGGGATGGGAGGAAATGGGTTTAAACCATAGGAGAAGGCTCTACATTGGACGTTAGAATTAACGCTCCAGTGGAGGTGATGCTGAGATGTGGGGAATGGGGTCATTCTGGGGGGTTGTGGACTTACTCTTTTTTTCAAAAAGTATTTTAAAAAATTAGCCTTTCCTTGATTGAGAAGTGAGCAAAGAATGGGAGTAGACAGTTCATATAACAAAATAAATAAGTGGCCAGAAAAATGTGTAAAAGGGTCTCTCCTTACTAATAGTTAAAATGTGAAATGAAAACAAGGAATTGTTATCCATTTAACACAGTAGCAGAAATTAAAAATGATAATATCATATCCAGTGTTGTTGGGAATTGGGCATTTTTTGACTTAGCTGTGGGGAAGATAATTTGGAACTATGAGAGACGTGTCTCAAAAAATAGACCCTTTGAACCAGTAAGCAATTCCTCTTCTAGGAATTTATCCTTAGGAAATAGAGATGC
Source organism: Sapajus apella (assembly GCF_009761245.1). Lineage (NCBI taxonomy): Eukaryota > Metazoa > Chordata > Mammalia > Primates > Cebidae > Sapajus > Sapajus apella. Next base: position 3,086,032 of record NW_022436961.1, read on the forward strand.
ACAAAATAGTTCTAATTAAGAATATTCCTTTCAGCATTATTCATTATCAAAAAACATTGCATGGAGGCATTAATTAAATATAATATGGCTCCTCCATAAAATGGAAATCAAGGGAACTATTAAAATTACATTGAATAGTACATAAGAATATAGGAAAATGCTAATAATATATATTAAGTAAGTAAAGACTTAAAAGTAAATAGAGTATAATTGCAATTATAACAAAAGGTGTATGTAGTCCTGAAAACTAGAAGAGTATATTATCAAAATCTTAATAGTGGTTATCACTGCCTTTTGGGAAACGTATGACTTTTGATTTCTCTAAAGTTTTTTGTACTTTCCAAATTTCCTACAGTAAACATGTTATTTTATAAATTAGATGACATGCTTTTTAAATCGGTCATTCCAACCACACACGTTCAAGCAGGGACTATCCCTGTAGCAAGCTGGGTGCAATGCTGTTCACTAAGATGCAAAATGCCTGCATCCTGAGTCCATCTGGTGGGAGAAGAGAAATGCTCCCGTGAAATCCAGCCAGGGCCGCCAGCTTCATCAGAAAGGGCTGGACGTCTGCCGCAGCCAGGTGCGGAGTGTGTGGTCCCTGTGCAGGGAATGTCCGTGTTCCTTCCCCCTGGCCGCGCTCACACCTCCGGGCCCTGTCACCTGTGGTGGTCAGGCCTACCTTAGCATTTCAAGGGGTGTATCACATGTATCTTCTCATTTTACAACCAGAGAAGTTGAGGCTCAGAGCAAGAGGCTGTGCCTTGGTCAGGGTCACAGCCAGTGAGTGGCTTTCCTAGGTATGAAAACAAGACACTGTGCTGCCGCACACCATGCTTTTTCCAGAGTGGGCTACTTTGGGGGTTCCGTGTGCTCTAAAAGAGGGTGGTAGATTTCTTCAAGAAAGCGTGGAGCCACCTTTCCTTCCTTTTGTCCTTCCTTCTCAGAAGCCACGCCTTTGGCTCAATCTGCTTATTAATTAAGACCAAATGAATGTGTAGCAGCTATCCCATTTACAGCAGTGAGTTTGGGTGCTTTGCACGCCCCCCCGGCCCCGTGGTGGCCCTCTGGGTCCCCTCCTGATGGAGTGTAGCATTTGTGAATTTTTTTCCCAAATATGTGCTCTCCCCGCTGTGGTTTCCTTTGGTGCATAAACTCAAGGCAGCCCGAGACAGTCTGCACAGGGTGAAAGTCACAGCTGGCTGGCTCCATGATGTGTGCCAGGGTCACCTGGGGGCTCCAGGGTGCCTTTCCTAAGCAGAGCAGGTGGCGGCTCTGATGGGCACACCCTTGGACCGTTCACAGGCTAATTGGAAAAAGTGGACAGGCCTGCCTGAAAGTAGGGCAGGACGAAGAGGAGCGGTGTAGGCTGCCTGGCTGTTTGCTGCTCTGATTATTTTAATAATAACTCATTGTATGGTGTTTTGTATTCATAAGCCTCTGAGGTGGGTGGGGAAGGTACTGGCACCCCCATTTTGCAGAGGGAGAAACTGATGCTTGGAAAAGCAAAGCCACTGTACTTAATTTCTAAAGGCAGCAGGAATAAGAGCCAGGCATGGAATGAGCTAGATTTTCTGCCTGCAAATACAGCCCTACCTGTCATCGATAAGGGCTTCTTGCTAGCCTACCTGATGTTTCTGGAGAAGGAGGGGTGCGGAGTAGCACCCTGTGGAGCCCTGACAGATGCTGGAGGAGTTACAAGTAATGACTTTGGGTCCAAGGGTGTATTCAGCTGAGGTCGAGTGTAGGTGCTGAGAAAAGTGGATGCAGGCGAAGGTGAACATGGACTCACAGGACTCACGGGGGCAGAGGGTCCCAAGCCCTGAGCACTAAAGAATGCTGGCCTCATGGAAGGCAGGAGGGGTGTGCTGGGTGCAAGTGCAGATCTGGAGCTGAGAGCTGGCATGGACTGTCCGTGGCTGCTCAGGGGCAGATTGGCTCCACGGGGAGATGGGAGGGGACAGTGGCGAGAGGTGCCCCAGCATGCCAGGCTCCATCTCACCTGCAATCACATGGCTGTGAGAGGACCAAAGGGGGGGGCAGAGGCTGGGGGGCTCAGAGCTGTTTTTCCCCCTCTGCCCTCTCCCTGGCCTTTGCTCCTGTTGAGAATGCAATTGCTCTATGGGGCTGCAGGAAGAGAGAAAGGGAGATTGGGAGGTTTGCTGTCTTGTCAGTTCTTACCATGCCTTGGGAAACAGATGACTTTTGATTTCTTTAAATTTTTTTATATTTTCCAAATTTCCTATAGTAAACCATTATTTTACAAATCAGAAAACACGCTTTTTTTTTTTTTCTTCTGAGATGAAGTCTTGCTCTGTTACCCAGGTTGGAGTGCAGTGATATGATCTCGGCTCACTGCAACCTCTGCCTCCTGGGTTCAAGCAATTCTCCTGCCTCAGCCTCCCGAGTAGCTGGAATTACAGGTGCCTACCACCATGCCTGGCTAATTTTTGTACTTTTAGTAGAGATGAAGTTTCACCATGTTGACCAGGCTGGCCTTGAACTCCCAACCTCAGGTGATCCACCCGCCTTAGCTTCCCAAAGTGCTGGGATTATAGGTATGAGCCACCATGCCTGGCCAAAACAGGCTTTTAAAATCAATCATTCCAACCACAAATGTTCAAGCAGTTACTATTCATGTAGTAAGATTAGGATAGGCAGATTTGCAGAATGTGGGAAGAGAAAGGAGAAGTTATAAGACAACAAGAAAAAGAAAGAAAAATGGGAGCAGAGTGGGGAGTTGTTGGGGAACCCAGAAGGGATGCTCAGAAATTTAAGAGCAGCGCTCAGCACAGGAGCAAGCCGATGCATAATGTCTTTTAAAGTTAGAGGCAGACTCTTTGGTGTGATAAGACACAAACCAGAAAGAAAGAAAAAGAACCTAAGGCTGCCCGCTGTTTTCAAATGTTGAAGCATTTGGTCATCACCCTGATTTTACAGATGAGAAAGCCAAGACTCACCAAGGTGCCCTGAGTGGCCGACTCCAAGCCTGTACGCCGTCTGCTGTGCTGTGCCATGCACTCACCCCCTGTGGGCTGCAGCCAGGACTCCAAGCTGTGTGACCCTGGAGGCCTGGGGGAGCGAAGGCAGGAGGCGGTTGGGGCATTGCTCTGTCCGCCCCCAGAGAAGCCCCTTCTGCATTTGCCCTTCCTGATCCCCAGGGGTCTGAAGAAAGATGCTGGCAGGGCATTCCCCGACATGTCCCCTTTGTCACTGGGGACTGGTTGGCTTCAGTCTCTTCAGCAAGGAACACCCTGGCTCTGGAGCTGTGTGAGTTTTGAGCTCTGTTCTTTGATTTCTCCATGAGGCAAATAATGTGCGTTTCTTCCCCATTCTTCAGTTTCCTTAATAGGAGACATGAGCTTTTGACATGTTATGTGCTCTCTTATTCCTTGCTCAGATTGTTGAGAATTGATAGGTACACTTGTAAGCTTAGAGGATCCAGCCATGGAAAAAGTGACCCAGTTCTCAGCCTCTCAGAGCTTAGATTCAAGTGGGGGAGAGAGATGGCAAACACATAAGATAGCCTGTGGAAGGGCCAATGAGTGCAAGGGAGGAACGTGACGCCCCACAGGGGAGCAGGGAGTGAGAGGGTCTCACTTATACATGCCGCTGAGCCAGACACCTGAAGGCAGAGAGGGGTGGTCCCTGTGGGTATTTAGGAGACCAGTAGTCCAGCCCAAGGAGCCCCTGAAGCTAGAGACACTTGGGGTGCCAGGACTGGGAGTTTTGAGCCATAGACAAGAAGTAACATTGTCTCTGATTTAAAATGATTGCTCAGGAGGATCACTTGAGGCCAGGAGTTCGAGGCGGCAGTGAGCTATGACCGTGCCACTGCACTCCAGCCTGGATGACAGAACAAGACTCTGCCTCAAAATAAATACATGAATAAGTACAAATGTGAAAATGAATATATGGATCACGCTGGCCGCTATGTTGATAGCACTTGTGGAGTGGGGCCGTGTGGAGGCAGAGACGCCCTGGGAGGCACTGGTCCTGGCAAGACGAGTGCTTCCTGGGGTTGGGTGGTGACAGTGGGAAGGGAGAGGTAGATCCTGGGTATGTTTTGAAGGGAGAGCTGGCAGGATTTGCTGATGGGTTGAAGGTGGCGTTTGAGAGACTAGTGTTCAACGATGATTCCAAGGCTTTTGGCTTGAGACGAAAAAGACTGTGGAAGGAGCAAATTAGAAATTGTGAGGAGTAGAGTGGAAGGAAGTGTTTGTTTGAAGGATGTTGGAGCTCTAAGTGAAGTACCCACTAGACTGCTGTGTTTTGGTCTGAAGTTCAGAGATGAGCTCTAAGCTAGAGGACCTTGGGAGTGATCAGTGTCTCATGGTTTCTATGAGATTGCTAGGGAGTGAGTGTAGACAGATAGGACGTAGAAAGACGGATCCTGAGAATGGCAGTATTTATAGATCTAGTCTGGGGTTTGCAAACTCTTTCTTAAAGAGCCAGATCATAGATATTTTAGGCTTTACCGGCTGTACAGTCTTTACTGCAGTTACTCAGCATTGCTGCTGCAGCACAGAAGCAGCCATAGAGGACATATAAACGAAGGAGCATGGCTGTGTTCCAATAAAACTTTATGTACAAAGCAGGAAATCCACCCACAGGCCACAGGTTTGCTGACCTTGGATCCAGGACACTGAAGATGAACCAGCAATGGGACTGAGCAGGAGCAGCCTGGAGATGGGGGTGGACCGGGAGGAGGTTGCCTCAGAAACAAAGCAGAGCATTTCTGCAGAAGGAATTAGTGATCTGCTGGGTCAAACCCTGCTGGCATAAGAAGTAAGGCGAGCACTAAAGATTGCACGTGAGCAGTGTGGAGGCCGTGGGTGAGCTGATGAAAGCATTTTGGTGGAGGATGAGGCGAGAGGCCCCTGGAGTGGGTTCAAGGAGAGGCATTGGTGATAATGCATGCAAACAACTTCCTGGAGGAGTGGAGCTGTAAAGCCATGCAAAACAATGAAACGTCAACTCTAGGGATGCGTGGCGTCAAAGCTAGTGTTGCTTGTTTAAAAATGGGGAAAGTAGCGGGATGTTTGTATTGGATGGAAAAGGGTCAGTGTGCAGGGCACAAAGGTGATGGTGGAGGGGTGGAGGTGAGAATGCCTCGAGTCGGGTAAGGAAGTGGGGCCTGGCCTCTGTCCAGCTTTCAGGGGAGGAGGAGATGGTAGCCAGAGGCCGTGTGATGGGGTGAATGGGGCAGGGTGGGGACCCTCTTGGATGCCTTTATTTTCTCAGGGAGCAGCATGCTGGATCACAAGCTTCGGGACAGGACAGGAAGGACCTTGGCCCGGCGGGTCGTGGAGGTGAATGCCCTCTGCCCACAGAGCGACAGGGAAGCCGGACAGTGACAGAGAGATGTGCTGAGCGTCTACATCAAAATTAAAAGGTTTCTTCCAGTGCTGTCACTCGAGCCTTTCACCGCAAAAGGGGCCCTGTGAGCTAGGAGAGTTATGACTGAATTAATAAGGCCAAGATGAGGGCGTGGATCGAGATCCTCAAACACAGTCTCATAGATTCCTCCAGGCCTGGAGCTACAGCTGAGGTGGCTCTTGTAGGATTGCACTGAAAAGAAATGGAGTTGCTTGCCCGGAGTGAGGAATGACCCTCCTCAGAAATCAGGCAGGTGGCAGGGCTGAGGAGTCCGTTGGCTGGGCTCAGGGGGAGTTAGGGAAGATTGAGGCACTTTCTGCTCTCCTCCTAAAGCTTTTTGCTTTTGAGACCTTTTGCTTTGTTTTTAAAAGTATCTTCCTATGAGGGAGGAGGGAGTGAGAGGAAGATCACCTTCTCCAATTTTTACGTTAAGAAACTGTCTTGGGGAGAGAAGGGACTTACCCAGGGTCATGTGATTTGAATGGGAGGATGGATCTCAGAAGGTGGGAGTTGAATCCTTTGCTGTCTCAGACATCCAGGAGGGAGGGAGAAAGGGAAGTGAGGAGAAGAAGAGATCGGCTGGAGAGGAGTTGGACATTCCAGGTAGACTGGGGAGAGGGAAATGCTGGTGTGAACCAGGAAGGAATGGAACACCTAATGATTCTGTTTCCATTTCCACAGGGAAAGAAAAATGAAAACAGACCAGGGAACACGTGGGCTGCTAGGGAAGGAAACTGGCTTGGGGCTTTGGAAAAGAGCACCGTCTATAGTCTCATACGTGGCAGAATGACTTTTTGTGGAGGCTACACTGCCTGGGACTGAGGGTGGGAACTGAGGCTGAAGGGACACACAGCATTTGCTCAGGGAGCCTCAGCAAGGGTGCCAAGGGATCCGTTTATGTCAGCGCGCCATCAGGACAGCCTGAAAGGACTTTGGCCTCATGATGTGCAGTTGAACCTCCGTCTGTCAATTTATCTGAGAGGGAACTCTTCCTGTTGCAAAGGGCCCAGCACCCTGGGTTCACTTAGAGAGTGAGGTCAAGTGCCAGAGTGATAACGGCAATAAGGAGTCTGTGGCTCAGGACTGAGCAAGGAAGAGAACTCACCCATTTTTTCTTCGCAACTGACTCGTGGTGGTCTTTGCAGGTGAAATAGACAATCTGAGAGTACAGATCTGTAGTGAGCTGGAGTTGATCTAATCCAAGGTAACTCCACAGACTTCACTCCAATAGTCCAGGAGGCTGCAAAGTCCCAGTGTCCCCAGCTCTGAACCACCTGGTACATGTCTTATAGGCCTGGCGTGGGGATTGGATGGAGTGTAGGTGTTCAAGCATCTGGCATAGTGCCTGTAATGAGCAAGGTGCTCCAGGATCTATGGCCAGTGATAAAGGCCGCTGCTGGTGGTGGTGATGGCAGCAGGCATCTAGGAGTTCTCTCTCCAGGTGTGCCAGGCCAGGGGACTGGGGCGGCCAGGTCAGGCGTGACCTGTGGCACTGCTTGCTGCAGAGCTGCTGGGGTGATTAGTAAGAAAGCTGCAATACCTGTGTCCGACTGTCACAGCTCCAGCGCTTCCTCCCAAATACTGCTGGCCAGGGTGTTTGCATTCTTTGGAAGAAAGACACTGGAGGGGAACAAAGTAGCGTTGCCAGGGTAGCACCCTCAGAAAAATAAATCCTAGAAAGGAAACTCTGAAAGCTTCTAGAACCATAATATTCAGACAGGTTTAAAGAGAACCCAAAATTCCTGCAATGCTCAGAAAAGCAGAAACATAGATTTCTCATCCTAATCAAGTGATTTGTGGGAAAACCCTATCCATCTCTCTAACCTGAGCTGAATCAAGTGAATGATCAGCTGTGAGTTGCAGAATGAGCTCTGAGGCAGCCACAAGGCTGGTTTATGATTCTGCAGAACTTTTCTGCGGCATGAATTTTTGGACAAGCAGGTGACTTCAAAGGAAAGAAATGCCTTCCCTCCTCACCTTTTCTTCGGCTGTCAGCATAGGGATCGATGTTGGGTGCAAGGGTGTCCCCTAATTAGGCCCAGGGCAGGGTTTCTGGGGCTCTCATCAGTCCAGGTGATTCTGCCCACTATGGGGGAGGGTGGTGGCATCTGTCCTCAGACTTCTGAGGAGTGGCTGTGATGGAGAGTGGCTGGCCTGACTATGCACTTAACCACTACATTGTCATGGGAGCTGTTGGGTTGAGCTAGTTCCATCTCTGTATGGAAAAAATACAATCAATGTCTCATTGCACCCCTAGAAAGAAAAGAATGAGTGTTCCGATAGCATGGGCTTTGGGGAGAGCTGTTTTTTCAAGTTGGTCTGTGTTATCAGTTCCTATACAGTTGCTCCTAAGTATTGTTGCTTTGTCTAGGAACAGAGATTTTTCCTTTTTTTTTTTTTTTTTTTCTTTTTCGAGACAGGGTCTTGCTCCTCGCCTAGGCTGTAGTACAGTGGTGTGATCATGGCTTACTGTAACCTCGACCTCCTGGGCTCAGGTGATCCTCCTGCCTCAGCCTCCCCAGTAGCATGACCACAGGTGTGTGCCACCACACACAGCTAATTATTTTTGTTTCTAAATTTTTTTTGTTGAATGGAGCCTTTCTATGTTACTCACACTGATCTTGAACTCCTGGCCTCAAACGATCCTCCCACCTCAGCCTCTCAAAGCACTAAAATTACAAGACATGAACAACCATGCCCAGTCAGTGAACTGACATTTTCAAATCAAGGCTTACATAAATTCCAGAACATTCTAAGTGGTCTCGAGAAGTTACATGAAGCCAGTTTAAGTGTGTTTTAACCTACAGGGAAGACGCTGTGTCATACTGAACGGTGTGGGGAGTTGGGTGGTTGTTTGGGTTGGACTGAGCTGAGGAGGAGTTAGGGGGTGATGTGTGAATCTCGGTACGAGCATAGAGTGTCAAAACATTCAACATGCTGGGGGGTGTTTTCCATACAGAAAATAAATTTACTATAGTTCAGAGACAGAGAAATATAACAGCTAAAAATACATGGAAGAATGTTTAACTCCCTGAGTAATTAGCATAGTGTCATAGTCAGGTGGGTGGCTTTGGAGCAAAGCATGGAGTCCTGGCTCTGAAGTTAGGGGTCTGACCTTGCGCAGGTCTCTTGGTTGTGCCTTGTTTCCTCCTGTTAGAACAAGGACAAGATGGCCTACCTCATAGGCATTTTGTGGTGAAGGGTGATGATTCAAGCCAAACACTTATCACCAACAACAATTCCAATAATAACAATAATAAAAATGTTAATTAGAATGGAAATGAGTTGCCATTTTCCAGCTATAAAATTATTGAAGGTTAAAGATGACATTGCTCAGTGTCACAGAGATACGGTACCGAGCTGTAATTGGTGCTGTCTTTCTGGAAAGGATGAGGTTTTAGGATTTCTGTACTTTTTTTTTAAGATGGAGTTTGACTATTGTCGCCCAGGCTGGAGTGCAGTGGTGTGATCTCGGCTCACTGCAACTTCTGCCTCCCGGGTTCAAGTAATTCTCCTGCCTCAGCCTTCGGAGTAGCTGGGATTACAGGTTCGCACCACCACGCCTGGCAAATTTTTTGTATTTTTAGTAGAAATCGGCTTTCACCATGTTAGCCAGGCTGGTCTTGAACTCCTGACCTCAAGTGGTCCGCCTGCCTCTGCCTCCCAAAGTGCTAGGATTACAGGTGTGAGCCGCCGTGCGTGGCTGGATTTCTGTACCTTTTGATTTAGTTCTAGGATCCTATCCTAGGGAAATAATCAGAAATTTGGGGTAATATGCACGCACAAAATTGTTTACTGCAGTGCTATCTGTCTTCCTCAAAAACTGGAATCAACCCCCTAGCAGTGACAACTAGTTAAGTAAATTATGGTATGTCCATAGAATGGAGTACTGGGTTACCCTATAAAAGCATTTCAAGCATATTAATGATGTGAGACAATGCTCATGAAGCTGGAAATGAAATATCTTCTAAACTGGCTAATGGAATAGGTCTATGTGCATAAATATAAATAAAATATGCCAAAATGCAAATAGAGATTGTCTCTGGATGGTAACATGAGGATGATTTTTGTTTTCTTCTTTATATATATTTTTTGCAGTTTTCAAACATTTTACAGTGAGTCTTTATTCATTTTTATAACACAAATAATAAAAATTACAGAAAGGAAATGAGACCGAGTCACCTCTGAGTCGTTTAGGCAGTGGATGTTTTACTATGATTCCTTCCTGGCGTGGATTTCCTAAAAGCCTATCAGAACGCTTTGTGTGGAACCATTTCTTACTCCTCCCTGATTCAGATGGAAGTAACAAATGTTTTGGGGATGGAAAGAAACATTTATTTCATTTTTATTTCTTAAGAGACAGGGTCTTGCTCTGCTACCCAGGCTGGAGTACGGTGGCATGATCACAGCTTAATTCTTGAACTCCTGGGTTCAAGGACTTCCTCTGCCTCAGCCTCCTGGGTAGCTGGGACTACAAGTCAGAGCCACCATGCCTAGCTAATTTTTTAAAATTTTTTTTGTAGGGCTCAGTTCTGGCCATGTTGCCCTGGATGGTCCTGAACTCCTAGCCTCAAGTGATCCTCCCGCCTCAGCCTCCCAAAGTGTTGGGATTGTAGATAGGCACCACCGTGCCTGGCTGAAACAAATATTTTGGAACAAAGAGGTGGACGTGAGTGTGCTGTGGGGACAGTGTCGGGCACAGTGGATAGCCTGTCCCCATTTACACGCTGCCCTGAAATTCATTAGCTTCCAGGAAGCCACAGACATGGTAGATTCCCCAAGAGCCAGTCACTAGCAAAGCCACAGCCAGAATGGAAATCAGCTGCTCTTTCTCCTTTAGGATTGTCATTGGAAAGCCAGGAAGCAGTTTCTTACAACAAAAAAGCAGTCCTGCCCACACAATGCTGATAGAACATGGGGCTGGAGATGCCTGGGATGCTGGAAAAACACTCAGCAGAGGCGATGGACCCAGAGGAGGAGACATCTTCCAGGAAACAGTCCTCTGAGGCCAGAGCTCCTTCTCCAGCTCCTCTCACCTGCTGCACCTTATGTGGCAAACACGGCGGCGTGGGAAGGAAATGTTTGTAAATTCTGTAGTACATTGAGTGCACCAGAGCAACGGGCTATTTAACAGAGATAATTCTCTTATACAGCAAATGCCTTTTGAGGATCTGTAGTCTGTCAGGTCTTGGGCTATGTGGTAGACATTCCCTGGTGGGTAAAATAGAGGCCTTGGCCTGAGTGGAACAAACTCATTTTTCTAAGTTGGACAACTTGCTTCCCATATATCTGGTTTCAAAATCAGAATTTTAAAATATATTGGTTTTACTGAAAGTAGGACACACTTGCTTTAGATCTGTGAAATATTGTAGAAATAGTGTTTTTTTTTTTTTAGTGCAGATGTCCCAAGTGTTCTGTAAGTTTAAATATTTTTGTTTAATTCATTCTTAACACCATCATCTGTGAGATGAGGCAAGGAGGAGGTGCCTTCAAGTGAGGAGTGGGGGGACAGGTTTTAGCCCTAGCTTTGCCCCTGCCGCAATGTTTCAGGGCACCCCTTGATGTCTGTTCAGTGAGACTGGCTCTTGTGATTGACGGTTGACCACCGGCCACTCAGAGGCTCTTTGCCGAGGAACTGCTATGTGTTTTCTGCCATTGGAAGCCATTCATTCATTGATTGCAGAGCTTTTTTAAGGCTTGAAAATGCAGCGGCTATTGTGTTATTCTTTCACTACACTGGGGGCCAGAATGAGCTCCTTAAAATCCTTGGAGGCTCTGGGTTTGGTTTAGCGAATGTAAATTGTGTTTTCTGTAGGGATGTAGCTTTCCACTGTGCAGGGTGTTGGGACTTGGGTTCCTTCTTCCTGCTTCTGGAATGTGCCCAGGTCTTTTGCTTCTTTTAAAGATTTGACATGACCGTGGCCAGCTCTATAAATAGTCCCAAACAGCAGCTATAATGCTGGCGTGATGCTGACTTTTTTTTCCAGCCACCCACTGAAAGTCTTGGGAGAAAATTCTCTCTCTCTTTCTCTCTCTCCCCACTCCTTCTCTCTGTTTCCCTCTACAGACACACAGACACACAGACACACACACACACACACACACGCATGCATGTTTATAGTACCATGTCTAAACAGAAGCAAAACCTTGAATGTGTTCAAACATATCTGTGGTTTTGTTTCTTTTGTTTTTTTAGGATTTAGATAAAAAGGAGTTAAAAAGCTTTTCAACAACAGAAAACAAAATGACTTTCCTAAGTACCTATTATGTCCAGGCATTGTGCTGAATTAAATTAGCTCCTGTCTTCAGAGGGCAGAGTTCAGCAAGAGGGCAGCTTTATCAGCAGTGAACCGTTCCAGGCTTCCTGGGGATGAACTATAAGAAGACACCTTTCATGTATTCCTGGGAACTTTACAGCTGTACAGAGGATCGTTAACAATTGCATTAGTTGCTAGGGCAGTGGTAATGAAGTACCACATACCAGGGGGGTTTCAACAACAGACATTTATTGTCTCCAGTTCTGAAGGCTGGAAGTTCAAGGTCAAGGTGCCAGCAGGGCTGGGTCCTCCTGAGGGCTGTGAGGGAAGGATCTGCTCCCGACCACTGTTCTTGGCTTATAGACGGCCATCTCCTCCCTGTGGGTCTTCATGCAGCTCCCCTCTATGCATGTCTGTCACTGTGTCCAGATTTCTCTTTTTACAAGAGCATGAGTCATTTTAGATTATAGCCCACTCTAATGATGTCATTTTGACATCTGGGTTAAGACCCTCTCTCTAAATAAAGTAACATTCTGAGGGAGTGGCACCTAGGATTTTAATATGTGAATTCAGAGAGGATACCTTTCGCCTTGTAATGAGAGTCTTTTAGGTAATGCTTCTTTCTCTGGGAATAACTTTCCTTAGACCTTCCCAGGCGGCCAGATTTATAATATAGTCCATCCGTGAACAATGAAGGGGTTAAGGGTGCCAACTTCTTGCACAGTCAAAGCTCCATGAGTAAATTTTGACTTCCCAGAAGCTTAACTACTAATAGCCTACTACTGAACAGAAGCCTTACCAAGAACATCGACAGTCAGTTCACACATGTTTTGTATGTTCTGTGTTTTATATACTGTCTTCTTATTGTAAAGTAAGCTAGAGAAAAGAAAATGCCATTAAGAAGATCATAAGGAGACTGGGCATGGTGGCTCATGCTTATAACCCCAGCACTTTGCAGGCTGAGGTGGGAGGATTGCTTGAGCCCAGGAGTTTGAGACCAGTCTGAACAACACAGCGAGATATCATCTCTACGAAAATGTTTTTAAAAAGTAGCCAGGTGTGGTGGCGCCTGCCTATGTGGTTCCATCTACTGGGGAGGCAGAAGTAGGAGGATCACTTGAGCCCAGGAGGTCCAGGCTGCAGTGAGCTATGATCATGGCATACCATTCCAGCCTGGGCCGCAGAGTGAAACTCTGTCTTATAAACAAACAAAAGATCATAAGAAAAAGAAAATGTATTTACTATTTATATTTACTGCTCATTAAGTGAAATGAGGATTATCATAAAGGTCTTCATCTTTGTTGTCTTTGTGTTGAGGGAGCGGAGGAGGGATTGGTCTTGCAGTCTCAGGAGCGGCAGAGGCAGAAGAAGACCAGTGGGTCATTGCAGTTCAAATCTGTTCAAAGGTCCACTGTATTTCTCTCCCATTCCTCTAAGAAGTGAGTTCCACAATTCACATAGTTTTCAAATGTAATTCCATAAACCCAATCCCCTTGCTATAGCTAAACCCATTTCCTTTTCTGTGGTGCTGGTGGAGAACCCTGTCCTACCCTTGGTCTAGTGGGTTAATAGCCATTTTCAAGGCCATGACACATCCGTCTTCTTTCCCGTTCACATCTTGGCCTCCCCTTGCTACAGAACTCTTCCAGTTCAGCACAACCAGTAGATGCCTACAAGGAGAGTCTTAGAGGAGCTCCTGTCCTGGGCCAGATGGATGCACAGAAGGGCGGACCAATGACCTCCTCTATTCTCTCACTGCCTGGCCAGCCTTGGGCACTGCGGGCAGAATTCGTGCTTCCTGGGGGAGTGGGATGACCTCAGCTGTATTTCAGCTCCCAGCCTCGCCTTGGCGGTGCCCTGGGCTGCAGCACTGACTCTGTCAGTTCACACACTCCACCTCCATGGCCCATGAAGACACCCCACCCCACATATGTTCTAGCCTGCTTTCCCACTGTTCTTACTAATTTGGAAATCCCATGGTGGGGGGCTGCTTGCAAGCACCGATATGCTGTATTGACAGCCAATTCCTTTTACACTCATTAACTCTTTTCAGCCAATTCCCCTGTAACAATAAGCTTGCCAGCTCCTCTGTTGTCTCCCCCTCAGCGTGTCCTGTCCTGGTCTTACACCTGCAGTCACCGTACCAGGGGGTTGGTCCTGGGTAAAGGCAGGCCGCCGTCCAGCAGTACAATTGATTGGAGCACACACATCTGGACAAGAGTTTGTATGTGTACTATGGGAGGAGACATGTGGACAGGGACTCAAGGGGTCAATTATGTTTGCCCTGGAGGAACCCAGAGCTCCTCCAGGGAGAGCTATAACTCTGAAGGCCAGGTAGACAGACAGCCACACGTCTAGCTTTGTCCCTGGCCGTCTGAATGCCTTCTCTAGGTGTTTCAGGCATTGGACAGTTCCTGGGTGAAACACCAACAAATACAGCCTGTGGAGGTCTGACCAGCACATGTGCGTTTTTGGGGGCTTTCTCCTGCCCTTTTCTGACATTCTGGGACCACGCCACGTGCTACAGATGGGAAGTCACTAGGAAAATAGCAAGAGGGAGAGGCATTGTTCTTCCACTGAATTCTGAATCCAGTCATGACTGCCTTCTCTGGTGGTGTTTACTAAGAGAAGCCATGTCTGAAACCATGCCTGCTGCAGTCCAATCAGCTCAGACAAGAGTGCTAATTAGGGAAAGCCTTGGGCCACTGATCAGATAAAACCACGAAAATAAATTCCAGTAGCTAAAAACCATCCAGGTGCAAAAGTATAACCACCAATACATTATGTTTAAATTGGGTGTGCTTAGCTGCCCTGGGAGGGGCGCACAGAAACACATTCTAATATAAGTAGAACTTTCATAATTTTTACCTGAGGGTGAGAGAGAAGGGGAAGCAAGAGAAAGATGCACGTGTATAGTTTAGGGACCCCTGTTCTCTGGGTGTGCCAGAGACTCAACTGTGAGATTCGAGGTAGGTGGATCAGTCCATTGGCAAAGTAGGAAAGGGTTTGGGTGAATGCTGACGTTCACTCCCCGTGTACATCGTATCCATTTGTTAACCGAAACAAATACTTGCTTCAGAACCCACTAAATAGCCACCACCCTTCCATCTTCAGGTGAGACCTTAAGTTAACTCTTGCTGTCTCAGGAGGTTCTTCTCTGTGAAAGAATGCCCGGTGGTGGTGATCTCAGAAGTGGATGTGATGAGTGTGGCCAGTAGGAGCGCCATGCTGGGGAGGCACCAGGTCTACCTCTGGAAGAACAGTGAGCACAGCAGGCATTCACTGGATACCGAGTGCTTAGAACTCAAGCCACGAAAGAGGCCCGAGGCACAGATTGACCCTGCGTGCAAGTTGCAGAGAATTTGAATGAGGGGGCAGAACACAGACCACATGTTTAGAGAACAACGAAGGGTTCAGTGGGGTCAGCGGGGTGCTGTGGCTTGCAGAAGCGGATGACCCCCAGTGGCAGCCACAGCAGGCTGCAGGTGCAGGGAAGGGGTTGAGCCAGGGCCTTCTTAGTCTTCAAGGAGTGGAAGGTGGGGAAGGGGCCATGGCCGTGGCTGGGACGGCCACCTGAGCAAAGGCCCCTCAAAGGCTGCGCGTGGGAAGTATGCGTGGAAGGGAGAACGGCCTTAGCCCTGCCGGCATCCATCTGTAAAAGTTGATAGTGTTTTGAAAAATAGTTCCAGTTTGTGTTTTTATGAAACGGAAGTGGCTGAAAGGAGACCAGTACCTCAGCTCGTCACAACATCCCTATCAGCTTCCATCAGCACAATGCTGTCCCTGGCCATCAAGGCTATGGCTCCAGCCTACTTTCGTTTCTGAGATAGAGTCTCTCTCTGTCACCGGGTGCCAGGCTGGAGTGCAGTGGCGCAGTCTCGGCTCACTGCAATCTCCGCCTCCTGGGTTCAAGGAATTCTCCTGCCTCAGCCTCCTGAGTAGTTGGGACTACAGGCATGCGCCACCATGCCCAGCTAATTTTTGTATTTTTTAGTAGAGACGGGGTTTCACCATGTTGGCCAGGATGGTCTCGATCTCTTGACCTCATGATCCTCCCACCTTGGCCTCCCAAAGTGCTGGGATTACAGGCGTAAGCCACTGCACCCAGCCCGGCTCCAGCCTACTTTCTCAGCCTATGTCTTCCCCTCAGTCTGCCCATTGCCCCTCTGTGCCTAATTGAACCCACTCCTCTCTATGGGACCTCTGTAAACGTAAGACACACTGACCCCTCCACCTGACTACTCTCCTCTCAACCCTACAGGTTCAAACCTATTCATCTTCCACAGTTTGGTTCAAATGTCATGTCTTCTATGCAACCTTTCCTGACCTCCTCTCCCCTCCTGTCCCTGGCTCTAAGAGATGCCCATAGTCATTTATATGTTGTGCTCTTTATTTTTCTTACCATTTACTAGTAAAATATTGATTGGGAGCCTACTGGGTATTAGGTACCACTCTCTGGGTAAATCAATGAACAAATCAAAGACTTCTATTATCACTGAGCTTACATTTTAACCAGGGAACACAATATCCCTAGTATTCTAAATTATTGTGTCCCTACATAATAGGGACACTATAAATAGTGTCCCTATTATTCTATCTAATAATAGAAATAACATAAGTATATCATATACAATGTTAGAGATAATTTTTTTTTTTTTGAGACAGGGTCTTGCTCTGTTGCCCAAGCTGAAGCATAGTGGTTCAATCATAGCTCACTGCAGCCTGCAACTCCCTAGCTCAAGTGATCTTCCAGCTTCCTGAGCAGCTGAGGTTGGGACTACAGGTGCACACCATCACACCTAGCTAACTGAAAAAAAATTTTTTTTAGAGAGATAGGGTCTCACTATGTTGCCCAGGCTGGTCTTGAACGGCTGGTCTCAAGCCATATTCCCACCTCAGCTTCCCAATTACTGGGATTACAGGTGTGAGCCACCACACCTGGCTTGTGATAACTGTCATGAACAACAGAAAAAGAGAGCAGGAGAACGGGATTGGGAGTGCTGAGGTTGGGAAGGTAGCGGGTTGCAATTTTAAACAATGAGGGCTTTAAGCAGGCCTCTTGGAGCGGTGCGTCTGCAAAGCAAAGGCCCCTTGGTGGAAGTGTGCCTGATGTGTTCAAGGAAGAAGGAGGCCAGTATTATTACCCAAGGATGGAATATGGGGAGAGAGGGAGGGAATGGGCAAGGGAAGTCATAGTGGGAACACACACATAGGGTCTGCTAGGCTGTTTTAAGGACTGAAGGAGGCAAGAAGATGATTTTGAACAGAAGAGATATATGATGCGATTTTCTCTGTAGAAGAGTCCCTCTGGGTGCTGTGTTTAGAAGGGACTGAAGGCCATGAAGAACGGAAGCAGGTGTGGAGGCAGTTAAGAGGCCACTGTAGTTATCCAGGTGGCCTGGCTGGGTGGAGGTGATGAGAAGGTGGCTCGGTTCTGTGTGAATTTTGTATTTTATTTTTGGCGAGTAGCTTGTGAAATAGGGGAGAAGGACAGAATCGAGAATGACTGCAGGAAATTTGGCCTGAACAACTGGACGGCTGGAGTTGCCAGGCCAGAGATAAAGAAAGCTGTGAGGAGGGCGGCTGATGAATGAAGAGTGTTGAGCTGGTCCCCGCTGGACTAGAAGCTACTTAGAGTAGGTTTGCTGCATCATTCATCTTTGCCACCTCCCTGGGGTCTCAGGAATGATAATTGATGGATGCCTATTTCAGGGGCTGTTATGATTGCAAAGCATCCCTGCCATGGGATGGCAGTCATGAATTTCAGAATGGTTGTCGTGGTCAGAGCATTGTGTCTGGCTGCTTCCCTGGCTGGACATTTGTGCTTCTTTGACACCATCCAGAGGTTCAGTGCAGGGTCTCCAGGGGAGCACGGTGGGTTTCATGAGGATTTCATCTTGAGTGGATTAATCTCATGAGCTCCTGGAACACTGGATTTCGGCACAGAATATTTTGTTGGCCAAAATTCTCTTTCTAATCTTTTCTCTCCCTAATGAAGATGATTAATTGGTGTTAATTGGTAGGCCAACAGAGTGTGAGTGCGTTAAAAATTAAGTGTTCCTTTTGGATTCTGGGGAGGCCAGAGTGGGTATGTTTAGCATCGCATGAGACCTGGACTTCAGAGGTTTCTGGTCAAAATTCCACTTTGTTGGTAGAGATCAGGGAGAAACATACCTAGGCTAAGACAAGGGGCTACTTAATTACAATAATCTCAGTGGGGTTGTACCCCAGTGATAAAGACTTGTTGACATGGACCCTGATCATTACCAAGTCAGTGCAATAGGAGACTGCACTCCACAGGTGCTTAAGAGACTATCTGCTTAGTGCCAGCCACCGTGTCAGGTATGGCAGGACACATAGGTGCCTGACACCCTGTCCCTGCCTTTAGCACATAGTCTATGGGAAGAGGCAGGAGCATGAATGGTAACAGGGACAGTTGTGTTCTGGAAGAGGAAGTGATCAGTTACCCAGTGGACCTGGAGGTGCTTTCTAGAGGAGATGGTGGTTGAGTTGTGTGGAGAAGGATGCGGGGTGTTCTCGAAGATGAAATGGGGAGGCCCTTCCAGGCTGATGGCAGCAGCCTGGTAGGAAAGAAGGCCTTGGAGGCAGGGCCCAGTCACCAAAAGCCTTGCAGGTCATGGCAAAAGTCTGGACTTTATCCAATAAGCACTAGGTAGATACTAAAGGTTCTTAGGAAGAAGAATGATGGAAATTAGTAAGTGGGTCTCTAGTGTGTCATGAAAGTGAGATTGGCGGGTGGGATTCTAGAGGGAGACAAGCTAAAGGCTTTTTGCAGTAGTCCAGGTGATAAGGGATGATGACCCGGATTAGAGCATTAAGCGGTGGAGACCAATTGAAGAGGTATTGGTAACTTTCTTCACCTCAGTTACTTTTGAGTCTTAAAACTACTCTGTAATGGTAATGATGGGGAAAACAGCAATTACTTTTCCACCAACCTGATATTAAGGGCTGGGTCCTTTCCTCACTTAATTTCCATGACCACTCTATGAAGTAGGTACTATTATGAATTCAACCTATATGTAAGGGAAACTGAGGCACAGATTTGAATAAACTGCCCAAGGTCTCACTTAACCAGGGTATAAGTCTGGGCATTTGATTTCACCATCCACACCCTTAATCACACCACTATTAACGCCTCCCAGAGAGGCAAGACTGTCCCATTGTATGGATTAAGGGACTGAGGGTGACAGGAGACTTTGGGAAATGAGGGAAAGGAAAGGGTCTCGGATGGCTCCTGGTTTGGGGATTCTCAAATCTGGGGAACTGTAAAAATGCTGACAACAGGTCTAGAGTGTTTTATAGGGAGTAGCGTCTGGGGTGGAAGTTCAAGCAGAATGTGTGCTTGAGTGTGTGTTCCTGGAAGGAAGGACCTCTGATATGACAAAATGCAGCTCAAATCCCACAGAGTCACAAAGCATCTTCCTTTTTCCCTAATCTGAAGTGGGAATGGTAGGTGTGTGGTGAGTTAACCAGGTCACGCCCACCGGGCTTACTCTGTTTGTGTTGAGGTCCTCACCCCTTCTAATCAGCATCCCAGGGTGGAACTCTCAGGTTGTCCAAGTGGAATTTACATCACCAAAAACAACAGAAATTAACACCAGTGAGGAGGATGGATGTTCTTCAAAGGTCACGTGTCCTAACTGCTAATAACTAATGAAGTGAAACCATTTTAAGACCCTCTGGGACTACTTGGTGGGGTGACTTTGTTTGACCAGGTCCTGTGAATCTAGATCTTCCACTGGCAGAGCATGGCAGGCAGGTGTGGGGACTCCTTTGTTGCTGGATGACCTCATTTTGTTATCAGAGGTGGGGAGACTGAGGAATCAACCTTTTGAAGGAGAAGGCATCTTACCTAGTAGGGCCACAGGGATTCCTCTGTAAAACAAGTGACCCATGCACCATTTTGGTGTCTGTCACACCCCAAAACCAGGTTGAGGGATGGATGTTCCAAAGCCAAGTCAGGGAATCCTGTACTGAGTGAGGCCATTACAGAAGGCTGTCGTTGATTCGGGAACATCTGCCCAGCGAAAGGAAAGGTCATGGCAACAGCTTTTGGTGACTCATTTGCATTTTGGATAATGTTTTAAAATAGCTTTATTTCTGAGAGCCATTAAATCCTGATAAGTGGACATTTTTGTAGACAGAAAAACAAATAAGAAGCGACATTAGCATTATCTTTTCTGTGCACATGTGGCAGTGCGTCCGGGGAATGCTGATTTGGGACTTGAGTTGCCAATCAGGTGACACAGGGGGCTTCTCAGATGGGCTGAAGGCAACGTATCCCTTAAAGCGGCAGTCGGCCTCTTTGTTCCTCCCAAGGATTCTTCGTCTAAATCTCTCTGTCACCTTGCATGGAGAATTTTTTTTTAACCTCTTGGGGCTTCAGAGATTGAGGCTTATTGGTACTGACAAGCCCTGATTATTTAGCATCCTGGAGGCCATGGCTTCTGCTGTGCCGGTCCACAGAGGGTTGAGCTGGCTGGACCCTGCTGATGCTTCCAGTGGTCTGTGTTTTGTTAAGGGCTGTGTGGAATAGCACCCCACCTCTTTCCCGTTTAAATTCCAAAACAGCTGACCAAAACTAAAGACAAAAACTAAAAACAAGCAAAATCTGCTTTGGTCCTCTCCACCCCCTACCCCAGTTGGCATCACCCATCTCCCCTAATTCAAATCCAGTGTTGTTTTTTTGACAGTTGTCTTATAATTTTAAGCACTCAGAATGTTGCAGACAGCTTACTTCGGGTGTTACCCAAGGGGGTGTGGAGTGAGGGGCTGCTAGAGGGAGCCATCCGCTGTCACCAGCATCTTCGATCTGCTGTGCCACCGTTGGCAATCCCCCCGGCCCCCTAAGACCCACTCCTTCCCCACAACAGCTCACTAAGGCAGAGGGGACAGGTGCCTGCCCGCCCAGGACAGGAGCTTTGAGAGCACACTGAAGGCATTTCCCTGCTTGTTTACTCTCCTTCTCCAGGGTTGGGGGGCCTGGGGACCCAGAGGCCTACAGGGAGGGGGAGTCACCGTTACTTAGCAACAGCCACATCCTGTGACATGACTTGTGTCTGAGGGAAGGATGTTTCCACTGGAACCTGGAGGGCCAGGCAGCTTTTAGCGGTGCTCTGTGGGGTGCCCCCTTCAGACTTCTTCCTTGTGGGATGCTGTTTCCTGCCTGGAGCAGAGGCTCGCTTGCTCAGTGTGTGCGTGTGTGCATGCACGTGTGTGTGAACATGTACACGCGTGAGCACGGTGGATGTGATGGGGGTGGGGAAGCTGCCCGTGCTCCTCTGTCAGTGTGACCTCAGAGGTCCTGGAAGGTGCTCTCCGCTTCCAAGCAGAAACCCTCTCCCCTGTGGCTGACGGCTGCAGCTGCCAGAACTCCTGAGTTTGTCAAAGTTGGCCCGATTTCAGATATCCTTTTCTACTTTGAAATCAAGTCCCATGTTTTTCTCTGAAAGTCTAAAATTTAAGATAAATTTCTTTCACATTAAGCTTTAATCTGAGCTGAAAAACCAGTATATTTCGGAGTGGGAAGTCATTTTAACTCATCAGGAGGTAGTTTGTCAAATCCTTTCCTGAGAGCGCATTTTTATGGAGGAGAAAAGAGCATGAGGGAATGAGCCACGTGGTGGAAGAGACAGGCTTCCCTGCAGAGGAAAAGTGCTGAAAGGGAAATTGCATGGTGTCGATGAAGGATGAGTCCACACCTCAGAGCTGTCCCGGGCTAGCTAGCAGGTGGGTCGTCTTACTCCTCCTTGGGAAAACCAAACTCACTATTGGCAGTGGTATCCTTCATTGCTCCATGTCCTGGTGGGGGATCTTTTTCCCTGTCATTTCCCACCCGCTCCCTTGCTTCTCCTCTGCCCCAGCCTTCTCTGCAGCTCAGTGGAGATTTTGAGAATTCCTTGTATACTGCAACTTTATGCTTTTGGCTTTTCTGGATATATAGTTAGAGAAACATGGCTGTCCTTTTTCTGGTGACTGAAGTTCACCCTTATTGTGTCTATTTTCTCCCCAGGCCTTTGAACTTGAGAGTGGGTAGGTGTGGAGTAGGGAAGAAAGAGAAAAGAATGATTTGGCTTTATAGGAGAAGGAGAATGAAAAGTGGGAAGGAATCTTCGGACACTCTGCCCTCACAGAATTGTACTAATCTTCACTTCTCGGCCTCTTTATTTGCCCTGTAGCACCCTTAAGCAGATGTTGTAGCAACTCTTGTAAAAGAGAAACTAGTGCCTGGTGTCTCTGTGGGGCAGGAAGGCACAAGCTCCATCTTTACCTGAATGAGTGAGCAGCAAAGGCATATCTCTTCCCTTAGTGTAGCCCTTTCCTTTGAGGATGGAGACTATCTCAAGTGAATGGTCTCATTCATCAACCAACCTCCTTTGAAGGTCACTAAAGAGGTCCTGGGGCTTGCTTTACAAATGAGGGAGCCGGTGAAGAGAGAGAAGGGTGATATACATGCACTCAGACCACTGTGCAAAATGGGCACGTGGTCCCGGAGACAGCAGCTGCTGACACTGTGGCCCCAGCATCCCCTTCATTAGTCTGAAAAGGGAATCTTTGCTTTATTTGCAAGATCACAGTGCAGACCAATTTCTGCCTTGAATTGTTAAGGTCCACAGTTATAAAAATGGCTTTCTTGAGTCAATCGGCTCTTTCTAGTCAGTTACTCAGCAATTATGTTTTTCAGCATCTATCATGTGCCTGGTGTTTGAGGGACACGTTGGTGCCGGAAATATTCTAGGGTTCTATGAATCCATTCTCAGTCTTGCATGAGGACATAGGACACATAAGGAAAGAAACATACTGAGGGCTTTAGCAACACAAGAAAGATGCAGCTGAAATAAATAACTGACTTCTAGGGAAGGATAATCTCTTCCAGAATTAATCAGACTTCTTAATTTTTAAACTGTGTGTATAGCGGAGGGAAAAATGGCTTCTCTCCACCCTCCTAGGTTCTTTAGTTGGGCTACAAATTAAACTAACACAAGACAGATAACAGGAGAAGTATCATTTTAATTACAAGCATACACATGGGAGTCCCATCAAATATGAGACTTGAGGAAGGGTCAGATGACTGAAGCTGATACAGCGTCCTGGGCTACAGAAAGGAGGAGGGGCCAGAGACTCCAGGGGAGGCAGCAACCAGCCGCTAGAGGGCGAGGGAGGAGATGCATGATGGACAAAGGCCGTCTTGCTGTGCAGGTGAAAAGTCTCTCAGGGAAGAAAAGTTGTCTGGAGCAGCCCCTTTCCTGGTACAGATGCATTCACCAATGCAGATTTCCTTTATAGATGTACATTTATTTTACAAAAGGACAGCTTTTTAGAGCTACTCCTGTGTCTGCAGTTTCTCAGAATAACTAGCCCAAAATATGCCATAGAAGTGTATTTTGGGGTGGCATATTCTGGTCTCATGCTATCATATTTTGGGGTGGTGTGTCCTGAGCCCCAAAATGTGGAAAATTGGAAACATGCCCAAGGATGGTAAAGAAAACATCAGGGGACAAGCACAGTAAGAAACAGCTCATGTTTCTTAACATGAGGGGCCCATGCTGTCTCAGTCAGGAGAAGAGAAGGTGGATCAGCCTGCTCATGGTGTTCACGTGTGTGGAACTCTTCACTGAGTGGTCATGCATCATTCTTCAGTGGCCTAAGAATAAGATTCTCAGGAATAACTGTTTTTTGGGGGTCTAACACCAGGCATTTTAAGAGGAATTTTATGCGTCTAATTCACTCAGTTTCTCATTATTGCGGAGGACCAAGTGTCAGTTACAGTACTAGGTACCCAGGTGGACATGGTGAAATCCCTGCCCAAATAGAGCTTCAAGATTATCTCCTTTTGTCCTTCTAATGATCTTGTGATGTAGATATTCTTATCTTTTTTTTTTTTTTCTAGAGAATGCATTGAGACTGACAGAAGTTGCGCACGTTAGCCAAATCCAGCCACAGTGAGTGGCAGCCTGGAGGTTTTAGTTCAGATCTGTGTGACACCAAAGCCCGACATTATGTTTCTTTCTTGTGGTCAAAAAAACAAAAACAAAAATCTCTTTAGATATCAGTGTAAGGGAAATAGACACCAGCCCATTTGTAAATGGATCTCAACTAATAACGTATTCTGTAAGACAGTGGTGTTATGCAGACCAAAGGTGGTGTAAAGTTTCACAAGATCAGTAGACTTTCTTGGCGAAGATGAAGGTCGTCTGGGTCTTCTGGAAGCATGGCTTGTTTTATATGGCTAAAGGATGGGCTTTCCAGGTAAAGGGAGTAATACAAACATAAGTGAATAGAATAGAATAGAAGAGAGAACAAGCCCAGACATGGGAAATGTGAGGGAGCAGCATCTAAACCAGTGGAGTCAGGTGGGGGAGTCGTAGCAAGCAAGGTTGGATGGGTAGAGAGAGCCCATCCAACCCTGCTTGCTATGCAGTCCATCCCTGAAGGACTGTGAGGTCAGGAAGGGGCACTGCAGTTTGGTGTAATGGGCAATATTGCAGATTTTACAATAGGGACACTACATAAGAGTGATGGTGTTTAAAGATTGTGACTCTGGCGGGGGTGTGCAGATGAACCAGACAAGTGACGCTGAAGTCTGGGAGGCTGCCTGATATGCCTGCCTTTGGTGGTAGCCGTGCAATGGAGAGGCATGGGCAGGGACTTCTCAAAAGTCCGTTAAGGCAGGAATGCAGCATTAGAGCTCACACAGTCAGCTTTAGGAGCAGTGGGGATTTGTGATAATCTTTGCTTGAAGATGGACGAAGGGAGTAGACAGCTTAGGTGATCTTGGATCCTCTTCCACCTTAATAATTTCAACCCACTCGTTTTCTTTCCCATTGCTTTCTTGTATTGGCTGCCTCCGAGCCCTCCTTGGTGCCCAAGTGCAGTCTGTGGTGGGTGGACTTTTTTGACCCTGGTCCTAGGGTAGGGAGGTGTTGTGTCTTGCGAAACTGCTGGGGTAAGCCCTCAGACAGTGCAGGCATAGGAGGAGTAAACCTTGAGGTTTACTTCCTCTCCTGAGGTTCTGTAGCAGGGCTTAGCTGCTTCTGCAGGCAGAGCCCTGGAGCTGCAAGGAACTGCAGGCACAAAGGAGAATGGCTTGTTTTCCTTACATAATACAGGTTTCCAAGCTGCTGTGGCCGGCACAGCACACTGTTTCCTGATATCCCGTGGTCCCTTAATTTTGTCTAATTTTATTTTTTTGAATACAGGCGATTTGTAAATGGAAACATAAATGGGATTTTTTTCCATGTAAATACATTTGAAAACTAGAGCAAAACATTTGTTCATTCTACACTCAACAAATATGGATATATTTTATTTATATATCATATATTGTATATGCCTGTAATGTATTTGTTAATATATTTGTGCCAGACATGATTCTAGCCTCTGGAGTACAGCTAAGGACAGCAATCCTTGCCCTCATGGAACTTACAGTCTGCTAGGTAGAGACAATCAGAAAAATAATTAGGCAAATTCTTAAAAATTTTTAAAATATTTTAAGTTCTGGAATACATGTGCAGGACATGCAGGTTTGTTACATAGGCAAACGTGTGCCGTGGTGGTTTACTGCATTCTATCGTATTTTATAAGATGATAAACGCAGGCTAAGAAGAGGGATTGGGAAGTCGGGGAAAGGTTTGCAGGAGAGGAATGGACTCCCACAGATGCTGGTCAGGTGGCAACTGAACAGACTCAAAGGAAGTGAAAGAGATGGAGCTGTGTGGATGTCTAAGGAGGAGCCTTCCAGGGACAGGAAATGGCAAATCCAGTGGCCTCGAGTCAGAGTGTGCCTGTTGTATGTGAGAGGTAGGAAGGAGGCTGGCATGGCTGGAGTGGAAGAATGAGGACAGATAATTAATGGTTTGGACAAAGACGCAGAGGGTGGAAGGTATAGATCATGGAGGACCCTGAAGCTACTCCAAGGACTTTCAGGATTTTTTCAGTTGGCTTTACTCTGAGAGAACTGAGAAGCCACTGGGGAGGCCAAAGCAAAGGAGTCATAACCTGACTTATGTTTACCATGATCACTTTGAAAACAGACTCTAGAGCAAGCTGGTCCAACCCACAACCCACCAGCTGCACATGGCCCAGGGAGACTTTCAGTGTGGCCCAAAACAAATTGGTAAACTTTCTTAAAACATTAGGAGATTTTTTTTTGGGGATTTTTTTTTTCCCTTAATGCATCAGCTATCATTAGTGTTAATGTATTTTATGTGTGGCCCAAGACAATTCTTCCAATGTGGCCCAAGAAGGCCAAAGATTGTGCACCCCTTACCCTAAGGGGTAAGATGAGGGTGCAGAAGGTCCAGGGAGAAATCCATTATAATAACACCAGCCAGAGGCAATGTTGCCTTCCAATGGTGGAGGCTGTAGAGATGGTGAGAAGATGGTAAAAAGTGATGGATACGTTTGAAGTTAGAGAAGAAGAAAGAGAACAGTTAAGGATGACTTTGTTAGAGCATCTACACCAGTCTAGCTCTTGTGAATCTTAGCCACTCTGTGGGTAGCCATTGAGCTCACTGTGCCCTCCAGGTGTTGTCTAAATGCAGATTAGGGGGTTTGTATGTCATATGTATGTGTATAAATATGTTCACATGTGCAGGCAAGTGCACGCATGTTGCATGCATGCATATGTTTATATGTGTATCCTGTTGGATATCCACATCCACAGCACTGAATTTCTCATTCGAGGACTCCCCAGGCGCTTGCCAGCTACTTACACACCAGAGAGAAGCAAACCTCCCTCTTGCAGTTGGTTGCACATTTTGCAGGTGTTGCCCTCCTCTTAATCATTCATCAACTTCCTTTCCTAACCCTCTTCTTTTAGGAACTTGGGGGAAAAAAAAAGATAAAACAGCCAGATGTAAGCCTAGTCTCATCAGTAATCTATAAAACACCAAGCACACCCCACTCATCTCTCATGCTTTATGAAAAGTTAAAATTAAATCAGGGCAGCGTTATTAAGCTAAGTGATTTTTGCTGGGTTCGGATGAATTCCTATGTGTGCCACATTGTTTGTTGGAAATGTGCCTGGGGTGCCAGTGGGCTCAGAACGCACATCCACCAGCTATTAGCAGAAATGTTTCTACTCACAATGGGGCATTTGAGGCATCCCAGTGCCAGCCCTGGAGCACCAGCACTGTGTGCAGAACCCTTGTGCCCATAGCACTAAGTCCTCTGGTGCCCACCAATTCTTAAAACCAGGAAGACAAGATAGAGAACTAAAGCAAAGGAGTGTAGCTGCAGCCACCATCCCCGCTTTACTGATAGATACAAATTCAAGAGAAAGAACTTTAGGGAATCCCTTTCTTTCTAGGGGCCCTTGAAGTTCAGGGTTGGTGATAGCGTATTTTGGGAATGCCTTATTCTAGAAAGGCTGTGAAACAGAATTGTTGATCCCTGCTTTCAGCCAGGAGACATTCAGAAACACCAAGCTTGTTTGGCGCTTGACACAGAGGGCACTGCTGGGGCCGAGGCTTTATCAAACCCATTCACTTGCGTCGGAGCTCTTTCCTTTCAACAGCTGGAAGGTTAGTTGGTTCAGCCTTCAAAAATCTAAAAATTTGTTGGAACAATCAGATTGCTGTTTAGCAAATGGGGAGGGGAAGAAAGAATGTCACTTAGGGCCCAGACTTCTTCACATCCTGGCTTATACAGTGAAAACAGCAGAAGATGGAGTCAAAAAGTCTGGATTCGAGTCCCAGCTTTAGAAACTGAGGCCGTGTGGTTGCAGATAACCAACATTCTAAATTCCAGTTTTCTTCTCAGTGTCAGTAGAACACAAAAGGTGTGATCCCTCCTAGCACGGTTGCTGGGGAGTGCAGAACTGTGTATTTCCATCCCCCAGCTGGGTGTGCAGCATGGCAGAGATGCCAGGTGGTTGTTGATCGTCATTGTCCATCCTCTGAGTGCTCGAGAGCAGAGAGGCCCTGATTTCCCAGGGGACTGAAGCCATATCTTGCCTGGAAGTTCCCTCTGCTATTGGTCATTTCCAACTCCTCTCCATGGCACGGACCTGCACGGCCCAGCACAGGCTGCCGTGGCGATGCAGGCTGAATTGAGGGGGGGGGAGATTTCTTTTTCTTTTTTTTTTTGGAAAGGGGACATTTTCCAGAGAGATATCGGTCTTGGCTTGTATTTGTACCTTGTGTTTTGCTTTCCTGTCTTCCTTTTTGTCTTGGACATTTTAAGGCAAAACATTGTGTGACACTGAGAAGCGAGAGAATAAGTGGCATTTGACACTCTTGCTACGAGTCGTTACGAACGTGTAATGCAGCAAAAGGTTGATTCTTTCAGCCCTCACTTGTGCTGAGATATGTCCATGCAGAAAACATACGTTTAAAGGGAATCTTGCATCAAAATTTGCCAATATGATTTAATTTCACATTTATGCCTGACCTTGCACAGAATTCATTCAGTAAAATTCTGCGCTGTGCACAATGTCACTCCTTTATTTAAGGAGCTGACTTCCTAAATAGAGGAAGAATTTCAGTAAGCATTTCAATAAAAGCTTTCTGAATTTTATATTTTTAGGAACTTGGTACCTCATAAATATTGGAATTTCATATCATCCAAATCAGTTTCAGTGCATTTTCAATTTTTGATATGTTATGACATGTAGTTCAGGTTTTGGGGAATATAATTTGGTAGACTTTTACAGCCATCTCTTCAGATGCTAGAGGCTGTCTCTGTGTTATACCATCACAGTGGGTAAAAATACCAGTCACTGGGGTAGGTCATGACCCAACTGTCATAAGAGACAAGGAATTTAAAATGCAGACACAGTGGCACCTCTATAACCTGGGGTCATGATGTCATCACCAGCTCATCACTGCCACAAACTGGGGTGAGTACCCAGGCCATACACGGCATGTGTGATGCCTGACCTTTTCTGTCCCTGCCACCACAGTGCCTTAGCTGCCAGAATCACCTTTACCCACCTACATGGGGAGGACCTGAAGTGTGCCATCCGGGCCGTCTGCCATCCTAGCGCCATCTTGCTGACACCCCAGCATTAAAGACCCACTTTTCTCAATTTTGCTCTGACTGATTTTAAAATACAAATGCTTTCATGTATTCAAAGTTCTAGTAACATGTTAATATCAGATCTGGGGGCACACATCCAGCACAGTAAGAAGAGAACAGGAAATTTTCAAGGAAAGAAGAATCCCAGGCGAGGTCATCTCCTGCTGATTTTCGTGACCCAGGCAGATAGGCAAATTGCCTTTCTTTCTGCTCCAAAGTGAAACGGGCCAGATTTCCTGAGCCCAGGAACACCCACCTCTGGTTTATGTCCATCCAAGCACAAGTCAGGTGCATTCATTAATTGGGAAAAGAATTAAGAAGGTCATTTAATCAAGGAACTAAATTCCATGCGGTACACACACAGTAACTGAGTATCTTCTCTATGACGACACCAGGTGAGGCACAGGAAATACAGAAATAAATATGGACAAAAATACATGCCCATTTTCTAGAACTTTATGATTTAATTGAGATAATGCATGATGATTATTTTTATATAGGTAAGTGTTGTAATAAATGTGTATGTATATAAATATGAATATTAGAGCATGAGTATCGGTGATAGATGGCTTTACTATGGTTTCTCACATGACGTTTTTTTTTTTTTGAGATGGAGTCTCACTCTGTCACCCAGGCTGGAGTGCAGTGGCGCAGTCTCGGCTCACTGCAATCTCTGCCTCCCAGGTTCAAGTGATTCTCCTGCTTCAGCCTCCTGAGTAGCTGGAACTACAGGTGCATGCCACCATGCCTGGCCAATTTTTTGTATTTTTAGTAAAAACAGGGTTTCACTGTGTTAGCCAGGATGGTCTCGATCTCTTGATTTCGTGATCTGCCCACCTCGGCCTCTGAAAGTGCTGGGATTACAGACATGAATCAACTCACCCAGCTGACATAATGATTTTTACAAGATCTTCCATAATTGGTATCTTATGAAAGTAAATTATTCTAATTAATTTCGAGGGTAATTTTTGTGTATTCCTGTCATTAATGACTGTCATTATATGGATTTTTAAAAACTCTCTACCCCTAGTCTATATCTTGCTGTGAGGTGTTTTGCTGGGGTCCGTGCAATTATTACTGGATATTTCTACCGGAAGCTGCACATAAACTTAGCCGGTTGTGACCTGAACCAGCCATCAACACCTCTTCTCACAGCCTCACTTCCACCTCTTCCTGGGTTATTCTCTGCCCCAGTGAAAGGTGCCACCATCCATGCCACGTGCCACCTCATGAAAGGATGCCTAAGACATGCAGATTCCACTTCATACTGATTTCCTTTGTACCTTTGCTTTCTCCAAATTCTCTTTTGTTTCTGGAACAGCCTTCATTAATCCTTCACGTGGTTTAATCCACACCCTATTAACCAGTTTTTTTTTTTTTTTTTTTTTCACTTCCATGCTTCCTCCTTTCTAAGCATTTTTCACATTGTAGCAAGAGTAATACAAATGGGATCACCTCACTCCCCTACTTCAAGCTCTTCCGCGGTCAGCGCTGTCCTTGGGATCACACCCAGGCCCTTCCACAAGGCTTCCGTGGTGCTGCGTGGCTTGCTCATGGCTTGCTTTTTCAGCCTCGGCTCTTGACTCTCTCCTCGCCCCCAGATGGCCTCTGCTTCACCAGAATGGATTTTTCTTTGCACTGACTGCATCACCTGCTTCCAACGCTCAGTCCTTAATGCAGGCTGTTCTTTCAGCCTAGGACAGTCTTCTCAGTCATGATTCATCTAATTCGTACCTACTGAGCACTTGGCACCTGCTAGCTACACGACCAAGTGCTGCTAAACAAAAGAGGCAGGGTCCCTCGTCCCTAGCAGAGTTTTGGACTAATCCAGGAGGAAGCATGAACTATGAATATGTAAATACAGATAACGATCAGTAAGAGAAAGAACAGAGACCATAAGAGAGTGTCAGAAGCTTTGAATTTAGATTGGGAGGGGTGGTCAGGGAGGGCTTCCTTGAGGAAGTGATGTTGACCTTGAGACCTGCTCCTCTTTTGGGTCTGTCTCCCTGCACTTCTTCTAAGACGCTTCTCTTGGCCTTCCTGAGGGTGGGTCCAATGGCTTCCTACGGGCTCACGTAGGGCCAGGTGCTCCTCCTGGTAAGTCATTTGCCTGGTCTGATTGCCTTGTACTTAGCTCTCCACCTTCAGACTGCAGACTCCAGGAGGACAGGGCACAAGGGGTCACTCATGAACACCCATGGACAGTTTTGGGTAATGCTGGAAGCTCTTCCCAGTAAAGTGAGAGACATGTAGTATGCCGTCTGTGTTCTCTGCCAAAATTCTCCATAGACTGAAAAGATTTCGGAGCTGTTATCCTAATGTCCAAGGTGGCAAACACACAAATCTATGGCTGGGTGCTACTCTCACTCTGTGGCTCTTTACAGAGCTTCCTGTGTGGGCCTGGGAGCTCATAGGAAGGAATATTGCTATTGTCCAATGTAACAATGTCATGGTGAAAAAGAATATTATATCCTCTGAAGGACCAGAGATGATACTGGATATTGTAGTAAAGTGAAAAATTGTCTGTTTTAATCAGTACATTAATTATGCCTGTAAATCCTGGCGGTGGGGTAGAGTGTGGCAATGACACTGATAAATACTGGATCCTGTCTGGGTTCGGCTTGGCCTCTGCTCATCTCTTTGTCCTACCTCCCCTCAGGCTGTGAAAGCCATGACAACCATCATCATTTTCTTTTGAATTGGGAGAGCTCTAGAAAACCCTTTTGTGGCAGGTGTCGTTACTGAATGCTGACTCTATATAAGCAAATATTATTCTCCATATTTTCAGATGTGGAAACAGGCTGAAAAGATCCATGTCTTGTTCCAGGCACAGCTCTCAGAGCTGGGATTAGTCCTTGATGGGTCTGGCCACATGGAATCCTTACAAGTTTGTTACTTCTCATTCAGTAGAGCTAACCATCCCTTCCTTCAGCCTAACCTTGACATCTTCCTCTGTATTTTAAAGCTGCTTGGGAAGTGAGGCTGGAAAGCAGATCGTGCTGCAGAAATTGCTCTTGTGATCTCATTACACTAAAACAGCAACTGCTGTGACCCCTCCTGTTTTTTCCCCACTCACCCCTCATGACCTAACTTGGCCACTCATAAGTCATCGAGGGCTGCCCTAGAAGCTTGGTTATACTGTAGGGTAATTTATATTCTCCACCATCCATTGGCAATTGGTGCACCTCTCATGTGCACACACAGCATTTGCTTGAACATCTGATGGGACACGTACAGACTTGCAGGGGAAAAACTGTCTCTTACCTGGAGCTTCTGTTCTTCATTGGGGTTGTCTTGCTTATGCTTAAAGCCCACTGAATGCAATAGGTGGGCCTTAATTCCCCTTGTCTGACAGTTAACTCAGAACCTTTAAGGCGTGTGTGTGTGTGTGTGTGTGTGTGTGTGCATGCGCGTGCGCGTTGGTAGACACTTCTATTGCCACTGGCAGGGATTTAGAGGGACTGAAGATGTGGGTTTCCATATGTTTACTCCTGTTGGGGGAGAAGGGTGGAAAAAGGGCGGAAGCAAAGGAGGGAGCATCGCCTTTTGTTCTGTGCATTTGTGTCACCTGAGCAGCCTCTTCACCTGCTGATGAGGATGGGGACAGCATTCCTACAAGGGAGAGCTACCTGGGATGGCTCCTCAGCAGCTTCTGAGGCAGGGGCAGAATCGGGGTGCCTTGAAGGCACAGGACTTCACTGGGTATTTTCCATAAATCTAATTTCCCAGGAACACACAATTCTTCTAAAGTTGCTGAGGTCAGGATCGGCATGGCAGGCGCCAGCAGCCCTGGACCAGCTGGGGAGGAAGCAGCATTTATATAGTGTTCATTCGCTCTTCAAGGGCAATGGCAGAGGCTTTCCCGGAGTTTCTGGAGTCTCCTCAGTTTAGTTAGGTGCAAACAAAGTGCATCCTAACGTTGAGCGGATGACAGGACATGCTTCACCATGGATGTAAACATGGCTGTTCCGCAGGGTCCCCTGTTGTCTCCAGGGCAGGTGAATGGCAAAGACCTGTGTACAAATGAGCGTGACAGATTTCCTGCATTTGATTGTGTTGATATGGAGGACAAGGGGCAGGAAGATGAGCACGGTGGAGAAGAGGAGAGGAGCAGGGAGAAGAAATCTCTAGTGAGAGGACTTTGCTAGTGCCTTGAAGACTGAGGTGGGCTCTTCACTGGTGGAATAGACCCTGTGAACCTAGGGGTCTGGGAAACTTTTTTCCTCCAAGCTCTGTGACTGATCTTCCATGGAGCCTAAAATTTTCCAGTTAGTCATTCCTCTGGGTCAAGGCATTGAATCTCTCTAAGAGACACAGAAATGAAGCCATCTTCTCAGCCAGAGGTAGCACTTTAATCTGTCATTATTCATTAATGCTTCCATATACCTGCTTATTAAACCTGTCAATCTTAGGATCCAGAGGGAAGAGGAAAATTTACCACCTGATCTCAATTCCAAGCCACCTCCCCGTGACTGAGGATCTGTTTTTCACACGGCCTTGTACTAAGGGGACTTCAGGGAGCTTGTGGTCTAACAGGAGGCACAAGACAAAAATGGTGTTGCAAAGTATAGTGTTTCATAAAAGGTGAAAATGAGCACCACCTCGGCCCTGTTGATTCCGCTGTTTCATTAGTGGCAAATTTCTTCCGGTCTGTTGTTGGAGCTCTTGAGTACTTTGACATTCCCGTTTTCTAGTCATCTCATGAAAAAGCTATTGAGGTCACTTTTAAAGCATATGATAAAATGCATAGATCTTAAGTGTAGAGCTCAGTGAGATTTGACAAATGTTTTCATTGTGTTCCTCCTCCCAAGTAAAAATATACAACCTTTCCCTCACCCCTTTCTGGTCAATGACTCCCCTTCCCCAGAGGCAATCATCGTTCTTGTTTCTCTCCTAGAGAGTGGTCTGGATCTGCTCTCAACTTCATATAACCAGATCATAGAGAGTATGCACTTTTTAATGTCTGCCTTCTTTTGCTTCACATAATGTTTTTGAGATTGTCTCTTGTATTTCTAGTTCATTCCTTTTCATTTCTGATTTTTTAACCGTTCCCTTGTATAATTATACCAAAGTATGGTTATTCATATTCTGTTGATGTGCATATGGGATATTTCCAGTTTTTTTTTTGGATAGTTTCAATGTATATTCTTATATGAGTCCTTTTGGGGACATATATTTTTATTTCTCTTGGACCAATATCTAGAAGTGAAATCGTTGAGTGATGGGGTAGATATATGTTTCATACTAACAAAAAGTTTCTAAACAGTTTTCCAAAGTGGACGAGCCATTTTTTCCCTTTCACCCCATGAGAGTTCCAGGGACTCTGCCTTCTCCCCAGCACTATGTATTGTCAGCCTTTTTTACGCAATCATTCTAATGAATGTGTAGTGGAATCCCATTGTGGTTCTTCATGTAAAAGTAACCATCAACTCCCAGAGAATCATTTCTTGACATTGTCTCTTAGACCCATCTTTTCTGTTTGTTTTTAGTTTTTTGAGAGACAGGGTCTCGCTGTGTTGCCTGGGCTGGAGTGCAGTGGCTATTCACAGGCATGACCATAGCTCACTGCAGCCTCCAACTCCTGACTCAAACGATCCTCCTGCCTCAGCCTCTTGAGTAGCTAAGACTGTACATCCATCTTTTTCTTTCCTTTTGTTCACCTATGGCTGTAACCCAGTCTTAATCAACTTGTCTGAACTAGGCAGTGGTGTCTTCACTTGCCTGCCTCCCTCCAGGCAACCAGGCTCCTGGTACTGCCCAGGGAGCTTCCTGATTATCTCACTCCTTTGCTGCTGAAAATCTTTAATAACTAACACCAGTATCAGGATTTTCCAACCTTTAATTATTTATGACTTAAGTGGGGAATACTTTCTTCAGAGCAGAGCTCGCCTGGTTAGAAAAGGGATGGGGCCGGCTTCTCCCCCATCCCCCCTTGCAATCCCTTTCTAGTTGCAGACTCTGGGATTCATCTGTGGAACTCATGTGCTTTTTGGAGTCTATGCTGGAAACCACCTACTGACCAGATCTCCCTGACCTGGTGATGTGATATCTCTAAATTACTTTGGCACTCACGTCTTTCCTAACAGCTCCCTGTTAAAGAAGCTCACCAACTATTTAGAAAGTTAAGATCAACACAAACGCAGAGATTGGTAGCTACATGATTTAGACTTCATTGTACATCTCCTCTGCCTGTCCTGTGTGGCCTGTGTGAACCAAGATTTACTGGGGCCCATGTACTATTTCCTATGCGGGGGGTCGGGGGAGGCTTGTGGGAGAGATAACTAAATTGGATTCCACTTAAAAAAGTTGTGGTGGTGGCTGGGTGTGGTTGCTCGTGCCTGTAATCCCAGCACTTTGGGAGGTCGAGGTGGGTGGATAGCTTGAACTCAGGGGTTGGAAACCTTGGCCTGGACAATATAGCCAGACCCCATCTCTACCAAAAAAAAAAGAAAGAAAAAATATAAAAATTAGCTAGGGATGGTTGCATGCACCTGTAGTCCCAGCTACTCAGGAGGCTGAGGTGGGAGGATTGCTTGAGCCCAGGAAGGTGAGTCTGCAGTGAGCCATGATCACACTACTGCACTCCAGCCTGGGTGACAGAGCAAGACCCTGTCTCAAAGGAAAAGAAAAGTTTTGGTGAACAGAATGACAACGCCAAATGCTGATGGAATAGAGCTACCTATGGGTCTTGAGTAAGACTGAAGGACAAGTTTTACTGTCACCAAGGTTTGTCACTGGTCAAATCTGCTTGGGAAAATACCTCAGCTTCCATGAGACCTGGTTCGTATTTGAGCAGGGCCATTGGCTACATGGTGGAATGCTTTGGTTTTCTACTCCTACAGAGCCTGTGGAGTGTTGGGGAGGGAGACAGTTTTTTTTTTTTTTAATCTCTGTTAAAGGTGTCTTGGGGCCTCTGCTTGGAATCATCTGAGCCTAGCAACAGGGAGCCAGAAGGGTTTTGAGTCATTTGGCACTAGGGCCAAAAGCAGGCAGCAGAAAAGCCCATAACCACCTCTGATGGGCTCCAGTGGGCTCTATTAGGATGCAGGATGGCCTGGCTCTGCAGGGTAAAGCCACAGCTTGTCAGAACAACAATACAGACTCGGATGGTTCCTGGTCTGGACACACCATTTACAAAGAGCCTAAGTTAAGTGGGCAGGTGGCCAATTTTTGAAGTCTAGTGTCATTTGAAATGAACACAAACAGTGGGGGATTGCAAAAACCTGTGAATGCCACTGTGTTCAAATTAGCTGTGGGAGTTTCAGACATGGCTGGTGTACAGTATGCATTTGGCATAAACTTCATCTCAAAAATGCCCTACCTGTCCTTGGATTTTGATCTTTCATTAAATCAACTTTTGGTTTTTTCACGTGTGTGTGTGTGTGTGTGTGTGTGTGTGTGTGTGTGAAAACAATAATCGGTCCTTTAAAAAATTGAGTTGTTTAAAAAATAATTAATTAGCCCTTTAGGGTATCCCGCAGTATTTTTCCTTCTTTCTTTTCTGGCCCAAATGCAGAAATTGACCACACTGGTCTCCAGGCAGGGGCTTTTGCCTTTCCCGTCTGTACTGTTTTAACTGCTGGGAGCTGTGTGCACGTGTCCTGCCTGCCATCTTTTTGCCTTGTCTATGCCGCTCCACCTGCAGGCTGTGGACTGAGGCGTTGCTCTTCGGGATCCTCATTAGGTCAGGGGCACATTCTCAGGAGTGAGGCGGAAGAAGAAATCCACGAGCCCGAGCTAACTCTGCCAAAGGATTGAACTCCTGGAATCCCTTCTGCCTGATGCAGCAGACTCCCTGAGGTCCAGCCTGCATCCTTTCAGCACTTACCACTCTTACCACAACCTCCGTTTTGTCATTATCGACGTTCTCTTACGTATCTCAGAGTTGTTTTACCCATCTGCTATTTATATAACTATGTTTTAAAGGGAGGTGTCTTGTTCTTCACCTTCTTTGCGTGGTCCTAGCTTCACTCTCCATAGGCATTTCAAACTGTGTCTACATAGTCAGTGCTCAGTACTTGTTTGCGTTTTGGAGTATCTCATGGGAAAGTCATCCAGAATGGTGATTTAGAACATAAGGTCTGTAGACCACTGACGTTTCCAAAGACTCTGAAATAGTTTGGATATATGTCCCCTCCAAATCTTGTGTTGAAATATGATCTCCAGTATTGGAAGTGGGGCCTGGTGGGGTGTGTTTGGGTTGTGGGGGCAGATCCCTCATAAATGGCTTGGTGCCCTCCCCATGATAATAAGTTAACGTGAAACCTGTTTGTTAAAAAGCGGCTGGCTCCTCCTCTCTCTCTTGCTCCTTCTCTGATCGTGTGACACGCTTGCTCCCCCTTCACCTTCTCCCATGAGTAAAAGCATCCTGATGGCTTACAAGAAGCAGATGTTGGCATCATGCTTCCTGGGTAGCCTGCACAACCATGAGTTGAATCAGCCTCTTTTCTTTATAAATTACCTAGCCACAGGTATTCTTTTATAGCATCATACAGACAAATGCAGACACTTTCAGGGGTTCTCTGAGGTCAAAATGGCTTGCTTAATGATGTTAAAACATTATTTGCCTTTTTCACTGTGTTGAAGCTTAGACTGATGAGGTAAAAGCAAAGATAGGTGAAGCTATGGGTGTCTTTATCCAAATCAAGGCAGGGGCACCAAACCACTGAAAGTCAGGGCAGTTGCTTCCCAACCACAGTAAAAAGAAACCAAAAACAAACAAACGAAACCCTGCCAGTTTTACTTAGGAATGTCCTTGCTGAAGTGGTAGAAATTATTAATTATATTAAATGTCAACCTTGAAGACACACCTTTTAATATTCTGAGTGGCAAAATGAGAAGCATACATAAAGGACTTCTGCCTCCTACCACTATACAAAGATCGTCTTGAGGAAAACACCATTATTTTTCATGGGCTGTCATTTCTTACTTGAAAAAAAAAATAACTGGTAGACAAACCGTGGCTGTTCAGACTTAAATATTTGGGAGACATTTTCTTAAAATGGCATGAAATGAGCCTGCCATTTCAAGGAACGTAACTGACCATATTTTCTTTTGCCAGTGATAAAATTCAAGCACTCAAGCAAAAATTAGAATTGCGTTAAAGTTTGGAAAATTCCATCATGAAGAACTTGACAGCTTCCCAAATCTCAAAGGCTTTTCTGATGAGATGGTTTATATTAATGAGTGTTCTTTTTTGATATTATATAATGAAATGTATCAAAATTTGGAAGATCTACATAACTCAGTGAACAGTTTTACCAATGCATGATGTTACAAAATCATGGGTGGGTAAAAGATCTATCCAAAGTGCAAGATACACCAAAAGAAGTTTTATAATGGAGTACAAAAAGTTCATTGGTATGGTTTCATATTGCATATTGCAAGTAACCTTTAAGGAGCTGCCCCTTGTCAAATTTTGGTGAAAAAGCAAATAAAAAACATTCATAACTATCTGATAAGGTTATTAAAGCTTCCCTTTTCCAACTATATATCTATGTGAAGCTGGATTTTCTTCACAAACTTCAACTAAGACGGCATATCACAACAGATTGAATGCAGATGCAGACAAGAAAATCCAGCTATCATCTAGTAAGGCAGACATACATGGGATTTGAAAAAAATATAAAAATCATGTTCCTCTTCTCACAATTCTTCTAAAAATATAGCTTTTAAAAAATAAACCTTTTATTTTAAAACAATTTTATATTTAAAGTAAAGTTGCAGGAAGCTAAAAAGTAGTTGGTATCATAGAAGTAGAAAGTAGAACAGAGGCTGGGAAGGGCAGGGGGGTTGGAGGATAGGGAGAGATTTGTTAAATGACGCAAAATTACAGCTAGGCCTGTAATCCCAGCATTTTGGGAGGCCAAGGCAAATGGATCACTTGAGGTCAAGAGTTCAAGACCAGCCTGGCCAACATGGTGAAACCCCGTCTCTACCAAAAAATATAAAAATTAGTCAGGCGCCTGTAGTCCCAGCTACTTGGGAGTCTGAGGCACGAGAATCACTTGAACCTTGGAAACAGAGGCTACAGTGAGCTGAGATCATGCCACTACACTTCAGCCTGGGCAACAGAGTGAGACCCTGTCTCAAAAAAACAAAATAAAATAAATAAAAAATTGCAGCTAGATAGGAGGAACAAGTTCTAGTGTTCTATAGCAGACTGTTGATTTAACATCCTACAACAATAGGAAGACGGTAGTTAATAATAATATATTATATAGTTTTAAATAGCTAGAAGGGAGGACATTGAATGTTCCTAACACAAAGAAATGATAAATGTTTGAGGTATGTATGTATGATAATTGCCCTGATCTGGTAATCACTGCACATTGTGTGTATCACAGTGTCACTGTGTACTCCATACATATATGCAATTGTTATGTGTCAGTTTAAAACATTTAAAAATAAAATGTTGCAAGCATAGTGCAAAGAATGTCTATAAACCGTCACTCAGTTTTCCCCAATGTTAACATCTTACCTGACCATGGTATGCTTGTGAAAATTACATTAGTACATAGCTATTAACTAAACGGCAGATTTTATTTGAATTAGTTTTTCTATTATATATCCTTTATATATTCCCGGATCCAACCTAGGATACCACATGGCATTTAAAACATAGTTAATTTTTTTTTTTTTTTGAGATGGAGTTTCACTCTTGTCACCCAGGCTGGAGTGCAATGGTGAGATTTTGGCTCACTGCAGCCTCTGCCTTCTGGGTTCAAGTGATTCTCCTGCCTCAGCTCCCTGGTAGCTGGGATTACAGGCACCTGCCACCACACTCTGCTGAGTTTTGTATTTTTAGTAGAGACAGGGTTTCTCCATGTTGGTCACTCTTGTGACAAACTCCTGACCTCATGTGATCTGCCCACCTTGGCCTCCCAAAGTGCTGGGATTACAGACATAAGCCACCGTGTCTGGCCAAAACATAGTTAACATTATAGAAATATATATGTTAACATGTAATGGTTTATTTTTATTTTAAAATGAGTTAATAAAAATTTTTAAA
Source organism: Sapajus apella (assembly GCF_009761245.1). NCBI lineage: Eukaryota > Metazoa > Chordata > Mammalia > Primates > Cebidae > Sapajus > Sapajus apella. The sequence goes on from NW_022436961.1 coordinate 3,125,719, forward strand.
ATTTCTCAGTTTTAACTTTGAACACAGTAAATAATGATAGATAAGCCACACATAGACAAAAGCGCTTTTTAAATCTCAACGACTTTTAAGTGCATAAAAGTGTTCTGAGAATAAAAATATTTGAGAGCTGCTGACCCAGAATATTCTGTATGAGGAGAATGTTTATATGTGTAAATGCAGGACTGTAAGGAGAGCTGTAAGGTGAGGGTTTATTTAATGTCTCTGGGGAGATCCCCCTACCATGTGATCTGTAAATACATGAGTGTGCAAAACTAAATTTAGTGAGAAAGAACTCGAGGATTGGAGAGAGCACTAGATTAAGCACTTCATCTAGCCAGCCCACAAAGGGTTTCTAGTGCCTACTGTGTGCTTGGCAGCAGGGATACGGCCATCCATAAGATACAAGGGGTCTCTACCCCACAGAGCTTAAATTTTGGGGGGCGAAAGTTAGAGAAAAAACACATAAACATTGACTTGCCATGACTGTCCGCAGTGATCCGCCCTGTGAGGCAGAGAAAGGGGGGTAGCGTGATGTGGGCAGGGGAGGCCTGGGCTGTGCAGATGGGGGCTCGCTGCAGGGACCTTCCACATCTGCCCTTCCTCCACAGTTGATGAGGGGAAGGCTAGGGTGGAAGGAGGGCAGTCAGTGACGGGGCCAGCCAGCAGGGTGCAGACTGCACGGTGCTCGCCGGCCAGGTGAGGGCTTTGGAGTTTATGTTCATTGCCTGGGTAACATTTCCAAGCTTGAAGCAAGAGATGGCTGGGATCTGATTGACCGCATGAAGGATGGATTGTGAGATGTCTGGATGAAGGAGGGAGGGCAGGTGTCTTCCAGGCAAAGGACGGTGGCAGCTGAAGACTAGGTGTGCTGCCTAAGGGCAGTAAGACACTGTCAGATTCAGTGCGGACTGCAGAGGTCAAAGCAACGTGTCCTGCTCACAGATCGGATGGGTGGGAAGGAAAGGGATTGCAGATTTCCGTTCTGAGCCGTGTACTAGGTGGGGAAACCTGTGAGGTGGCACACTTCCTGATGGGATTTAATTGAACTCTTTGGGCTCAAGTTAGGTTTGAGCCCCCTTAGATATCCAGGCACATAATCTGCTATGCAATTGAGCTGATATTGGTCATGTACCTGCTCCGTGCCAGCCACTGATCTAGACACAGAAAGTGGGCCTCATGAATGACATATACAAGCAAGTAATAAAAAATCATGTTGGTCCCTCTCTCCTGTCTTGGTTCTGTGGAAGTGGAGAGGACAGCGTAAGTGATGCCCTCTGGGTGAGTTGTCTTCTCTTCCCATCCTTTTCTCAGGGATTTGTTGAAGGTGACTGAGGTACAAGAGAACATCTGAGAATCAGGGCAGATGTGTGTCTTTCAGGGGAGAGGTGGCACCCCTGGGGAATCATTTTGCAAGTTATTGGGACCCAAGAGATTTAAATATAACATCTTTTATCTCTTTCTCTTGGTAGGCTTAGAGCATTTTATGTACCTCCTCCTTCTTGGATCTGTGGGAGAGAGGTGGGTGGGGAAATGTCATTACTTATAAATATGTTATGAGTAAATAATGAAAGGACTCAGAAAGGCAGAAGGGAAGACGGTTTTTCTGTGGAGTGCCTGGCTGTGTTTGTTTGGCTTAAAGATGATGAAAACAGGGCAATTGTGTGTTGAGAGTGGCCTGAGGCCAGCGCAGAGCCCAGGAAGAGGCTGACAGGCTTTGTTGCTTCCTCCCACACTCCGTGGCCCCTAACTTTATTCCTAGATTTGCAGACTGGGTTCCTGGGCGTCTCTAGGCAGCTGTGCAGGCCTGACCTGGGGACTTCCTATGCCAGCATGGGATAGGATGGCATGGGATGGGATGGCACCTTCAGCCTGACAGCAGCTTGTCCTCCCGCATGGCTGGCCATCTGTCAGGACACAGAGCAATGACCTGCAGGGGACCTCAGGGTGCTCCTTGGTGCTGAGTCTGGAGTCGTTTCCAAAGCAGCTCATTGGGGGAATGATGTAGGTGCCTACCTTGTTGAAACCAGGAACCACAATGGAGGGATTTTTGAATTAAGGAAGGAAATGAATAAAGAATGATACAACCACCCCCAATTCCTGAGTAAGAGTACTGGTATTAGCAAGAGTAATAATACTTAACTGGTAGTAATAAAGATAATAGTAGTGACCATTTGTTTAATTCCTATTGTGCAACAAGAACCACTGGGTACTCTATATTCTTTTTTTTCCTTGTGATAATGTTATGATGTGGCCATCATTATCCCTATTTTACAGATGAGTCAACTGAGGCTTGGAGAATAAAGGACTTCCCCAATGTTATATGACTAGCAAATGGTGAAGTCAGCATTCGCAGCTTGCTGCGTCCCCGAGCCTGTGCTTTTCCCTCCTCAATCATGTATGGCTGCCTGACTCATGCCCAGGCCACCTCCCACTTTTCTCCAAGAGGTTCAGCTTCTTCCAAACAACAGACGAAAATCACTATGTTTTTCCAGTAATGGTGTTGGTAGAGTCCTTAATTCAAACATTTGATTGTGTTTCTGGGGTCATCACGTTAAAAATCGGATGTGATGGACCATGGCTGGAGTCCTAGAGTGGAAAGCCTGATGTCCGCGTGGAGGGCAGCTGTGTTGCCCGTAAGCTTGTGCTCTTTCTTATGGGCTGGTGTTGCTTTGGGCCAATCGTTTCCCTTCGAGAGTTATTATTTTCCACCATTGGAAACCCTCTTCTTTTGTTTCCCTAGGCTGTTGGGTTTCGTTTTCCTGTTTGGGCTATTCACATCTTTTTCCCAGGATAGTGGATGACAAGAGGAGTTAGACTGAAGGGGAGACAAAAATCTAGCGTCCTGCAGATAAACCGCACCTCCTTGACAACATTGCCCACTGCCGGAAGGCAGAGTGGTCCCTGTGGGTCTGAGAAAAAGCCTGGACTTTAAAATGAGAGGCCGAATCATGTGTGCTTTCAAAATGATTTCACATAATCTGTGGGTAGGTTAGTACTCTCTGGAGGCAAAGAAGGGCTGACCTCAGGGTTTTCTGTCGGAGCCCTGTAGACTTCTGTCTGATTAAGCAGGGCTAGCTTGCACCTGGTGGATGGACTTCAGCTGCCACATAGAGGGGATGCGAGGGAAGACTCCTGGGTCAGAAGTCCCCTCTGCAGGTGCTTTCATTTCCCTCATAGCTCAATTATAGGGAACTTGAAAGTTATGAGGGAAGGAGTTCCTTGGGAAAGCAGTCTGTGGTCCACAATCCCTGCTGGCTGCCTCAAGCCTAAGGAACATCATAGTGAGGTCTCAGAGAGCACCTGACACGCTGCAGGGGAAGAAGTGGAAATTTCCCAGGAATGTCCATTGCCCTCCCACATCCTCCCCTTCCCTGTCCTTCTTCAGTGCACCTGGCTTTAACTAGAGAGGCTAAGTTGCTTTGGAAAACAGCCAAGCTCTCTGCTTCCCCACTCTGAGTTGCAAGGAGACAAGAACAATGCCAGCAACTTCCTGAGATCATGTAGGACATTGTGGTTCGAAGAGCACTTACCTGGGTAACACGTTGTTTAATTCTCATTAACACCTTAGTGTAATCAACAGAAAATATGACTCTACCCACTTTTTAGAGGGAGAGGCTGAAACTTACAGAGACTTATAGAAGCTATTTTCTCCAGGGTGACTGGATTTCCCCCACTTTTTTTTTTTTTTTTTTTGAGATGGAGTCTTTCTTTGTTGCCCAACTGGAGTGCAGTGGTGAGATCGCAGCTCACTGTGCCTTCCGGGTTCAAGAAATTCTCCTGCCTCAGCCTCCCGAGTAGCTGGGATTACAGGTGCACGCTACCATGACCAGCTGATTTTTCTATTTATAGTAGAGACAGGGTTTCACCATGTTGGTCAGGCTGGTCTTGAACTCCAGACCTCAAATGATCTGCCTGCCTTGGCCTCCCAAAATGCTGGGATTACAGGCCTGAGCCACTGCTCCTGGCTTCCCCCGCTTCTTTTTCATAAGGGATTGGGAAGGGTGTGTATGTGTTTAAAAGCCAAACAGAACAGCCTGAGCTTATGCTTTTAGTGTTCCCTATAAAATGATGACCTACCTGAACCCCTTCTGCCGTTAAACATTGGAACAGACGGTGCCAGCTCTCTCTGAGAGGTGAACCTCATACAGGTTTGCAGCAGCCGTGTGGGTCTGCCCTGCCAAGTCCCCACTCTTTGGCGATGCCCGGCCTGGCTCCTGCAGTTCCTGACTCAGTCTCAAACTGGAAAGACGCAGGACGCTCCTGGAAACAGGGATGCCAAGGGGGAGTGAGGTGGAACGACGCTGCTGCGGCTTGTTAGCAGTTTTCACCATTTATCAAAGGAAATGAAAAACAAACAGTGCAGTGATTTTAATTACTCTGCATGGAGGAGGTGATCAAACACCCAGTGACTTTAATTATGGAACCCAGAGCCAGGCAGCTCCGCGGCAGCTTCAGCCTTGTCCAGGATACCCTACCCCTGTGTGGACTAGAGCTCGGCCATCCAGCCGTGAGCTCTGCACCTTTGCTCTCCCTGTAAGTCCTAGAAGAATGTATGGAAATGGGAAAATCTGGCTTCCTCATGGGCTGGGGTTTGGGTTGACCGGGATGACAGGGGCCATGGTAGACTGGATCATGGATAAGGGAGAGAGAGATATATAAAAGATTATACATGAAAAAAGAAACACTGCAAGCGTATTATTGGGGGTGGGGCATTTGGAAGAAAGTGTACAAATCGTTGCCATCTCCCGATTTCAGCTGGAACCGGCTGGTCTGCAGACGATTTAGTGAAAGTTTGACAGATCCAGCTGCTGCCTCTCTTAATGCCTCAGGAAGGCTGTGGTGGGGATACTCTCTCTGGAGTTTGAAAGAGGCTGAAGTCTAAACCTTCGAATTCCAGGATTCACAGATTAGGAGAGGTCCTGCTTCCTCCCTGCTGGAAGGCCATCTGTCAGCTGGCTGGCTCTCCTCTTGACATCTCACTGCCTTTTTGGGCTGGTCCTAATTGATGCTTGGCTTTATCCTTGTTAAGTACATTTTTCACCCTCACTGCCCCCTCCACCCTTAGGTTTGTTTGTTTTTTTTTTTTTTTTAACTAGCAAGTGCATTGAACTTGTGAGGTTGAAACATTTCATAACAGGCTTTTTTTTTTTTTTTTTTTTCAATTCCTTGGTGTCGACAGTGCAGTGAACACAGGTTTTCACTGTGTCTTCCCAGTGGTCTCTTGGGGTTCTCACTGTGTCAGGATTATCTTGCCCAAATGTAAGCACCTGTCTTGCCTGTAGTTAGATTATAGGACACTGCTATTTTTTTTTTCAGAAGTCTGCTATAATCTACCTATTGATAGAGCATTTTACTAACTTCAGCAAAAGCCACATTATCTTTCAGAAGCAGAAAAATTGTCAACTGGTACACAGCGTCTGGGAGAGAGCAAACCTGAGGGCAATGTGGTTTTAATTGCCTGGAGATGCCCATTAATAACTTTTAACTTTTTATCCTCTTCTGTGGGCAATCAACAGACTGTCAAATAATTTTCTCTAGAGGAAATACTTGAAATAAGAGTATATTCTCTAGAGAAGCAAAGCTTTTGAAAACAGTAATGAAGATGCTTAATTTTTTTTTTTTTCTTTTTGGAGCTGTTTGGCCATATTGATCTGGGTACAGACCTAGGGCATCCACACACCTCTTTCAGGAGGAGATCCAAGTTCCATGAAAATGGGGGAACTGAGCTCATCAAAAGGTGAAGTTGTAAGAGCTGTAGATGTGATATTTATTGGTCATTGATATTCTACCTGCAGACTCACTCCGCACTTGCAGTCACAGTAACTGGGACTGAATCTCCCGATGGACAAGGGAATTCGGTATCTTGCTTTTGTCTTTTCGATGCATGAGTTTGTACAGTTTATGGCTGTGAGGTCACCCCATGGGCCGTCCTCACTGGAAGAATCTTGTTATTTGAGCTCACATCAATGCAAGCAATAGATGCCTGAGTTCTTGCCCTAATTCTGCCACAGACTGCATGACATTATGCAAGTCATTTAATTTCTTGAGGCCTCAGTTTCTTCATCTGTCAGATGTAAGAAAGATACTTTTACTACCCCAAGTGAGTTTAAAATGTGATGAATGTGGAATCACTTTGGAATGCTGGAAAACTTTATTGCTAATGTAGGATGTAGGGATCTCCAGAAAAGCAGAACATACACACACACACACACACACACACACACACACACAGAGACAGAGAGAGAGAGAGAGAGAGAGAGAGAGACAGCACATGCAGAGAGAGAGGATATGAGGTTTATTTTAGGAATCAGCTCACATGATGATGGAGGCCAAGGGAAGGCCTGCAATCTGACATTTGCGAGCTGGAGAACTAAGAAAGCTGCTCATGTAATTCAGCTTGAAACTGAAGGCCTGACAAGCAGGTGTACCCATAGTCCTAGGGTCCAGAGACGATGGGTGTCTCAGCTCAGGGAGAGAAAGAGCAAACACACCCTTCTCTGCCTTTTTGTTCCATTCTAGTCCTCAACAATTGGCTGATGCTCATCTTCAGTGGTGGGGGTAATCTTTGCTCAGTCTACCCGATTCAAATGCTAATCTGAGAACACCATCATCTATATGCCCAGAAATACTGTTTTACCAGCTATCTGGGCATCTCTTAGCCTAGTCAAGTTGACACATAAAATTACCTGTCGCATATGATAAACTGTTACTCATTTACCTCCTTTCTGTAGAAGAGGCAGTCTTCTCTTCTCCTGTTACTCCTCAGTGGTTAGGTTGGCTAGTGGAATACTTGGGCACTTTCCAGAGTCCCCCAGGCTGGGATAAAGAAAAAAAACCCAGGGTCTATTGGTTGGACTTTGGCTGAATTGTTCCATTTCCAGTTATATGAGTCCTGGTTTTCTGGGTACACTGCGTACATGGAAGGGAAAGACGGGAGGGACTGATCTTAAAAATGTGTGCACTTTCTTCCTGGATTTATTTTCCAGTCATGCCCCAATTGCCCTATCAGCCAAAACTCTAGGCCGGCATCAAATTTGTTCAACTGATTTTTATTTCTCTGATAGCTTCTGCCATCTCATGCCAGCAGGATGCAGTCATGACTTGCAGGTGCACATTCTGCAGAAAGTAGACAAGGAGCAGTCTCAGGTGTGATGTTGAGTCTCCTTGGGGTCCTCGACCTGGCAGCTGTTGAGTCAACGTTGCACTTCTGTGTAGTAACCACTGTGAGTGTTGAAGGCTGGAAAAGTGCTAAGAACCTGGAGATAAAAGCCCAAAATATTAGGGATTGCTGCTGCTGCTTTAGAAAGCCCAGAGAAGACATTTTAGTCCAGCAGGAAGAGGAAGTGTCTACTCTCCTGGGAAGGCTTCTGTCCCTGGAAAAGCAGGATCTCATGGGTCCCTTTCTCAGCTGCCTTCCAGTTCTATCCCATCTTCCAACATACAAATGCCACCTTGGAGTGAGCTGGGCACAGGGGCCCATGCGATCCTGCTGGGTCGCTGATCTAGCCAGCATGTAGAACTTGGTCAGTTGTACATGTGAGGCTTTTGTCATGGGGCTGTGGGACCAAGCAGTGACTGGAGAGGTTGCCCACGTGCAATGTGTTATAATGAAGGATTTGGTTCATATTTATAAACAACGTCCTAGCAATGAGAGACATTGACACAGTTAGAAGGAAACCCAAATTGCCTCCTGGTCTTGCCTCTCTGCCAGGGGCTTGCATTTCAGAGCTAAAGATGCTTTGGAGAAGTCATTTTAAAAGTGTAATTTTAGGCCAGCTGCGGTGTTTTATGCTTGTAATCCCAGCACTTTGGGAGACCAAGGAGGGTGGATCACCTGAGGTCTGGAGTTCAAGACCAGCCAACATGATGAAACCCCATCTTTACTAAAAATACAAAAAATTAGCAGGGCCTGGTGGCAGGAACCTGTAATCCCAGCTACTCAGGGAGGCTGAGGCAGGAAAATTGCTTGAACATGGGGGGTGGAGGTTGCAGTGAGCTGAGATCGCACCATTGCACTCCAGCCTGGGCAACAAGAGTGAAACTCCATCTCAAAAATAAATGCATTTTATAATATACTGTAGAACTCTGGTTGACTAAAGACCAGCCAAGGACCAGCCAGATCAGAGATCCATCATTATTACCTTCTTCTTGCAGGGATTTAAAGTGGAATTAAGTGATCAGAAGTGCCTAATTGTTCATGGACTCTATGTCACTGGCAGGTGAGGATGATTGTAAATCACTGCTTTCTCTTGACCCCCAAATCAAGTGGAGGAGTGCAGCCAGGCCCTGTGCAAGGCTGGGTAGACTGCGGGCTGCAATCGGCTTTACCTTTTCTGACCGTGAGATCTGGAATTCTGTCAGAGCCACAAATTATTTTACCTTGCAGCAATTGAAAAGAAAGAAAGATAACTGGAAGATAACTGGGATGCTTTAATAAGGATTACAAGATCCTTGAAGCAAATGCTAAATCAACAGTAAAAGCTCTGGAGAGACCCCCGGATTTGGAGTCAGGACACATGGGCTGGAATCCTCGCCCTGTTTGTGCAAGTTCACTGTGGTCTGAGTAGTGGATGAGGCTGCAGGATGGTATAGCTCAGAACAGAGGTGCACTTGGTGGGCAGAGGGAGAGTTAATGAGCTTGCTCAGTTCCTTGGGGGACTGCCATTGCTGTCCCCCAGGAGCCACACTTGCTTTTTTACCTTAACGCCACCTGTAGGTTCAGGTGCCTCACCTACAGGAGGGCCTTGTGGGGCTGGGGGCAGGGTGGGGGGACACCTAATACTTTCTACCCAGACCTGTTTCTGATCACAGAGGCATCATTTTCTAACCAGAGAGGAGCCCCTCCATTGGCTGTAGGTGCTGGAATGTCTACACAGTAGGCATGTGCTGCCTGGCTGTCCTTGGAGACTACCCTGCCCAGGACAGTGCGGAGATGAACCCTGCAGCTGCTCTGTTTAGGACCACCCTCTGGGCTCTTCTTAACAGTGCTCAGGATAAAACTAGAAATAGAAACAGGAAGTTCTATTGAGACACAATAGATTACTAGTGCATTTTACTTTTATTACTGCATTTCCGGTGCATTTTATTTTGTTATTTTATTAGTTTATTCTTATCTGGCTAAAGTACTTGGAATGGTGCTGGGTACTGAGTAGACAGAAGAGAGACAGTTTTTGCCTCTAGAGGAAAAGCAGGCAGCCAAGCACAGCATCGTGGGAGTGCACAGGAAGCCAGGGAGCCTGAGTAGGGGCCACTGGCCCAGCTTGGGTGAGGAGTAGGGATGTCTCAGAGAGGAGATGCAGCGGAGAGAACCCAACCTAGACGTGGAGGGGACAGGGAGCAGGCACACTGCTGGTGGTAGTGGGGCGGGCCACTGGAGTGGCTGGGATTGGTTGGCCATGCAGCTGAGCTGGATGCCTTGCCTGGTCCCAGATGCACTTATGTCCAGTAGGAGTTAGCAGTTGCTCGGGTTTCAAACTGGCTCTTCTCAGAAACTGAGGGGTAGTCCAGGTCCTGGGGAGAGTGCACCTGCCATTTAGGCCAGCTCCTCGTTTGGTGAGTTCACTGCAAAACACATTAGACTGCACTACGTTTCACCCTAGGGCCGAGCTGCAGATCGAATGACGTCGCCGAGGACCATTGTTCCTATAGGACTAGGTAGCCTATGATGTTGCTTTTCTTCTTGCCCCTGACGCCAGCATCCAACAGGGTTCTATTGTACACAGTTCCCATTTTGTGGGGCTCCATAGAAAATTAGCTGAGGAACTCCCCCGGGTGCCAAGTGGCTTGTAATATCTCATTAGGAATAGCTGTGTGGGAAGAAACAATATTTTTAGCAGTGGGTAGGAAGTGTTATTGAAATATGACTTATTTGACATTATGGAACTTAGAATCATCAGTTCAAGTCAGATGGTACTATAGTAACTATAACCACATTGGGGACTGAGATCAAAAGAATAGGAACTAGAATTTGGCACTAGCTGATTTCTCTCCTTTGCATATGATTAAACAGTATTGAACCTGTCTCAGAATACAGCGTCACCAGAAACAATGCCTTGCCTAGTATTGCATAAATGTTACTCCGAGAATAAGTTTCTGGACTCCTGGAGGAGTTCAGAATCTTTGGGAATTGATCTGCTCTCTGACTAAAGGATGTAGCATGTTGCCAATTTCTAATGAGGTGAGAGCCACAGCAGGGCTGTGTGTGAGCTCTGCTTCATGGGGAGGCGAGTGAGAAGAAACGCTAGCCACAGTCAAGGTTTGCCAGGAAATAGACTTTGCAGAGTTTAGTGCTCTGGGGTGAAAGGGAGGAGTGGAAGCAGGATTGGGAAGAGGGAGAAACAGCTTTGGTACAGGTACTGCAGCCTCAGCCGACCCCATGGGGAGTCGTGGGGCTGAAAAGGCTCATCAAGGTTGTTCCATGTTGTGTTGCAATGACTAGGCTTTTTCATCTTTGCGGCTGTCGGTTCTGGACGAGGCAGGAGCTGCAGGGTACCTGGAGGAGGGTGACTTAGGGGCGTGACTCTCTGAAGCAAGCCATTCCTGAAGGGACAGGTTGCTGAAGGCTGCGTGCCAACTGTATTCTCAGCAAGTTGAGGCAAGCATTTCTTCCTTGAAAGGGCACCTCAGCCATGCATCTCTCTTGTCCACCAAAGATGTTCCAAGGACTTCTTTTCATGTGAGTCCAGGCCATTCCATCAGTAAGCAACTCACAGCCCACTGACTTGGGAGGGTCACCACTTAGTTTCGTTTGGTGGCAAATAGGAATTACTGCTTATAATAGGAGTTGCTATTTTTTTTTTTTTAATATGGAGTTTTGCACTGGTTGCCCAGGCTGGAGTACAGTGGTGCGATCTTGGCTCACTACAACATCCGGCCTCCCAGGTTCAAGTGATTCTCCTGCCTCAGCCTCCCGAGTAGCTGGGATTACAGGCATGCACCACCATGCCCAGCTAATTTTGTATTTTAAGTAGAGACGGGGTTTCTCCATGTTGGACAGGCTGGTTTCGAACTCCTGATCTCAAGTGATCCACCCGCCTTGGCCTCCCAAAATGCTGGGATTACAGGCATGAGCCACCACACCCGGCTGCTTTTTAACATTCATAGAAATATATGGGGTACATGTACGATTTTGTTACGTGCATTGAATGCGTATTGGTAACATCAGAGCTTTTAGGTTAGCTATCAGTCATTATCGAGTTTCTCATTATCTACCTGTCACTCTTCTAAGACTTCCTTGTCCTTCACTCCACACTCTATGTCCCTGGGTTGTATGTTTGTTTTTAGCACCTACTTACGAGAGAGAGTGCATCTGGCTTTTGACTTTCTGTGCTTGGCATGTTTCACTTAAGGTAATAACCTCCAATCCATCCATGTGGCTGCAAAAGACATGCTTTCACATGCTTTCATTCTTTTAATGACTGCATAGTATTCTATGGTAAACCACGCTTTCTTTATCAATTCATTCATCGATGGACATTCAGGTTGATTCACTATCGTGACTAGTGCTGTAATAAACATATAAATGCAGGTATCTTTTTGGTATATGGATTTCTTTTCCTTTGAGTAGATACCCAGTGGTGGAATTGCAGCTAGCGCTCAGTTTGAGGTGGAATCTGTACTTAAATGTACTTTCCACTTTGACCCTAACACCTTCATGTGTCATAGATCTTTGGGCTTTGCCATTTTAGACAAAATGCTTACCTGTAAGTTTCTGAGGGTGGCAGAAGAGGCAAGGCACACCCGAGCCCAGCTGCCTGCCGCTGCCCCATGCCTCCCTCTTGCCAGCCCCCAGAGATCTCACATGGAAGCTTGTCTTTCTAGGCATCTCTGCACCACTGCGTCTGCTGCTCAGTCACAGAGGGCTTGTTTCCCCAAAGCTTAAAAGGGTGCTTTTGGTTTCTCCCTGCCCAACTCTTCAAAGGAAGATAGTAAATATTCTGGATGAGGCAGTGAGCTGCAGGGAAAGAATGTCATTTCAGGAATTAGGGATCTCCGTTTTGCCTTTTATATCCAGGGTACATTTGGGTAAGTTTCATCATTTACCAGGGTGTCTTCTCCATAGTCTTTGGGAATGTGAAAGGGTTAGGTTAGGTGATCCCTAAGGCCCTTTCTGGTGCTGTGATGTTTTCATTCTTACGTCCATCATTAATGTGACCTCATTCTCTCTATGCCACTCAGTTCCAGTTGCCTGCTCCTTTATTTTGACCTGTTCACCTTCCAAATTCTTTCTTCACTGTCTACCTAAGTGTTCATGTCTTTTTGTTTCCTTCCTGCTCTTCCCTGATGCTGGTCTTTTTCCCCATGCAGCAGCCTCACCTTTCCCCTGCCCGGCAAGTAGTATGGGAGGTTATTAGGAGGGGCAGAGCTGGCAGCATTGACTAAGGGCCAGTCTGGCCATGGCAGGTGGGCAGGATGGTTGAAGACACCAGCAGTTCACTGCCAGGCTTAAGCAGAGCTAATGAGGAGAGTGAGGAGTACATTAGAAGGGTATAACCCCCAGCCTGGGCAACATAGTGAGACCCCATCTTAAAAAAGATCAAAAAGTTAGCTGGACATAGTGGCACACACCTGTAGTCCTAGCTATTCTGGAGGCTGAGGCAGGAGGATTGCCTGAGCCCAGGAGGTTGAGGCTACAGTGAGCTGTGATCATGACACTGCACTCCAGTCTGGGTAAGAGGGCAAGAACTTGTCTCAAGAGATAAAAAATATAAATAAACAAAAGAAGGGCATCACCAGCTCACAGTGAGGCTTCCATGCTGTCCCCAAAGCCAGGAACTTCCCAGCTAGGGAATAAATCTATATCAAAATCTATATCAATACAGTCTCATTTCCTGGAAACTGGCCAGCTGCTGCTCATTTCAGCTAAAAGGCACGAAGAACTGATTTGGGGGAAGAATTTGACTGTGTAACTACATTAAGAGGTGGAATGGTGAGATGCGTGCCTCCTCCCCAGCATCAGGGCTGTTGCCAGACAGCCCAGCTGTCATTTCTGGCAAGGTGACAAGACCCTGTGACTCCAATGTGTGGCACTTGCTCATTACCTGCCATCCCAGTGGTCAGGACCATCTGCTCCATTTGCCCCTCGCAAGATGGCAAAGCAGATTCCACAAGACACCAACACTAATGTGCCAGGGGGTGAGGAGCATGGGTTTATTCCAAACTAGAGACAGAGAGGAGCCTTCTTGGCAGGCGCCACTGGTACCCGAGAACATCCTCCAGGTCGGCACACCTGTAAAGACGCTCCCAGACCGCATGCCAGGACATATGCCTTGTCCTGCGATGATGCTCTGCTTTCCCATGAGTTGCTTGACTTTAGCCCCCAGAAGCCACACTCTGTTCAAATGAGAAACGGAGTGTCCCTGACCTGAATGATCATTCTCAGTGAGGTCTTTGCTGTTTAGTGCCATGACCCAGAGAGCTGAGCCAGAGAGACAAGGGATGGAGTTCAGTCTCTGGACTCTCAGACCTTGAACATCTCTGCTTTTTCCAATGCTCCCCTACAAAGCACTTCTGTGCATTTTTTTTTTCCCTAGCCATGCCGAGTTACTCAGGTTCAAGTAGAGTTAGTTAAGGTCATGCTGGATAAATCCTGGAATCATAGTGGCTTAGTACCTTAGAAGTTTAGTTCCCAGTGACATAAAAGTCCAGTGGGCACCAGGGGTTGGGGAAATGGGGTTCTGTTCCATGCAGTCATCCAGGAACCAAGGCTTTCAGAGAGCCTGCCTTCTTTACCGTGTGGCTTCCGAAGTTGACCAGGGCAGTGGCGTCCAGCCTGCAGAAAGAGAGGAGGTTAGATCAAGCTGCAGGTTTTTAAGGGCCAGGCCTGGAACTGTGTCCATCATTTTTGTGCACATTTCACCAGGCAGAGCTCAATTATGTGGTACCCTAACTTCAGAGAGGCTGGGAAATTCAGCCTGATCTTTTGTGAACAGGAGAAAGGCAAAAAACAATGTCCCTAGTGCAGAGGGTGTGGAAGATTCAATTCTAGAAAATCATCTCTCATTATTGGTGCATACATGGTATCTTTCTACCTATCCATCTATTTTTTGGTCTATGTATGTATCTATGTTTCTGTCAATTAGTCCATCATCTATTTAGTTTCTATCTACCTATGTTTCTATCTATCTATCAATCTATCTATCTAATCTATCTATCAATCATCATCTCACTAACATCAGTTACCATCATTGTGAATAACAGAGTGGGCACCCATACATCTTCTAAAGAAAAGCTGAGACCTGGCACCCACTTACATCTGTCCATGTGTTTCTCTCTCATTTCTTCTGCCTTTACCACCTGAGGCAATCATCATCATGAATCCAGTTCTCATTTCTTTGCCAGGCATTTTTAGAGTCGTATCTTTTCTACATGTTTGCCCAAGATGTCTATATTTCCATTTCAGTTGTTTTTGACTTTATAAAAAGGATCTTGTAGGCATGATCTTTGGATTCAACTTTTTCACATAAATATTAGATTGCTCTGATTTCTCCATATTCTGGTGTGTTGCTATGCCCCATTCATGCTGTGACTGTACCTCAGTTTATTCATCCACTCTCCCGTAGGTGTGCTTGCGGGCTGATTACCAGCTTTGCTATTTGAACAATGCTACTATCATCATCTCTTACATGCTTTGTGTCGTATGTGAGTAAGACTTTTTCTTGTCTGAAATTAGGAGTGCAGTTGCTGGTTGTTCAGCTTGATGAGATGATGCTTAACTTTCAGCTTATCCTCCTGTGAAAATGTACATGGGAGCTTATATACAGCAGGGCCAACTCTTGATATGGCCAGGTATTTTAAGTTTCATCAATCCCCCCATTGTTTATTGATGATTCTAATACACATACAGTAACCTTTCTATGATTAATTTCCCACAGTGACTGAATTCCCAAAGGGATCATTATTTTCCCAATTTCTTACTGCATCCCAAAGTAGGGGGTGTCCCAAGTTCTCAAACCAACTCTGAATGGAAATCTGAATGGAAGTTCTAATGAAAAGATTTCGAGCGTGGGGGAGGCTGCCATGTAGGCATTTGTAGGGAGCGGCTGGGTAGTGAGTCCCTTCCTCTGCCTTCGCAACGTTTAAATTCCTGTATCTTCCTGTTTGGGCTACTCTGGATACTTTTACATGAACTGTACATTTTCACTGATTTTAGGAAGGTCAGGAGTCAAATCAGCGCCAAGCAGTTAGAATTCCTCAGAGAAGCCCAGTCAAGTTAATATGCGGTAGAGGAGAAGGGAGCTAGAATGTCTGCTGGCTGACTGACAGCACTTGCAGCAACCTCGGAGTATGAATTCAAATAAAAATAATAGTTTTCCCTGCAGCAGCTTGGTCTGTCTCGTCAGTGGCTTCCTCTGCAGTTGAATACAGGTGCAGAACTGTGCTTCCCCGGGCCTGAATGCCATTGCTGCATTTAAATCTGCCCTCAATCTGTCTGGTTTCGTAGAGGCCGTCTTGTGAAGATAAATCATGTAAACAAGTTACAGTAATGGAATACATATTTAGAAACTGTATTTTTGAAGGCTTGTATCCACCGTTGATAGGAAGGGTCCTATAGTCGTTCAGCTTGTTAAGGAAATCCACCTGTCTGGAGCAGACACCTGCTTCACTCGGGTAGCCAATGCATAGTAAAATGGGGGGACCTACGTGGGCTTTTCTCCGTTGAGTGGGGGTGGGTAGGAGCCTATTTTTTAACATGTGAGTGGCTTTTCCGCCTGGGTGCACAGCCCTTTGGTGTGATGGAATGAGCGACGGGAAACATAAGGAGCATGTTTTATTCTCTCATATTTTCTCCTCCTGTCCCCGCTTCTCTTTGTAGGCTAGTGATCTTTTCTGTTTCTCTCTGCCTCTGGCTTTCCCCTGTGATGTGGGCTCTGTTTCTGCTCTGACTTGAAGTGGTAAACCAGCTGAAAATCCAAGCTCTCCACCCGTCACTTGCTCTCTTCCCTCTGAAAGTGCAGGAAGAGGAAGCAGATGCTTTGGGCCCGCTGTGACCCAGGAAGGTGCTGGAGTTTATCCATTAGTGTCCTACAAAAGCACCTGCACTTTCCCTGACAACTGTGCTCCATCATGCTAGCCGGACACATCAGCTGGGTGCATTTGGGCTGCTGTGTGTTACTGCCTGACCCCTTGGGTTCTCCCCAAAGCTTCCATTGCAGGATCCCTTTGGAAAGCCAGACAGAATGGCTTTTGTCTTGCAGAGTCTCTGCTAGCCCCCACCTGCCTCTGGTCCTCAGGTCCCTGGTCTCCCTGTTAGGTGGAGGCAAAGGAACGTACTGAAGCCTTAGTGAGTACCTACAGGATAAGAAGATGTTAAGGATGACATGGGGGCCTGCCAGAGCGATTGTCTTCCAGTGGCGTGAATATTCTGTTTATGTGTTGAAGCAGGTGGCAAGTGTGTCTGTGTTTATGGAGGGTGGTGTATGCTGGATCCCAGAATGTGAACCTTTTCCGTGAGATCAGAACCTTGTTCATTACTGCAGACTGTGTGCTTAGAGCAGTACCAGCCGTATAGTAAATGCTCAATAAAAATTCATTTCACAGATAAAGAGAGAATCCAAGTGATGTTGTATGTCCAGGACTTAGGCAGAGGCCATTTGGCGAATTACATGCAAAATCTGTGGTATTTGCATAGAATTTACAGTGAAAATCTGAAGCCTTGGGCTGGGCTTGTCAGCACCTGCTCTGCTCATGTTTGCTGGTCTACAATTCAGACTTGTCCACGCAGACAAAGGACAAGAGATCAGGGAGGGAAGGGGTGGTAAGGAATCAGCCGCATGTGCCTGCCCTCGGAGGCTGGCCCAGAGAGCTGCCCTGCAGGCTGGGGCTGGCTTTGCTGCTCTGCTTCCTGGATGTCATCAGGCCAGCATGTGTCATGTGATTGACAGCTATGGTTCCACGGCCTGGGGCTGGGGGTGAAGCGCATGTGCCCAGCAGTGGCTGATGCCCCTGAGTCAGGAATCAAAGAGCCTGGTTTTATAAGTGAAGAAAATGGTGCCATTAAAAGGCAATTATTCAAGTGGTGTGAGTCAGCGATGCAGCTCCTGGCAACGCCAGGCAGGAGAAGGCAGTGGTGTGGGGAGTTTTCTCTCCATCTCTCTCTTTTTAAACAAAGCTCAGGCTGGAAAGCAGAGCTTGCACCTGCATCTGGGTGATGTGCGGCGAGAGACTTAGACTGCCAGATTCCTTTATCTGAGCAACATCAGGAATGGGGAAGACAGCCTCAGACCAGAAGAAAGGTCCTCATCCTGAGGGACAGGGAATTGAAAAGGCCCTTCAAGCTGGCTGTGTACTTGACCTTCACCCTGCTCTCAACTCCTGCAGAGGGGATTCCCCTGCCTGTCGACCCAGCGGGTGTGTGAATGAAAGGAGAGTGTGTGCTGGAGCCTGTGGCCCCAGGAGTGGGGGTCGGACGTCTTCCCCTGTGCTGCACCCTAGCTGCCTGCTGTCCCCTTTCTCTGATGGAAGATCAAGATGATTTCATTTCTAGAGTACTTTTCTTGTTTCTTTTTTCCTAAGGCTGCATTGTCTGCTGCCACGGCAACCAGCCCTGCCTTACCCACCTTCACGTGGGGGGAGGTGTGCCGGGGGTAGGACAGACCCTGCCTCCAGCCCATCATCTGAGGCTCCTGCACAGGCAGCCAAGCAGAGATGTTTGCAAAAACCACCTGCTTGCCTCCGGAATCTCTCCTGCTGTTGGTAGACAGCCTAGAGAGCAAGGAGGTTTTTCTTGCCTCAGAAGGACAGTGGCGGGGGAAAGGGAGCAAACGTTGTACAACAGGCACCAAAGCAGCAGATATGGGTTTAAGGTTCAGGGAATAAAAACAATATAGCAGACCAAGGCTGGAAACAAGTCAGCCCTCACTCCCATCCTCCCCTCCCTTCTGAGCAGAGTCTTATCCCCTCTCCTTTGTTTTAGTAAATCAAAGTAGAAGCAAGTTCAATTGCTTTTTTGAGATGAAAAATTTTTAAATTGGGCCAAGTTTAAACAGCAGTAGAAGGCCTTTTGTCTGTTTCATGTTCATAACCAGGTCATAGTTCGTTTTAATTGATAGCATTTTTAGTCTGCCATGGAGTTTGTCAAAATCGAAGGAGATAAAAGTTCAGCCTCCCTGCCTTGGGTCTGGTGAGCTGGTTAGCACTGCCAAGGGCAGCTGGGCTCGGGGACCAGGCTGTTTGGTGGTGGTGTGGATGGGCAGGGGGCATCATCTGGTGGAAGGTTCCAGGCTGGCTGGAGAAGGGTCAGCAGGACTGGGCAGAGGGCACAGTGGCTTTTGAGGTGTCATGCCATGTTGGAAGGCAGCAGTAGGTCATAGATCTGCTGAGGGTGAGTGAGGTTGCAGAGGGGCAGAATAATGGTTGTGCAGACAGAAGCTGAATTAGAATGTCTGGGAAGATGTTAGCACGTCCCAGCTCAGTTCAGGCAAACACGGAAAAGAGAATCTGGGCACTCAGGCCAGAAACAGCTTCTCAGGCTCCATCTGGACCATTGAGGCTCTTCAGGTCCCAGTATATTAATTCTGCACCGAATTTCTACCCTTGGCTTTCCTTTTATAAATTTTTATGGTGGTCCCTAGCTGGAGGGAGCAGGGGACAAACTGAAGGGCATGCCCAGTGCTGAGGACAGAGGCCCAGGGGAAGGGTGAAGGCTACGGGCACAGAGGTCAGCGCTGGCTTGGAAAACTGAGTACCACTTAGGAGCTGAGTGACCTCTGGGTGAGTTACTCAATTGCTAAGCCCGAGTCTTCTTATTTAGACAATGAGGCTGCACAGCTCTTTGAGGGAATTAAGTCAGGTGATTTATATAAAGCCCTCAGCACAAGGCCTGGCCCAGGGGAAGCACTCAGTGAAATCTTTATGTCTGTGTGTCGGGAGCTCTCACAAGAGGCCAGGCCTGTTGGGATCACTGTTAGAGCAGCCACCATCCCTGACACTGGAGAGCTTGCACAGCTCTCCATCCTCAAATTTTCAACCCTATAGAACTTTCTTAGAGAGTTTTTTTGATAATCCTTTCTGTCTTCTCAAATCCTGTATCACTTTCCATCAGCCAAATTCCACTGGAATTAGTTGCCTGTGCCTTAGGTGTTGGTGTGTGTATGTCTCTTCTTACTCAGTGGCTCAGAAAGATTTGGAAGACAGGAGTTGTACCGCTGTTATCCCTGAGCCTGGGGACTGCCACAGTGAATGCTGTGGGTTCTGGTTGCTGGAGTGCCTGGGCCTCTGCCATGCTTTGAATGACATGCTTCTCCCTTTGCACCCCCTTGGGAAGCAGGTCATGGGAGGTGAGCACTCATGGGAGGACGGGAGGGCGAGACAAAGTTCTCATCAAACTTCTCCGTCTGCCAGGGTCAGCGCCTTGTGACAACAAAAATAGATTTTAAACGTTTATGCAGTACGGGGTCTTCACAGGCCCGAGTTTCGGCTGGCAGGAGGAGTGGGCAGCTGCATTTCCGTGGAAACGAGCCATC
The DNA here is from genome assembly GCF_009761245.1 of Sapajus apella. NCBI lineage: Eukaryota > Metazoa > Chordata > Mammalia > Primates > Cebidae > Sapajus > Sapajus apella. The sequence continues at coordinate 3,145,182 of NW_022436961.1, forward strand.
TTTGTGGATGGTACTGTTGATACAAAAGAGAAAGCCTGTAATAGTGATAAAAGCTATGATTTCAGTACACCGACCATGTTATCTTCTCTCTTAGCCTTTCATGTGGTTCTATTTATTTCTCTTCTTAAATATTTACAGCATCCCTCTGAAAATAAGAATAATGATAATATAAAATTAATAATATTAATGATAATGATGGTAATATCCCCTTTTTGCGTGTCTCAGTTATGCCACAGTCTGTGCTAGATGGCTTACCTACATTATTTCTAATCCTCACCATAACCCTGTGAGAATATTCCCCCCATTTTACAACTAAGGAATCCAAGGCTTAGCGAGGCTGTGTAAGTTGCTGAACAACCTAGTTGGCAAGCAACCACACCTGGATTTGAACCAATGTCTTTCCCTCTGAAGAGCCCTGCATGGGTTTTGGTCTCTCTGAGTCAGAAGTTATTTCAGCACTATCAGAAGTGGAATGGAGTGAAAAATATTAATCTTTTTGAAATAATGCTTTTGTTTCCTCTACACAGACACCCCAAAATAAACCTGCACTTATATGTTGATTGCAGCGCTATTTATAATAGCAAAGTCATGGGACTAACCTAAGTATCCACCAATGGTTGATTAGATAAAGAAAATATGGTGCATATATACCATGGAATATCACACAGCCATAAAAAGAATGAAATAATGTCCTTTGAAGCAACAGGGCCACCCCTGTTCTGGAGGACATCATTTTAAGTGACCTAACTCAGAAGCAGAAAATCAAATATTGCATCCCCTCACTTATAAGTGGAAGCTAAACAATGGGTACATGTAGACATAAAACACACTGGGGACTCCAAAAGAAGGGAGGAGTGGAAGAGGGGGTGAGGGTTAAACCATTACCTAGTGGGTACAGTGTTTAATGCTTGAGGGATAAGTGTACTCTCCCCACCATTATGCAATATACACATGTAAGAAGCAAGTACCTGTACTCCCTGAACCTAAAATAAAAATTTAAAAAGAATATGACTCTTTTCCCTGAAGCCCCAGATCTCTCTGAAGTTTTAGTCTGGATTCCTTTAACCTGTTCTTAAGAAGCAGAAAGAAGAAGAAAGGAAGGTTTCATATCTGCATCTGAGGATCCTGAAAAAGGCCATTCCTTGTACCTTGAGAAGCATTTCAGGACTTGGCTGTTCTCCCTTAGCCTCTTTTTATTCCATCTAGGTTTTGAGATTCTTTTCCTTGCATTTTTCTGCCTTTCCCCCTTATCTTGAAATATTCCAAATTAGCCCGACCAATGCCCCTCCTATATATCTTCTCATGCCTACTGGTAGTAAGATTTTTTTTTCTGTGCCAGGGAAAAGAATTAACTTCTGAGTTGGAACTTATTTCTCTCCACTCTAATCCTATCCGTCCTCAAATTTTCAACCCTAATAGAACTTTCTTGAGGAGTTTCTTGATAATCCTTTCTGTCTTCTCAAATCCTGTATCACTTTCCATCAGCCAAATTGCTGGAATTAGTTGCCTGTGCCTTAGGTGTTGGTGTGTGTATGTCTCTTCTTACTCAGTAGCTCAGAAAGATTTGGAAGACATGGGTTGTGCCTCTGTTATCCCTGAGTTTCACTCATAGTAGATTTCCCAAAGCCATTATGGAATCAATAAAAGCTCTCCTCCTTGATATTTCCTTTATTTCTGATACCTAGCTGCACCTCTGAGTCTCACACTTTCACTGCTATGCACATGGATCTGTAGAAACTAAGACCCCAGGACAGCACGTGATAACGTGACCTGCTTTACTACTGTGTCCACCTTGGGTGGGGGCCTCTTTCCTCCATTGCAGGTAGCACTATCCTCTGTGAGTACTGCAGAGCGATAAGAGGTCATTCAGATCCTCCAGTGGTTGCTTGGCCATGTGCCTGCCTTTGCAATGTGCTGTGCCTGGGAGTACAGATGGTGCTTTCCTTCAGATGCATTTCAGACTCAGGAAATCAAATTTCTGTCTTCCCTGACTCTTGTATCCCTCCTCAGAATGTCCCAAGGCCTCATGGCACAGCACAATACGAATGTTTCCGGGGGAGGACACTAGACACTGTCTCTGATGGGACAGATTGGACTGACCAGGAAGTGATCAATGGCTCTGTCTCTACTCCAGCTGCTGGAGTAGAGCATGGGCTCGTCAGGACCATGGACAAGGCTAAAAAACCGGAAATCCTTTTTTTTTTTTTCTTCCTTTTTCTTACCAGCTGTCTTGGTGAAGACATTGAAGGCCAGTGAAGCTAAAATCCTCTTCTGAACAAACTAGAGGAGGGGAGCAAGTGACATCCTCTCTTCTTGGGAATTCCAGCCTTTGCATCATAAATTGGACCCTCTGGTTGTCTAAAGTGACCTACATGGACAGAGCTCTCTTTTCCTGGAGGAAAACCCTCATGTACCAACCAGTCTGACACTTGTCCATTAATTGCCTCCCACTGTAATGTAACTTGTTCAGGTGTTACACTCAGGTGTCGTCAATTGAGGGGTCCTTATTGCCTTTTAAAAAATTGCATATGGACTTGTTCAAATCAATATTCTTATATAAAACAGTGGAAAAAGCCATGATATTTTCTCTTCCCTTGAATTTTTTTTAGTATACACATTTTATATTCTGCCTTTAAAGCTATTTCTGTTGCACAGCTGCTTTACCGAGACTCAGACTCCTACAGGCCTGCTTGGTCCGACACGTACCTTGAATATCCTTTCACAGTGTTTGATTTTTGCAGTTGGTTGTATAATGAGGAAGGAGTGTGCAGTGAGTTTGGAGATTCCTATTAACCAGGTCACCCGTGAATCTATTTTCGTGTGCTTCTTTATTAGAAATAGCAGGGAACACGATAATATTTAAACACAACCACTTATAGAAGCTTGGCTTAAAAAATATACCTCAGTAAGTTTTCTTTTCTCATTTGACATTTCAAAATGTTGTACTACAGTTTCTCATCATCAAAACATCTCTTCTTCATTTACATTCTGGGCTGTGAATAGAGAGCATTACAAATGACTATGATATTTTGGGTTGGCATTGGGACTGGCAATCCTCTGCCTGAGAAGTTCCCATCTCTGGAGTGTCCTATTCTGTTCTTGGTCTTGCTTTTGAAGAAGATGGACTATAATGAAATAGACTTAGAACAAGATGGTAAGTCCAGGTAGGACCTGGAAGTAGATAGAAGAGAGTTATCTTCAGACACTCGAGGGAGGATATCTCTTGAAAAAATGGAGACTGGTATGGTCCCATGTTGTACCTAATGACGGAATCATTGGATGAAAACTTTGATGGGGCAGATTTTGATTCCAGACTTTCTGGAACAGGTTGCCTTGTGGGAGAGGAGGTGAATCTGCAGGCACAGCAGGCAATAGACTTCAGGCCAATTGGGCCACCTGCCAGGTGTGGTCCTTCCTGAAATAACAGGCCTACATCAACCATGAGACACAGTGGTACATGGCATAGCTATTGCTTGCTGGGGTCATTGAAAAACCACAGGTATTATTATCTCTTAGGAGCAGAAACTGTAAATCCTTTTGAATTGCTAAATAGAAATGCCCTGAATGAGCCACTAGAGCCAGGGCTAAGGACAGAATGTGAGAATGGAGTTGTTGAGGCAGACAGCCTTTATTTCAGGCAGATACTTTACTAATATGGCCTGGTTATTTAGATTATTTCAAAAATCACCTAAAATGAGTCACAGCCCTTCATTTTGTTGCATTGCTCAGGACTTGGCCAACATCTTGACAACATCAGGATGTTATTTAAAAATATACTACTGATCCCTTTCAAATGCAGAGAGTTTTATGGTTGCTATAGCACTTTCTCATATATTTCTCCCTGTGATTTTCACTATCACTTTCTAAGGAGGCATAGAAAATATTATTATCTCAATTTTTATATGGGGGAAACAGTGGCATGGAAAGTTGAGTGACTCACCCAATGCCGTGTGGTAGCGCCAGATCTGGGATGGATCTAGCCTGTGGAAATCTGAATCATGGAAGTGAGGCAGTATTTCTGGCTAACCTAATGACTATCAGTGTAACTGTGGACAGTCTTATAGGTAAGATGATGGCGTTGGAATAAGATAAAGTCCAAAGTACCTCCCATATTACTGTTATCGGAGCTTCTCTTGCCTCTCCATAGAGCATGCTGTCTGCCATGGTCCTGACTTCTTGCTTGGCTGGTAGTAATATGAGTTTGTGGGCTGGGTGAAACCAGTGGCGTTTGTGGGCTGGGTGAAAGCAATCGGATGCACTGGGGTGTGTTTCTGGGGTGGAAACATGACACTTCAGCTGCCATAAGATCCGTTTCCAACAGACTGCTTTCAGAAGCTTGAGATCCTTGGCTGCAGTTTGATTCCAGGTTTGGAATTTGAGAATATGTTTATTTACTTTGTGGGTCCAGTTGTGGTACGCGGTGATGGAGGTGGCCTTTCTGAATTCAACAACTCTAAATGGAGAAGAGTCAGCTTGAACAGTGAGGTCTCTGGTGTTACATAGTATGAGGTTGCAAGGAAAGTTATAGTTTAGTCTGATTTTATTTCTGAATTTTCTAATTGTAACTATCCAACTCCAAACTAGATTTTATACTGCTAAAAATCTCTAGACGAAGCTAACTTCCTCCTTGACTACAAAAGTAATACATGATTGTTGAAGAAAAATTTAAAAATAAAAAAATTTAAAAATTGCTTTTGCAATTTTCTATCATTTCCCACAGATAAGTGCTATTAGAATTGTGTTATAATTTCCTGGAATGTTTTTAAATACATCTATACATATTTTAAAACAAATGCAGTATAATACTATACATACTTATAAATCTCTTTTGCTAATGGTAAACCTTTTCCTAATGTCCCCTTAAAGAAGGATTTATCTGAATTTGGATTTAGGAGCCACCTAATTTTCTAGTGTGATGATGTATCAAAGTTCGTTTAACCTACTTTCTATTGTTGTATATATGTGCTTACAACATTTTGTTTATATATATATATATATGAGATGTGAAAATATCTCACATACATCATTTTTTAGAATTTTTATTTTTGTAGAGACAGAATCTCTCTATGTTGCCCATGCTGGTCTCAAACTCTTGGCCTCAAGTGATGCTCCCACCTCAGCCTCCCAAAACACTGGGACTACAGGTGTGAGCCATGGCGCCCCACCTTCACAGAAATGATTGACAAGACATTAGATATAAGTCTTGCTTGTTCAAACAGAAAAACTATAGCTGGATTTCTAATTTTAGGGTATAGCAGCTCTGTTGGGTATTTATGAGAAAATTATAACCTATACACGTAATATGGTTAATCGATACGGTAACGTCAAGGGAGACCCGCCCCTCTGTCACCATTGTCAGACCTGTTACTGTGATCCTGGCTTTTCACATGGTTAATATCCTGCATAAACATCAAAGCAGTGGACTCATTTTTCTTTTCTGTTGATTCTCCTGTAGCCTGATGAAGTCCTCCGATATCGATCAGGATTTATTTACAGACAGTTACTGCAAGGTGTGCAGCGCACAGCTGATCTCCGAATCGCAGCGTGTGGCCCACTACGAGGTAAGGACAGCTTTCCCACTCTGTTTGCAAATGCAGGAGGGAGCATCTGGGTCATTGTTATAGGACTCCAAGATCCTCCCTCTGGACTTGGGGCAGATTTTAAGTACCACAGGGCAGTCTGAGGTCAAGGCCAGCACAAGTGTTTATGTGTAGAGTTAGGAGTGAGAGTGGGGGATGTCATTGTCAGACTCGGTCTGCTTCCCAGATCCTTTTTTAAAATTTGTATCTCAGCCTCTGGAGGCGCTGCTTGGGCTTTCTCTACTTGTTAAATCTGTCACTGCGCATCCACGAAGTTCCTTTCAATGCATTGTGCCAGCTCCTCTCTCCACCTATGCCCCGAAGGTAAGCTCAGAAGACCTTTGTTAACCACTGCAGGGAAAGAGGCAGCAAGTAATGAAGGACCCGGGTCACTTCCTTCCTGCAGATTGCTTCCACCTGATGTCCAGTACCCAGCACGTGCTTATCACGATCAAGATGCCTTTTGCAGAGTTATAACGAAGTTTTAAAGTGCAAATACTCCTGAAAGTCATAAATCAGTGGCACTGGCTCTTTAGGATGGATGAGCAAATGGCCGCTTTTTGATCCTCTATTGGGAGCAGAAGATGAGAGCAGAGAGGCTGGCCTGTGTCTGAGGATGAGGAAGGAGTGAGGTGCTGTGGATGGAGTAAAGAGAGCTGGGGAATTCTGAGATGCTGGGCGCTACCAGGGTATGTTTTGTTTTCAAGAGAACATATACCAGTAGGAACATGAGCTTCTTTCTTTTATTCCTCTCTCTCCCTCCCTTCCTCCCTCTCTCCCTCCCTCTCTCTCTTTTCTTCTTCTTCCTCTTCCTCTTCTTCATCTTCTTCCCCTCCCTCCCTCCCTCCCTCCCTCTCTCTCTCCTTCCCTCCCTCCCTCCCTCCCTCCCTCCCTCCCTCCCTCCCTCTCTCTCTCCTTCCCTCCCTCCCTCCCTTCCTTCCTTCTTTTTTCTTTATTTGAGACAGGGTCTCACTCTTTCACCCAGGCTGGAGTGCAGTGGCGCACGCATAGCTCACTGCAGCCTCCACCTCCTGGGCTCGAGCGATCCTCCCACCTCAGTCTCCTGAACAGTTGGTACTACAGGCACATGCCACTGAACTCAGCTAGTTTTTTATTTTTATTTTTAGTAGAGACTGGGTCTTGCTAAGAACACGAGTTTTCAAGTGTAAGAACTTGAAAGTAATTTTAGATGGGAAGGCTTAGCCAGCAATTTTCTTTTTGTCTGACAAGTCTGACAAATGCCAGTTGTCACTGTCAATCCTCAAACTGCTCTAGGCCTCAGGTTCCTCTATGCACAATGAAAATAATTATAACAACACACACACATATGCACTCAGAAAGACAGCCAATAGGCCCTGCATACTCCTCAGGGCTCTGTGATGACCAAATGAGATCCATCGAAATCGTAGCTGTGAAAATGCTTTGGAAGCTGTAAAGTCTACCAGACATGCAAAGTTATATTCTTATTCATCATTAACTCCTCTGCAGCAATGTTTTGATGAAAGCAAATGTTTGATGAAAACTTTAAAATCAGCATTTGTGTAAAAATATTAGTATAGTCATTGTTTAAAGGCAACCAAGTGTTAGAAGTCAGTTTGAACTTAAAAGAATTATCTAAAAAAGTCCATTGTTTGAAATTAAGGACTTTCTAATTTCTGTGGCTATGACTTCATAAACACCTTATGGGTGTGTGTGTGTGTGTGTGTGTGTGTGTGTATGTGTGTGTGTGTGTGTGATAGAGTCTTGCTCTGTCACCCAGGCTGGAAGTGCAGTGGCGTGATCTCAGCTCACTGCAACCTCCGCCTCCCAGGTTCAGGTGATTCTCCTGCCTCAGCCTCCCAAGTAGCTGAGACTATAGGCATATGCCATCACACCAGGCTAATTTTTTGTATTTTTAGTAGAGATGGGGTTTCACCGTGTTAACCAGGATAGTCTTGATCTCCTGACCTTAAGATCCGCCTGCCTCAGCCTCCCAAAGTGCTGGGATTACAGGCATTAGCCATCATGCCCAGCCATATGGTTTTATTTGTATGATTTCCCCCCTTAAGGAAATGGGGGAATTTGTCCCTGCTCTGAAATTCCATAGCCTCCTATTAGTTCTTTATGTTCTTCCTTTATTAGACTTTTTGTGTTCATTTGTAATCATCTTACTAGATTCATAAGGACAGAAATGGAGTTTCATTCATTTGGTCTTCCATAATTGCTGGAATAGCGCCTGCACATGACAGATGTTCAGAGAGCGTTTGTGGAGGGGGTGGGTGTGTTACAAAACTGTATTGGTGACCCTGTCCTGCACTGCCTTACCAGAAAAGTAATGTCAGAATATTGAAAACAAAGAAAAATTTTTAAACAAGAAATTCAGCTGCTCAATTAAGTGTTTAGTTATTTGATCACACGTTTTGCACGTCTTCCTGTTAACATACTGTACTCTTGCTGTTACACAATCTAATTGTTTAGAGAATGCGTTAGTGTTGGTTGAATGTAGCTAGATGACATAGAGAAAATAAAGCAATTACAATAGATCTGCAATTAACAGTGTTACACATCATCGCGGTAACATTAAATGCATTCCCATTAAATGTGGATGGGAACTCTGAATGATATTTTCCTCCCTTTCTCCAGGCAGAGGTAAGGCCCTTTCTACAGTGAGAAATAGCTGTGCATTCTTGCTGCAAAGCTGCTGAGCGTGTGAAAAGGACGCAGTCAGGACTGAGGGTATCTTATATCAATCTCCAGTCTCCCCAGCTTTGGCCGAGGCTTCTCCACCACCACATCTTTGTCTCTAACAAGACAGTTTGCATCATATGATCTCTAAGTCCATGTGAAAATTGACATTCTCATTCTATCAATCTGCCCCTTTCCTCCAGAGACACCTTCCCTGCTGAAGTGACTTATAGAACGGGTTTCTAGGAGATCGAAATTCCATCCAATTCATTGAAATTGTTGTTACACTTAGTTTCCATGTCCTATTACTGATTTGTTTTAGTATGATTTCATTCTTCATTTCAACCTGATAATTTTCTTAGCTTCCCTATGGGGCAAATCAGTGAGAATCCACTGTGTATATTCTGTATGTCCAGCAATATTAGTGTTAGTTATTTCAGGGGAATCTGAACCTATGTGATAAATGATCCTTGTCCCTGAGAAGCTCATGGACTTCATTGAGAGAAAAAGTCACAGATAGTTCAGTGGGGCAAAAATAACTGTGTGATTCCAAGCACATGACCTGTAGAATTCTGCTGTCTTCTTTTAAGGAGCTACTGATGGAATTTGATACAAAGAGAAAGTGTTAGGGTTTTTTTTTTTTTTCCCCACTTGGCATCCTGATGTATGCTACATCGTGCTGTTAACTTTGTAGATATCTGCATATTACAAATTTAAAAGAGTGAGGCATCACTGAGAGCTATTATGACCAAGAAAGACTTGCTGGAGAATGTCATGGATTTATCCATGCTTCCACAAATGGGTTAAGTTTAGGGGCGAGTGAAACAAGGAAAATCTTGGTATCTATCTTTCAGGAGTATTGAGGGGGCTACCCTGGCAGCATTGTGTTAGGAAAGGATGGGGTCAGGATGTCAAGGAAAGAGGAGTTTGGATTCTGTGAGGCTCTGAAGCATCTCGCAGCATAACACTTTAACTGAACATTTCTAAGTGATAGATAGATGGCGGTGGTCAGGGCATACTCTTGGTGAAGAAAAGGCTTTTGGTATGATTTTTGCTGTGAGACTAGCATGTTAGTCTTCCGAAGTAGGAGAGCAGAAGAAAAGAGATGGGTTAATGCCAAATAATTGGACACCCCCTTTGAAAGGCTGAACCTTTGCACAAGAGCACAGAAAAACCTAATACATGTCTAATCAACCAAACCTTTTCATGCTATGCTTTAAAAACCTCTTTTTGCATATGAAGTCCTCAGGTGGAAAAAAATGGGGAACATAGAGGCATTATTATTTTTCTTACCTGCTAAGCGTTAAGAACACATTAACGTTTCAGTGGGAAATGTAATTAGATGTTGTCTCTATTCATTGGACGAATAGTCTGAGTCAACACAACAAGTAGACACAGACACAGAAGGAAGAGAAAGCTTTCAAAGGAAAGGGCCTAAGCATTATGGGGATTAAAAACAGTTTTCCAGGGAGGCCATTTGTGTGATTTGCTACAGTTTCAAGTGGCTAAAGAATAATTTCCTGCAAAGGGAAAGAGTTGCTTGTAAGAGTGAAGGAGTGGCTTTCTGCAATGTGGGAAGAAGAAAAAACTAGAGGGCAGAAAGGTGTACACTCATACACCCACCCACACACAGAAACACACGCATAAACACCCACACACACCCACAAATACACACATAAACATACACACATACACACAATAAACACACACACATACATAAACACACCCATATACACATACACACAGACTGCACACATAAAAACATAAATACACATAAACATGTGTTTATACATATACACACATACATCCACTCCAAACACCCACATACCCACACACACACATGAACACACACACAAACACAATATACCACAACCTCTCACACATACACACATAGATAAACCCTCCCACACATAAACACACGTACACACAAACACACAAATACACATACCTATACACATAAACACAAACACCCACATAAACAAGTGCACACATAAACACACACACCCACCCACATAAGCACATACACAAACACACACACAAAAACACACATACACACACACAAACACACCTCCACACATAAACACAGACATGTAAATACACATACACTTATAAACACACATAAATACACCCACCTCCAACACACCCACACCCATGCATATGCACACACACACATACACATACACACGCCCCTCCAGACACCCTCTCACACAAACATGCCCACATACATATACACAAAAGCACATGTAAACACACATACAGACACATAAACACCCCCCACATGTACACACACCCATACACACATAAACACACCTACACACTCCCATACACACATAAGCGCACATATACACACACATACACAAACACACACACATACACCCCAAACAGTCCCTCCCACACCACACATTTAAACATACCCACATACATATATGCAAATGCACATGTAAACACACATACAGACACATAAAAACACATACATCCCTACACACACCCATACATGTACATATATACAATACACAGAAACACATACATACACCCCAGACACTCCCCACACACATACACACACACACACAAATACACACATACACACACACTCCCAAACACACACACATAAACACCAGCACGTACACATATTCACACATACACACAAATGCACACATAAACACATATACACACATGCACATAAATACACATACACCCCCTGACACCTCCTACACATAAACACACTATACACACACACTCCTGCATACCCACAGATGTGCACACACAAATGTACACATAAAAACACACATACACATATACACCCATAAATACACACATACACCAATACATAAACACACACATGTACACACAAACACACACAGAAACACACATACATACCCACACATATACTCGCATACACACACATACACACACACACACACACACAGAAGGAAAATCCTTATGTCGTGCATCAGTTTTTGTAAACTGTGACTTTAAGCGAAATGGCATATAGTGAAACCAATCTTTTTCCTCATCAGTGTTAAACTGAAATGACATTGAATGAAATGATGTTACTTGAAGGCCTGCTAGACCTAGTTTCACTTAAAGGTTCAGTTTCCAAGAACCTGTGAATGATGTTAAGTAAGGACATTCTCTCTCCATATATATATATATATATATATGAACATATAAAAACATTATATAGTCTCTCTATATTATCTATATATTAGACTATGTAGTTAGAATATATACATATATATATATATATATATATATATATATATATATATATATATTTAAAAAGGAATTCATAAACACACACACAGCCAAAGGAAGAAGGTACTGAGTAGACCTAGGAGAGTGAGAAGAACTCTTGCTGGGCAGATTCCATCAAGCCAGTCATACATGCACCTGCCCAAATGCTTGTCCCTTCCAGTGAACCCTGATAACCCTTGCATTGATGTGCCACATGTCTCATTAATTGCTCCAAGTGAAATCAGTGGTTAGGCATCCTTACCCCTCCCAAAAGGACTGCAAGCTTCCTGAGGGCAAGTGGGAGCCATGTGCTAAGTGTTTTTGTGCATTCCTGCCATTCCGCCATACCTCCCCTGCTCTCCGCTGTAGACCTTTGCTCCTGACTGTCACTCACTGGCACGCACTGACAGCGATGCTCAGACTGAGCTGGGGGTGTAGACTGGAGGAAGGGAGGGGTGGGGCAAGTTTGATGAAGGCTGAGGTGTCTGCACCAGAAGAGATGATGACATTATCTCTCAAGTACAGACTGACGCTCAGTGTACTAATACACTGAGCGTCAGTCTGTACTTGAGAGCCCAATGTCAAGATATAGTTATGAGTGATGGTTTTATAGGTATGGCAAAAGCATTTCTCCAAGCCAGTGGGAAATTTTTCAGACATCTCTAAATCTTGACATAATATCAGTACGGGTGAAAGAGCCCCTTTAGCCCACCTGGGAATGGCAGAATCTAGTATTGTTCACTCACCATGGTAGCAGCAAGTGTTTGGGACCTTCAGAGACATGCCAAAACATATTTTTTTTTCTGTTTCAGCTGTTCTGATTGCCTTCCAACAGAACTTTGGCCTTGCCTAGCGTCTATTTAATCCAGGGGAGCAGCTGGAAGGGCATTTTCTAGCTTCTGTTAAGTCAGGTTGGAGGTCAGGTGTAAGTATTCTGTGGGTAGTGATAAAAAGGTGAAAATTAAGGTTTCTAAAATGTGCTGATTAAAGTTTCATGACTTTCCAGAGAGAATAATGCCTTTGTTGCCTTTTCTCTCATAGACCCTCATACCTTCTTCTGACCTTTGCTCTTTCTTTCTTCTAATAGCTCGAAGTAAGCATGCAGGCTAAACAGCTTCCTTCAGATGTATGAGAGTTGTGGGTTTTAGATCAGGCCGTGACTGTAGCCTGTCGGTCCCACCCAGCACTGCACCATCTGGACCTGAGTCCGGCCGGGCCCACACTTACCCTAGGTATTGCAGGCGAAGTGTTCCTGGAGATTCAAGGGCTAACTGGGCAAAGGCTAAGAAAAGTCTTTATGGTAGGATGCCTGTGAGGATCCCTTCTTTGCATCACACATTGAGAATCACTGTTTCAGTGTTTTTGAACATCCTGGCATCATGACTGCTTAATTCTCCCAGAGGCTGTTAGTACAATTATTGATACATTTGTCCAGGGTAATATCTTCATAATATCCTAGACTTACTGACACAGATAATATTTCTGATACGATAAATAAAATTATTCCATATGGGAGATCTTTTTGGATGATTGATGTGTGGTGGACTATCCCTGATTGTCTGTTGATGTTCAACTTCTGTTTCCTTGTTCATTTTACTGAAGAATATTAATCTTCTGTAAGATTTGTAACTACTGTTATATTTTCCTTTTGTTTTATTCCAGCAGGGCCAGCATGGGCATCTTACCTTTTATTAGTCATTATTAGTAAAAGTGGTTCAATGGAACACAAAATGAACTGCCGGTAAGAGGCTTTAATGAAGTAGGTAACAGTAGGCTGAAGAACCCACCCAACTCATAGCAATATGCACGTGACTAAGAGAAGCTGTTAGATGATGTGCTTCATGATCACTGGTTAAGAGAACACAGGTAGAGTATGCTCTGTTGCCTGAATTCTCATTTGCAAAGGGCAGATGACATCACTTAGTGGAGTTTAGGAGTCAGACCGTATCCCACTGGCCAGCACTCAGTGACACAGCCCACCTACCTGCAGGAGAAGTTGGAAAATGCAACTTAAATGTGTGGGTCAAAGGAAACAGATTTAACAAACATATAGCATCATCTCTGCCATTCTACCCTTCTGGACACCAACTCTCCATTTCATTCTTCCTCCAACACAGAACACACACATCCCCTCTTAACAGGAATGACCTCAAGTTTTTCCCAATCACTGTGTTCAGCTCAAATTTCAGGATCTCTGGGAATGGGCCTCCCTATTGAGTGGGAATGTGACTCCTATTGGTTCAGCAGCTTACGAGCAAAAGAAAAATATTACCGCTTTTCCCCTACACTTTTGGATGGTGATGATAACAGTAACATTTCCCATCTAGAAAAAAGAAGAATGAAGACAAAGAGAAATCGCTGGTCCATAGCAAAGCTAGCATCCTGCAGGGCGACACTGGAACTTTCCTTTTCCATAAAGTGGGGCAAGTTCCTGGAATAGAATCTGATCTTCCTCTGTGGGAGGGACTTTCTTTTTCATTTTTCCCAATGACCCCTGGCACTGACCCCTGGAGTTCTTTCCTGTCCATTATTCTCCTGGCCACATCAGAAATGGATCTTGGGTCCTCTCCCCTCCTAGGGACTGCTGATTTAAGGCTCAAAGAATATTAAAAGTGTTTCTAATTTAGTATCATAATGTCTTTAGTAATATTATTTTTTCAATAATGTAAAAAGGCCTTCGATTTATTTTTTAGAAAGTTCCATGTCTCAGTAACAAAACAAATTCTCTCCTAAATACAATTTCAAGACTGCTTGTTTATTTTAATGCTTCCTTATCCCCATGAGGAAGCACTGTCTCTTTCTTTTTTACAATTTAATGGTGGGTATCTTGAGGTTATCTAAAAAAAAAGCAGGTGAAAAGGCTATGCCCTTCATTTGATTTTTGCCAAAGGCCTGAGTCACATGCTTGACTAAGAAGTTTCCCTGGATCTCCAACCCTCAATGTGTTTAAAAATGCTATCTCTCATGGTTGGGTGTCTAGAAGCAATTGGCAAATGGCCTTTCCAACTCTCTATGTCCTAAATTTATGGATTATCTCTCTTTCATATGGCTTCTATCTGCTAATGGGTAAGTTGCATTCTGACTTTTTTTTCTTGAAAAACTTGACCAAACACCAATATAGACAATTAGTAACAAATATAGTAACAAAATAACATATACTAAAGTGTTCTTTATCCTCTTCCAATTCTTCTAGAACTCTATCCATGTCCTAGAATAGAACCATCTGGTTCTCCTTCAACTGTAATCTCAGTAGGCAGGTAGTGCGACTTCCAAAGTATTGTAGGCAATTTTTGTCAGTATTTTGCTACCATGTAAACTAAGTCTGCAATATCTGAACCTTCCCCATTTACTACACATCTGCCAAGCCAATGTCAAATTTTTTTTTGTTGTTGTTGTTACAGGACAAACCCAATATCTATGTTAGACAAGGCAGGCTAACTCTGGCAACAAATACTTTCAGCATCTCAAAATAAAAAATTTTTTTCTTGCTCACATTGTAGCCATTGTACGTTAGTGGAGGGGGATTTTGGGTTCCATAATTGTTTAGAACTCAGACTGGCAGAGGCTTCTGACATTGCCCTGAGTATAAAAATCCAACTGGTATCTGGGAAACTGATGGGGATGATGGTTGACTGCACAGAACATTTTAGGGACCAGCACTGGAAATGGCTGATATGATATCTCCCTGATTCCATGGACCAGAACTCAATCGCATTTTCTTCTTACTGTAGAGAGGCTGGGGCATGTCACTTTGCTGGGTGCCCAGGAAGAAAATGAAACTGGTTTAGTGAACACATAGCGTTGTCTCTGTGCACCGTATATGGGTGATACTGGAGGAAATGTGGTGATTAGGACCTGCGTTGTGGATGCTGGGGTGAAGAAGAAAGAGGAGAGGAGGAAAGACCGTGCTTCCCAAAGGGAGTGGTTTTGGCAAATGAATGAATGAAACAACTGTGGAAACCGAGTGTTTAGGAGCTGCTGTGAAGCGGATGCCCATTTTACTACAGTGCTGGGAGGAAATGGAAGCAAGCAAAGTGCTGTTTGTCTAAAAGACAAAGAGTAACAGGCTATTGACTTAGACTTTTCTCTCCGTTTCCCCTGACTTAGTTGATCAAGCACAAGAGGTTTTCCGGTTGGAACTTGGAGCCTGTGTGCCAAGTGGCATGTCTGACCCATAGCATTTCTCTCCTGCCTACCTTTTGGGGCCAGCTGTCTCTCAGGTCCTGAGCCATGTGCCTCACTGCTAAATAGCCTGAACCATCCCACTTCCGCATGGAGGTGGAAGGACAGGGTCCTCCTGAGGGTCTCCTTAGCTGTGCACTGTGATTGAGGACACTGCCTGTGGTATCCTGGGGTCTTATTTAGATGAATGTTTGATAGACATTTTCCCTTGCTCTCCTCTTCAAGAAAAGCCATTCATCTTTTGAGTGGCAGCTCAATGTAGACACTTGAGTTTGTTTCTTGCTTTGCTTTTGACACCAAATGCATGGCCATATCCAGCAACCAAACAAAATGCTGTGTCTACATCTTGTGCTTGACTTACCCCTAGTTGCTATTTTGTTTCTCCTGTTTTATTTTTATTTTTATTTTTGGGACGGAGTCTTGCTCTGTTGCCCACACTGGAGTGCACTGGCACAATCTCGGCTCACTGCAACCTCCGCTTCCCGAGTTCAAGAGATTCTTATGCCTCAGCCTCCAGAGGAGCTGGGATTACAGGCGTGCACCATAATACCTGACTAATTTTTGCATTTTTAGTAGAGAAGAGATTTCACCATGTTGGCCAGGCTGGTCTTGAACTCCTGACCTCAGGTCATCCATCCCCCTTGGCCTCCCAAAGTGCTGCGATTACAGGTGTGAGCCACCATGCCTGGCCTCTCCTGTTTTATTTTAAATATGTATCACTCATTTATTTTATCTGATTGTATTACATGCAGATATATTTTGGTATGTGTTCTTGAAGTCTCTGAGCAAAGTGGTGGACTATAAATACATAAATATTTGTTATTTTAGCATTTTATTCATTTTTTGAAGAGGCAGTAAATTCACAATTCAAGATTCAAAAACTATGAAAGAGTATAGTATGTGAAAAGTTCCCTACCTATTCCTGTTTCTTAGCTACCTAGTTCTCAGATGAAACCAGTCTTCCCAATTTTCTTTGAAATATTCTATGCATATAGATGCAACTTAATTTTTCCTTTTATGTATTTTTCAGAAATGGTAACATGTTATAATGTTAGTTTCTTTTGTCTTAATTGTGGCATAGATTTTCATTTTATGATTGTATCATAATTTGTAAAGTACTTGACAAATTGACTGATAACTGCACGGTAGCCTTGATAAAACCCTGGGAGGAAAAAGGCTTTCTCCTTGTGAATACTTGTGCAGTGATGCATGTATCAGTTGCTTTTCAGATCTTGACCCGTACTGATTGGTTATTGACTGTGACAATTTTTCTTCCAGCATTTCTATTCCCCGTATTCACGCGTAAACATATGCAATCCTGACCCCCAAGTAGTTCAGCCATCTGGGATTGTTTATCGTTTCAAAAAGATATTAGCAGGCCGGGGAATCCCCAAAGTAGGTGGGCTTGAGTGTGGAGCAAAAACATGTGTCTTCGCCTAAATTCCTTCTGATACTTGGAGGTGTTGAGAACAGCGTGCTTTCCTTGTTTGCTATGATTTGAGAATTTAATTAGTTTCCTCAGGCTTCTATACTGAGATGATTTAATTTTGAGTGGAACTTTTCTAACTTTGAATGCTGTTGCTTTCTCAGAGGATCCTATGAATGCATAACTGCACCCCCTCGGGAGGTGCCCAGGCCACCTTCGCACCCCGGCTCCCGTGCCTCCTCTCCACCCCCTCCCCAGCCCCCCTGCTCCCTCAACCTCTGGGATCGCCTTTGCTGCCGCTATGCCAGTTGCAGGAAAGGCTTTTATAGCCCTTTTAAAGTTTTTTATATTTTACTGATAGGAAAAAGAACAAAACTGTTTTCTACCTCTGCCAAATACTCCTGAGCCTCTACAGGCCTGGCTTTGCCATTCCCCAACTTTGTTCTGACTTGGGAAGTTTCTCTGCCTTCTGGTCCAAGAACTCCTTCCCATTGTTGTTTTTCATTAATTCCATGGAGCTATCAACTTACCATCAATACATCTTCTGGAAATTTAGCTTCTCCAGGTTCTGCCCTTGATAATACCCCTTATCTGACGCTCCAGGTCTCTGGCTCTAAAGCCAGCTCCCATCTTTAACCTTGCAGGGAGGCCTCTGGGATGCTGTCGCTTGCTTTAAAGACCAAAAGCAACATCTTCTTTTCCCATTTAATGGAAAGGTTCAGGGTGCCTTTTGATTCACCTGCTGAATTTTCCTTCTATTCCTGGAGAGAATTCACTCAGTTTATCCTCACAGCAGGCAGAGCAGGTCTTAGCTATGGAAACAGCTTTTGGTGTACCCAGGGTCAGAAGGTCCATGTTGGAGGAACAGCCTTAGCTAAATCACTTAACACTTCCTGATTTTAGTTTCTTCTTCCGTAACACAAGAAGGTTAGGGATCTTCTTTGTTTTTAACCCCTTTCCTCATACCCATCCCCTCCCTATGCCCTCATGGATAACTATTTTAGGAAGCTTGATTTGACTTTTATTTGTATATGTTCTTTAAGATGTATATGGGTTTGTGGGCATGGATTTTTTTTTTTTACATAATTTTAAAAGTTTAGAATAGTTTTAGTTTTATGTGAAGGTTATAAAATACGGACTATTTTTATGCACCTGGACACACATTGTTTCCCTTACTGTTAACATCTTATATTGCTGTGGTACATTTGTCACAGTTAATGAACCAATATTAATATGTTATTACTATTATATAATAGTAATATTGTATTAATAGTTATATAATATGTATATGGTATAAGATTTTATATATATATATATATATATATATATATTTTTTTTTTTTTTTGAGACAGAGTTTTGCTCTTTTCACCCAGGCTGGAGTGCAGTGGTGCAATCTCAGCTCACGGCAACCTCTGCCTCCCAGGATCCAAGTGCTTCTCCTGCCTCAGCCTCCCAAGTAGCTGGGATTATAGGAGCCTGGCACCACCCTCGACTAATTTTTTGTATTTTTAGTAGAGGTGGGGTTTCGCCATGTTGGCCAGGCTAGTTTCGAACTCCCGACTTCAGGTGATCCACCCACCTCTGCTTCCCAAAGTGCTGGGATTACAGGCATGAGCCACCGCGCCTGGTCTATAACCTATATTTTAAAGTGTCAAGTCCAATATTTGTTCAGATTTCCTTAGTTTCTCCCTCATATCTTTTTCTGTCCCAGGTTCCCACCCAGGATTCCATGTTATATTTAGTGTCATGTCTCAGTAGCCTCCTCTAGACTATGATAGTTTCTCAGGTTTCCCTTGTTTTGGATGACTTTTACAGTTTTGAAGATTACTGGTCAGGTATTTGGTAGGATGGCCTTTAGCTGAGATTTATTTGATGTTTCTCTTATGATGAGACTGGAGTTTTGTGTCCTTGGAGAATAAGACTGCAGAGGTTAAAGGGTCCTTCACATCAAGGGTACATGCTATCAGTGTTGCTGTTGACCTTGATCACCTGGCTGAGGGAGTGATGGTCAGGTTTCTTCACTGCAAAGTCACTTCAATCCCTCCGTTTCCATTGTGTACTCTTTGGGTGGATATTATCATGCACAATGTATATAGGCATGCATTTTTATTTTATTGTATTTTTTGAGACAGAGTCTCACTCTGTCACCCAGGTGGTAGTGCAGTGGTGCAATCTCAGTTCACTGCAACTTCCGCTTCCTAGGTTCAAGTGATTCTCCTGCCTCAGTCTCCTGAGTAGCTGCGATTACAGGTCCACACCACCACGCCCAGCTGGTTTTGTATTTTTAGTAGACACGGGGTTTCACCATGTTGACCAGGCTGGTCTCAATTCCTGACCTCAGGTGATCTGCCCACCTTGGCCTCCCAAAGTGCTGGGATTACAGGCATGAGCCTAGCCCGGCATGTGTTTTTAACACGCTATTATGTGATATTGTGGTGCAAATCTCATTCTTATCTTGCTGTTCATTTGGCAGTGCATTTCCAAGAGCCATCCATGTTCCTGCATTTATATGTGCTCTATGACTTCTAACTGTTGCCTAATACTCCATAAAAAGCATCTATTACCTTTTGACTTTCCCATTCCTTCAGGTATGGATACTTAGTTTGCCTCCAATGACCTACTAACACAAGCAGTGCTGTGACAAACACCTTAACATATGCCCTAAAGAACCATGGGGGATTTCTCTGAGATGATGTGGAGACAAAAGTGACTCCAGCTTGGATGCTAATCCACCATGTTGACTTCCGATTACCCCAGTCCCGTAAATGCTTCCTGATTGCTATGATTGCATTTTATCTCCTGTGTGTGGTACAGGAACTGGTCAACCTTGACATTATGGCACATGTTACAGGTTGTAACACTGGCCTGTTCTGGAGGGTGCCTTTAGTTGTCTTGCAGAGATCATGTATCCCCTTTCCCTATGGAAATATACCCAGCCCTGGGTCTGGGGGTAGCAGGAATGAAGATCTACCTGTCTCGAAACTGCCCAAGGCCACGCTTCTGTCTGTTAAGTTCCCTCAGTGAAACTCTTTTTTTTTTTTTTTTTTTTTGAGGCAGAGTTTTGATCTTGTTGCCTAGGTTGGAGTGCAATGGCGCGATCTCAGCTCACCATAACCTCTACCTCCCAGGTTGAAGCAATTCTCCTGCCTTAGCTTCCTGAGTAGCTGGGATTAGAGGCATGTGCCACCATGCCCAGCTAATTTTTGTATTTTTTAAAGAAGAGACGGGATTTCTCCATGTTGGTCAGGCTGGTCTCAAACTCCCGACCTCAGGTGATTCACCCGCCTTGGCCTCCCAAAGTGCTGAGATTGCTGGCATAAGCCACCGTGCCTGGCCATTAAGACACTCTTCACCACCAAACTGAATTTGTCTCCCCTGTTCTTTTTTGGCTCCTTCAGCATTTGGGGGCTGCTTTGTACATACAGCCCTTTCATGGAACAGATGGATATACAGCCATCATAAGGTATGTTATTACTGAACCGGTCTCAGTCTTGCTCTGCTCTCCAACCAGCTGTACATGAGGGTTCCCAGATCTCTACATCCCTGCCAATAATTGGCTTTCTTCAGCTTCACATTTTTTCCTAATCTAGTCAATATATTATTGTTACTTTAAATTGTAGTTCCCTAATTATTATAAAGGTTGAACAACTTTTAAATATATTTTTAATCCTTTTGTTTTCCTTTTTAAAACGATTCCTATTCATATCATTTGTCCAGTTTTCTGTTGGTGTGCTTGTATTCTCTTTATTTCCTCCTATATTCCTTGTTGGATTTAGACATTGTAAATATCTTCTCCCATTCTGTCATCTTCCTATTATATCTGTTCATGGTGCCCTTTGTTAGTTTTAATCTTGCCCATTTTTATATGATCAATTTGGTAAACATTTGCCCTGCAGTTTGTTTAAGAAGCCCTTTCCATTAATAGTTAAAAAAATTATGTATACCATCTTCAATTAATTGACACTTCCATTTTTCATATTCATATCTTTAACTCTATTTGGAGCTTACCTTTAAATATTGCATAAGGTAAGCATCCACTTTGATTTCCTTCCATATGGTGAGCCAGTTTTCCTATGACCACTTACGATTCACTCCTTCCCTGTTAATTTGGAGTGTCACTTTGCCATGTGTTAATTCCCACATGTGCATGAGTCTGAATCAGGTTCTTTTCTTCTGCTCTATGAATTTAATTTTCTTGATCTTTTCCAGTCTTTTGTATTTAGTTACTGTGCTTTAATATCTGAGAGGGACAAATCACGTATCTATCTTCTTGTATTGTAGAGTTGACTTAGCTATTTGTTTAGTGTGTACTCTTTAATCCATGTGAATGCTTGAAGTTCACAAATCCCATGGAAATCTTGATTGGAATTTTGTCGAATTTAAGAAATACATGTGTGTGTGTGTGTGTTTGTGTGTGTGTGTGTGTGTGTGTGTGTGTGTGTATACAAATGTATGTATTTTTTTTTTTTTTTTTTTTTTGAGATGGAGTTTCACTCTTGTTACCCAGGCTGAAGTGCAGTGATGCAATCTCAGCTCACTGCAACCTCTGCCTCCTGGGTTCAAGCAATTCTCCTGCCTCACCCTCCTGGGTAGCTAGGACTATAGGTGCGCGCCACCATGCCCAGCTATTTTTTGCATTTTTAGTAGAGACGGGGTTTCACCATGTTGACCAGGATGGTCTTGATCTCTTGACCTCGTGATCCACCCACCTCGGCCTCCCAAAGTGCTGGGAGTATATATGTATTTTTAAGATGGAGTTTCACTCTTGTCACCCAGGCTGGAGTGCAGTGGTGTGATCTTCGCTCTGCAATCTCTGCCTCCTGGTTCAAGCGATTCTTGTTTCTCAGCCTCCCAAGTAGCTGGGATTATAGGTACCTGCCACCATACCCAGCTAATTTTTGTATTTTTAGTAGAGATGGAGTTTCTGCATGTTGGTCAGGCTAGTCTCGAACTCCTGACCTCAAATGATCTGCCCACCTTGGCTTTCCAAAGTGCTGGCATTATAAGCATAAGCCACTGCACTCGGCGACAATGTTTTTATAAGTCATCTTTTCTTGTAGCAGGAGTATCTATCTATCTTTTCAATTTTGAACCAATTTCTATATTAAAATTTCAGAAAACGGTAACTTAATAAACATATAAACTATGAGAACACACATAATTGTTGTGTGATTTGATTCTTAATACTATCTTTCCATCCTTTTGTCAAGGTTTAGTCGGTAGTCTTTTAACTAAATTGTAGTCATGTTGAGAACAAAGGCCATGCCTTTAATTTCTTCGCTTTGTTTTTTTTAAATAACACAAGTTATATTTGAGATTCTGAGGATACATGTGTAGGTTTGTTACATGAGTATATTGCATGATACTGTGGTTCAGGGTATGGATCCCATTACCCAGGCAGTGAGCATAGGACCCAGTAAGTAGGTTTTCAAGCCATGCCCCTTTCCCTCCCTTCTCCTGTAGCCAGCAGTGTGTGTTGTTCCCATCTTCATGTCCACATGTCCTCAATGTTGAGCTCCCACTTGTAAGTAAGAACGTGAAGAATTTGGTTTTCTGTTCCTGCATTCATTTGCTTAAAATTATGGCCTTCAGCTACATTCATGTTTCTGCAAAGGACATGATTTATTCTTTTTAATGGCTTTGTAGTATTCCATGGTGTGTATGCACCACACTTCCTTTATCCAATCCACCACTGATGAGTACCTAGGTTGATTCCATGTCTTTGCTTTTGTAAATAGCACTGCAATGAACATACAAGTACATGTGTCTTTTTGGTAGAATAATTTACCCAGCAGTCCCAGGATTAGGTATATACCCAAAGGAAAAGAAATCATTCTACCAAATGCTTTTAATTACTTTTCATAATTTCTGTGTCTCCACATAAAAAGAGCTTTGGAAACAGTTTTTTTTTTTTTTTTTTATTTTTTTTTTTATTTTTTTGTTAGTTGGCATCCAGGATAAGCGTCTTGTTGGAGGCGAATTTTTAAAATTAATTGGCATCTAGGATAGTTGGCATCTTATTGCAGGTTTTCTCTGACCTCCTCTTTTTCCTTCTTCACTTTCCTTTTTTCTTCCTCTTCACTGATTTGTCTGCTCCTTCCTTCTCTTTCTTATTTCCTCCCCTGAGTGAAGACGTCTGATGTGACAGTGTAACGGGAGCTCACACCTACCTCCATTTATTGAGTGAAGCTCAGCACTTTTTTTTTTTTTGCAGTGTGGTGCAGTTCCTCTGGGAATGAGCAATGTAACTTAAAACTAGCTGTGTCAATAAGTCAAGGTGAGTTTTCAGCTTTATACTACTGCATTGCCAACTGTTAGAAAGATGTGAACATTTATTGCCAACCTGTCTCTTAAATATCCTGTAATAAAAAGCCAAAATATGCTGTCTTTTTTTTTCCAATTTCACCCTTAAGCTGCATTTTCATTACCACATTTTCTTTGCAAAGTGCTATAACGTTCTTTATTGAAAACTTTATTGTTTCAGGTGTTCTCATAGTAGTCTCCTTTGATCTAAAGGAAAAAAAATATTTTTTTAAATGAAGGGAAAGGAAAGTATTATAGCGTATCTTTTTTATTTTGCCAGTGACCTGTTTAACCCCTGCCTCTGGGCTGTTATTGCCTCGTGTCTGCTTTTCAATCTATTTAATTATGATGATCGAGAGACATAATTTGACCTGCACCCTATCTAAATCCATGTAATAATAAGCTATATGATAATGGAGTTTTCTTAGTTTAAAAAGTGTTTCAATCTGATTGTGTTGCTGTGCACAGAATTAATCAAGTCAGTTTTCTTCAGGGCTATGTGCACTGGGAAGGCAAGACCATGTTTGAAGAAATAGTTGTAAAAATCAAATGCTGAATTTGCTGAAGGCACTAAAAAAGCACAGTATGCCTTGCCTCTAGTATTAAGAACCTAAATGTCTTTGGAATTCCTTGGCATGACTGAGATAATTGATACTGGTGGTGCTATTTATAGACTAATCAATTTTCTAATCTTGTTGAGGAGAAAACTAAAGTTTTGAAATTAATGTTGTCACTGTGTCTCTATGGCATTTAGAATTTCTCATGAAATGTTTTCTGAGTAAAGAAATATGAGATAATGTTCACTGTATTAGCACCTTAAAGACCAAAAGAAAAGCAATCCTGTAGGTAAAATGTGAATGTGGTGGAGAGGCACACATTCTGTTGAATAAAAATAAAGAGCCATGCTGGATCGTAAGGTCCAGGGTTATTTCCTTCCTCTTAGAGGTCATGGAACACTTCCATCATCCCTTGCCACTTAGACTTGACTCCAGAATTAAAGACGGACTTTTGTTTTGTTTTGTTTGAGGCAGCATCTTGCTCTGTCACAGGGGCTGTGCAGTGGTGCAATCTTGGTTCACTGCAACCTCCACCTTTCGGGTTCAAGTGATTCTTCTGCCTCAGCCTCTGATGTAACTGGAATTACAGGTGTGCGCTATAATGCCTGGCTAATTTTTGTGTTTTTAGTAGAGACCAGGTTTCGCCATGTTAGCCAGGCTGGTCTCGGACTCCTGACCTCAGGTGACCCACCTGGCTCAGCCTCCCAAAGTGCTACAGGCATGAGCCATTGCGCCCAGCTGACTTTTCTCTTTGTTTTTTTTTTTTTCCCCTCCATCCTTCCACCTCCCCCTGCCCAAGAGAGTCTTATCTTGCTCTCTGGGCATATTCACTCTAAAAAACTGCAAGTTCCTTCTGCTTGTTTTTCTGACAGTGGTACATAGACAGACACACTCGTTAATGTGCTTATATTTAGGTCAGCCAAATAGCATCAGATCCTAAAGGTGGGTGACTCGCAGCTATTTCTGAGCATTTTCTTCTAAGTTTGGAGTCTGGTGATAAACAACTGTGATGTGTGCCTGCATTTATTACCCCAACATACTTTTTGAACATCTACACTGTATAAATGCACCATAATAGCTTCTATTTTCTCCTCTATGGGGATTCTAGATTTAAAAAAAAACACATCAAAAACCTTGCACTCATTTTGGGTAGGGAATTAAGACAGAAGCAGAAATGACATCCATACAAATGAGAAGGGTGGATGTAGCATTAGAGACATGTAAGTATGTGTTATCCATCACAGAGATTTAGGATGATTTGGTAAGAAAGAAAATGCAGCTTGACTTATTCTCTATTTAATGAAATGTGAAAATAATAGAAAGAACTGCCTGTGTTTTTTGTAGAGTGGATCTGTGTGCATAATATATTTAATAATTAAAAGGGGGACATGTGGTTGTTTCATATACAGAGCAAAGCTCTGTTTATGGCAGCACATCTCTGAGAATTACGGCTGCCCAAAACCAAACTTTAGGAAGCATTGCTTTTCTGTATTTGGACATTTTTCACATGCGTGATCGTGAGGAGCTGGGCATCCATGTCATTAGGAAATAAACTCACTGCTAATGCCCTGAATTAAAAGAAAGGGAGAAAGAAACAAAGCAAAACTCTGATAGTGTGGCTTAGTGTTTGCTTCCATGGCGGTGTAGATATTTGTAACTTTAAGTGTTCCAGTGAGTACCCACACACTGTGGATTGAACTACCCACACGCAAAAAGTTGAGAATGCTGTTTCTCAAACTGGGTATAACTTTGACCTTCTACAAATTCTTTTAGACCTTTAAAGTTTCTGTTTTTTAATAATTCTTAATGCATATATTTTACTGTATATAGAGATCAAATGTTCCTCTTTTTTGTGATAATAATTGACGTTTTTTCTTGAACAAGATGAGATTATTCTTATTTTTTCTCAGACAAGTTTCATCGGATCTTAGAATTTTGTTCTTGTGAAAACTTGAGTTTTTTTTTTATTTACACTTGAGAAATATTTGTTTAAATGATATTTAGTATATCTGAGCCTACTACACAATTACCCCTTTTTGGTCTTAATATTTTAAAATTGCTTTTGTGCCAATAATCTCCAAAGTCAGTCAACCAATAATTTAGATTATGAATACGGTCATAACGTATAACCAACAATTTAGAATATGAAGACGATAGATTGATTGATCCATTTCCCAGATATGTCATGGTTGCTGTTTTTAAAATGAACTTGCTTATTTTTTTAAGGGCAGTTTTAGTTCACAGCAAAATTGACTGAAAGGTACAGAGATTTCTCATGTATCCCCTGCCCCACATATGCACAGCCTCCCCCATTATCAATATTATCCATTATAGAGGTGCATTGTTAAAAGTAATGAACCTATATTGACTTACATCATTATCACTCAGAGTCCATAGTTTACTTCAGGGTTCATTTTTGGTGTTATGTATTCTATGGGTTTGGACAAGTGTATAATGATTTGTATCTAGGATTATAGTATCATACAAAGTAATTGTTTCCCAAAATCCTTTGGGTTCTGTTTGTTCATCCCCACGAATTCCTGGCAACCACGGATCTTTTTACTGTGTCCTTAGTTTTGCCTTTTCTAGAATGTCATATAGTTGGAATCATACATTATGCTGCCTTTCCAGATTAGCTTCTTAAATTTATTTTTTATTTTATTATGATTTTTTTTAGCCTCTTAAATTTAGTAAATGCAAGCTGCATTTAAGTTTCCTTCATGTCTTTTCATGGGTTGATAGCTCATTTCTTTTTAGTGATGAATAATATTCCATTGTTTGGATGTCCCACAGTTTATTTATATAGTCACCTACTGAAAACCTCTCGGTTGCTTCCAAGTTTTGGCAATTATGAATAAAGCTGCTATAAATATTCATGTGCAGGGTTTTTTTTTTTTTTTTAGACACAAGTTTTCTATTCCTTTGGCTGTACACCAAGGAGTGTGATTTCTGGGTTATATGGAAAGGGTATGGTTAGTTTTGTAAGAAACTGACAAATTATCTTTCAGAGTGGCTGTACCATTTTACATCTCCACCAGCAATGATGAGAGCTCCTGGTGCTCCTCATCCAATAGTACTGTTAGTGTTCTGGGTTTTGGCCATTCTAATAGGTATGCAGTGGTATCTCATTGTTATTTTAATTTGCAGTTCCCTGATGACGTCTGATATGGAGCATCTTTTCATATGCTTATTTGCCATCTGTATACTTTCTTTGGTGAGGTATCTCTTAAGGTCTTTGGCCCATTTTCTAGAGGTGTTAGTTGTGTTCTTGTTGAGTTTTGAAAGTTCTTTGTATATTTTGAATAACAGTCCTTTAAGTGATATGCCTTTTGCGAACATTTTCTCTGAATCTGCGGCTCTCTTTTCATTTTCTCAACAGTATTTTTTACATAATAGAAATTTTTAATAATAAAGTCCAGCTTGTCAACTTTTTCTTTTATAGATCATGCCCATGGTGTTGCAACTAAAAAATTATCACCAATCCCAAGGTCATCACATATTTTCCCATATTATCTTCTAGAAATTTCATAGTTGTATATTTTATTATTTTATTTTTTTATTGTACTTTAAGTTCTGGGGTACAGCTGCATATCTTGCAGAATTGTTGTATAGATACACACATGCCATGGTGGTTTGCTGTCTCCATCTCCGCGTCACCTACATCAGGCAGTTCTCTCAGTGTCATCCCTTCCCAACCTCCCCGCGTAGTTGTATATTTTAAATTTAGGTCTATGGCTCATTTTTAGTTCCTTTCAGTGGAGAATGTAAGGTCTATGTCTGGATTCATTTTTGTTTTGCATGTAGACAGTAGATATCCCATTGTTCTAGCATCATTTGTTGAATATACTCTTTTCTTCATTGTGTTGCCTTTTGTGAACACAATTGATCTTTTGTGAAAGATCAATTGACTCTATTTCTGTGGATCTATTTCTGGGCTTTCTATTCTGTTCCATTTGGTTGATTTGCCTATTCTTTCACCAATACCAAACTGTCTTTATTGCTGTAGATTTGTAGCAGATCTTGAAGTCAGATGGTGTCAGCCCTCTTACTGTTCTTCTTTTCTAATTTTAAGTTGGCTATTTTTGTTTTCTGCCTCTCCATCAAAATTTCACAATCAATTTCTAAATCGATTTCAAGTTATCTACCAAATAACTTTTTGGGATTTTGATTGGGATTGAATTGAATCTATAGAATAAATTGGGAAGAACTGAGGCCTTGACAATATTGAGTCTTTCTATCCAGGAACATGGAATACCTCTCCATGTATTTAGTTCATCTTTGATTTTATTCATCATAATTGCATAGTTTTTCTTATATAAATCTTATACATGTTTTGTTATATTTATAAATAACTTTTATTTTTTTGGTGTGCTAACGTGAATAGTATTGTGTTTTAATTTCAAATTTCACTTGCTCTTGGTTATAGAAAATACTAGACATTTATGTATCAGCTGTGCATTCTCTAACTTTGCTGTAATCACCTATGAACTCTAGGGACTCTTTTATTGATTCTTTGAGATCTTTTATAAAAAGAGTCATGCCATTTGTGAAAAAGGATAGTTTTATTTCATTCTTCCCCAAAGGTATACTTCTTATTTCCTTTTCTTGCCTTATTGCCTTAGCTAGGACTTCCAGTACAATGATGAAAAGCAGTGGTGAGAAGAGACATACTTGTCTGGTTCCTGATCTTAGCAGGAAAGATTTGAATTCCTTACTGTTATGTATGGTGTTAGCTGAAGGTTGCATGTACATGTTCTTTATAACATTGAGAAAATGTTCCTCTCTTCCTATTTTACTGAGAGTTCATAACATGGATGGGTATTGGATTTTGTCAGTTTTTTTTTGCATCTATTAATAGAATCATGTGATTTTTTTTTCTCTTTAGCCTGTTGATGTAATGGATTACATTAATTGATTTTTTAAATGTTAAGCCAGTCTAGCATACCCCAAATCTCATTTGGTTGTAGTATATCATTTATTTTGTACATTATTGGATTGAATTTGCTAATATTTTGTTAGAAATATTTGCATTTATGTTCATAAGAGATATTGGTCTGTAGTTTTCTTTTTCTTTTTTCTGGTTTTGTTATTAGAGTAATGCTGGCCTCTTAGAATGAGTTAAAAAGCAGCTAATGAAATTACTGAAATTTTTTTTTAATAAAAGAAAGTATCTTCTGAAAGAGACCATAGAGCATTGGTATAATGTTTTCCTAAAATGTTTGGTAGAAGTCACTAGTGAACCCATTTAGGTTGGTGCTTTCTGTTTTGGAAGGCTATTAAAAATTCAATTTCCCTAATATATATAGGCCTATTAATGTTGTCTATTTCTTCTTTTGTGACTTTTTTCATATTGTGTCTTTTAAGAAATTGGTCTCATTTCATCTAGGTTATTAAATTTGTGGACATAGAATTTTTCATAGCGTTTTTAAATTATTGCTTTAATGTCTTGAGACTTGTAGTAATGTTCCCTTTTTTATTTCCAATATTAGTAATTTGTGTCATCTCTGTTTTATTCTTAGTTAGCTTGACTTGAGGCTTATTGATTTTATTGACGTTTTCAAAGAACCAGTATTTGGTTGTGATAATTTTTCTATTAATTTTCTTTTTCTAATTTTATTGGTTTCTGCTTTAATTTTTACTTATTTTCATCTGCTTGATTTGAATTTAATTTTTTTCTTATTTTTCTAGTTTTCTGAGGTAAAACCTTAAGTGACTGATTTTAAATTTTTTCTCTTTTCTAGTGTGTGAATTCAATGCTATGAATTCCTCTTTAAACACTGCTTTACTGCATCTCACAAATTTTAAGTTGTGTTTTTATTCTCATTTGGTTCAAAATATTTTCATGTGTTTCTTGAGATTTTTTTTTTTTGGACCCATGTGTTATTCAGAAGTGTATTGTTTAGCCTTCAAGTATTTGGGGATTTTTAAACTCTTTCTGTTATTGATTTCTAGGTTAATTCTGTTGTGGTCTGAGAACTGATATTGATTTCCATTATTTCTATTATGATTTTCATTATTTTAAATTTGTTAAGGTGTGTTTTGCAGCCAGAATATGGCTTATTTTGATGTATGTTCTATGTGTGTTTGAGAATATGTATTCTGCTGTTGCTGGATGGGGTAGTCTATAGATATCTTTTATATTCAGTTGATTAATGGTTTTGTGCTTATGTTCTTACCAGTTTTCTGCTTTTTGGCTTTGTCCACTTTGGGTAGAGATGTGGTGACATGGCCAACTATAGTAACAGATTCGTTTATTTCTCCTTGAAGTTCTACCAGTTTTTACCTCATGTGTTTTGACACCTTGTTATTTGGTCTATACACATTAAGGATTGTTATGTCTTCTTGGAGAATTAACCCTTTATTATTACATAATATCTCTTTTTATCCTTGATAACTTGTCTTGGGCTGAAGTCTGCTCTGTATGAAATGAATATAGCTATTTCCACTTTCTTTTCACAAGAATTAGCATGGTATACCTTTCTCCATTTATTTCATGTTAATCTGTATGTATTTTTATATTTAAAGGTGGTTTATTGTAGATGACATATGGTTGAATTTTTGGTTCTCTTCATCTAGTCTAACAATCTCCAATTTTTAATTGGTACATTTGGACCATTGATGTTCAACGCAATTATTGATACACTATTATGTCCCACTTAATGATAGGATATACTTTCTGAAAAATGCATCTTAGGGCATTTAATGATTGTGTAAACATCAGAGTGTACTTACACAAACCTAGGTGGTATATCCTACTACCGATGGTGTAAGTTTGTACTTACACAAAGCTAGATGGTGTCACCTAGGCTATGTGGTAGAGACTATTGCTCCTGGGCTACAAACCTGTATAGAATGCCACTATACTGAATAATGTAGGCAATTGGAACACAACGGTCAGTATTTATGTATCTAAACATAGAAAAGGCACAGTAAACATATCTAAAATATAAGAAACAGTCCCACCTGTATAGGGCACCTACAGTGAATGAAGCTTGTGAGACTGAATGTTGCTCTGAGTGGGTCAGTGAGTGAGAGGTGAGTGCTGTGAATTGAGGACATTACTGTTCACTACTGTAGACTTTATAAACTCTGTACACTTGGCCTACATAAAGCTTATGAAACATATTTTTTTCCATAATAAATCAACCTTAGCTTGCTGCAAATTTTTTAACTTTATAATTTTTAAAATGTTATTTAACTTTTTGATTCTTTTGTAACGACACAGATTAAAACACAAACACACTGGATAGCTGTACAAAATATCTTCTGACTTTTATCAGTATTCTATAAGCTTTTTTCTGTTTATATATATATTTTTAACTTCTCAAACTTTTTGTTAAGAACGAAGACACAAATATGCACATTAGCCTAGGTCTAACAGGGCCAGGATCATCAAGACAATACTAGGCAACTGAAAATTGTCAGCTCCATTATAATCTTATGGGACCACCATCATCTGTGTGGTCCATTGTTGACTCAAATGCTGTCATGCAGCAAATGACTGTGGTTAGATTAATGTCTAATATGTTTGTTACTGTTTTCTGTCACCCTTGCTTTTGTCTGTGTTTTTATCTTGTACTCTTTTCTACATATTGCGGCTTTTATTGAGCATTTTATATGATTCCATTTTCTCTCCTTTATTAACATATTAGTTATTCTTAGTTTTTACTCTTTTTATTGCCTGGACCACAGTTTGTAATATTCACGTCCAACTAATCCAAGTCTACTTCCAAATAGCACAATACCCCTTCATGGTTGGTGTATCTCATAATATCAGAATGGTCCTAATCCCTTTCTCCCTTCCCTTGTTTTATTGCTTTCAGTCATTTCACTTACAAATACTTATACAATTGAATGCATTGTTGCTATTATACTTTTGAGCAAACTTTCATCTGTTAGATCAATTAGAAAAAAATTCTTTTATTTTACCCTCATCCATGCTCTTCCTGATCTTATGCAGAGCTGAGCTTCTGACCTTTATTACCTTCCTTTTACATTTTAAAAATTGTTTTAAAATTTTAAAATATCTGCCTCTATTTTGGGCATTCAAATGGAAAACCCTTCAGAGAGCCCCCAGAGCCCTCAGGAGAAAGCTCCAATGGTAATGGGGCACAAATCTTTCAATCTGGAATAAAGATAAAAATATTAGTGGTGCACACCTGTAGTCCCAGCTACTCAGGAGGCTGAGTCAGGGGAATTGCTTGAACCCGGGAGACGGAGGTTGCAATGAGCCGACATTGTGCCACTGCACTCCAGCCTGGTGACAGAGCAAGACTCCATCTCAAAAAAATAAAAAAATAAAAAAACTTAGTCTTTCCTTTTCTCTGACTCTTTGCTTCTGTCTGTCTCTGCCTACACATATCAGAAAGGAAATGAAAAGAGAGAGAAAGAGAGAGAGAGGAATAGAAACATTTTTAAGCTATCTAAACATCATTAATATCTAAATATAGTTTTGGATTCCCTCTCTCCCTCCCTCCCTTCCTCCCTCCCTCCCTTCCTTCTCTCTGTCTCTTTCTATTCATCCAGCCAGCCAGCCATCTATCCTTCTATTTATTTCTCAAGATGGAAACAGGCAGACAGACACAGCAAGAAGGGAGCTAGGCAGGACGCTAAAGGTAAGGCCAGCTGGGAACATGTCCCATTCACAGTCAATTGAGGGGTCTGGCCTGAAAAAAACCCCCTCCCAACAGCTAGAAACACAGTTCAAAAATTTGGAGTAGAGAAGAGGGGTGGAGGAAAGGCTGTATTCTGCTAAAACTGCCTTCAAGTTTAGCCATTGTTTTATTTACTGATAGAACACTGTATCGGCTTAGGTTGACGCCTAGGAAGTAATGCTGAGAAACAGTAGCAATAGCAATAAAGGCAAAGGGAACTTAATCTCAGCTGAGTGCTGCTCCGGGAAAGCAGATAAAAATTATCCACTTTGTCAATGAAGTTTTCTTCTGTCAGAGCCAACAGAAGTTGGACGTGATGAGAACTATCAGGAGCATCAGCAGGGACCTCTGTGGCTCTAAAATGGAGTGGATTTATGCAGCATATGGAAACTCAAGACAGCTCTTCATGGTGGAATTAGTCAGGGAGTAAGAGGTGTTTATTGGTTTCTAAGTGTTCTTTTCTGCTTTCAGCAACGTCTTTTCTCGTAAAGCTTGCAAGCAGGGCTTGAAAAATAAGATGTCCTGTCTGCTGTGGGTTGTCATACATTAAACAGCCTGGCATTGGGACCTCGGAGCAGAGCCATGCCAGTCGGCAAGAACGCATTCCACTGTGGAGCTTGATAAATGCTTGCCAGGGGAGGAGGAAGAGAACACCAGAAAGTTCTTTCCAAGATGCATGTGGGTCATTAACTTGCAGATCAAGTCCCTGAGCATAACTGCTCAGTTTATGTGTGAATTTCCAGTTCTTTGAAGACTTTCCTAGATCACAAAGAGATGCAGGAAAAAGCCAGTGAAGAGCCTGATCCCTTAGCCTGAGGTAGAGGTTGCCCCCTGCCCCCATTCTTGGGCGAGGTACTGTCCCTTCTTGCTTCCCCTGCTAGGAAGCTGGGCTGTGCCTGGTGGAGCAGTGAAGACCTGGAGAATGAAAGGCATGAGACACCTGATACTGGCTCCCTAGGACCTTGCCTTACAGCAACCTGCCAGCACCTCAGTGACCTAGCCTATTGCCTGGCTCACTCCTTCTAGGGTTCTGACCTGGAATTCAAGGTCTTGCCCCACATCCAAAGGCTGCCTGTTCTAGTGCATGTTCTGATGTTCAACACAGCAGCCTCTACACGGGGGATGCTGCAGGTGAGGAGGGTGTGACCTGTCCACAGACCCCATGCCTGATAAGCTTCCTGGTGGCAACAGTTCCATTTACTGAGGACCGAGTGCTGTGCCAATCTTTCTATGCATCTTGTCATTTCTTTCTTCTGATGACCTCTCAAGTGGTAGCTATATCTATTTTTCACGCTCCTCCTTAGAGGAGATTGTGGCTCATGGAAGTCGTGTAATGTGCACAGCTACAATACCTGAGCCCTGTTATTTTGCAGATTCTCCAAATATCACCCTCCTTAGTCTTGCTACTCACCCAACCCCCCACCTTCACTGTCTGAGGTGACAATGCAGCTGAGTTCAATTGTGGTCTCTTTCATTCAGTAAGGATGTATGGGGCTCTTAGAATGTGCCAAGCATGGAGCCTGGTCCCCAACATGCAGGGTGGACAGTAATGTCAGCACTGTCTGGGAAATGACACGGGGTGCCTTGAGGGCAGAGATTAATGTGTGCAGCACAAGTGTGATGTCACTCAGGTGGCCGTAAGTGCACTGGCAGAGGCACACTGCACAGAGAGGTGCTGGTGCTTTTTGTTGGTGTTAGTGGCTAGTGGGGTAGGATGCAAGGTGTGGTGGACAGGCCTGGATTCACAGAGGCACTGTGAGGTGGGATCTGCAGAGTGAGTGAGGGTTCAGCGGTTACACGAGGGGAAAGGAGACTCCACATGGATGGCACAAAAGCTCAGAGCTCTGAGTGTGTGGACATGGCGTGTAGCACAGCTCTGCTGGAGCACAGAGTGAGGGGAGTGAGCCTGCAAAGCTAACCAGGCCCGATTCCCTGCCTGTGGCCCCTGGAGGTGAAGAGCAGGTGAACTGGGGGGCCAGTTAGCCAGTTCCAGGGCTGGAAGGCTTTGTGCTCATTCAATCCTGCCCTGGGAAGTAGATCAGATTTCCCAGCACAGCAGGTGTTCTGGGACTTCTTGCAGTTTCCTTGACACCCTGAAGAAAGAGAGAGAACACGGAGACCTCTGACTGGCAGGGGAAAGAATTCCAGAGTGGATCTGATGAAGAAGCAGAAGGGAAGACTGAAAAATGCTTCGGGTTTGCAATGCCAGGCACCTTCACCTCTCCAGTCGCTGCAGCAGATGTGTAGGGTGGGGTGGGACGGGCGGGTGGGGAGAAGAGATACCATTCTAATTAGTGCATTTAAGGGAGAACTGTAGGTCTGCAGTTTTGAAAGTTTTTCTTTCTTTCTCTCTCTTTTTTAAATACGATGGAGACAGTGATAAAGAGCTGGGTGAGATTCAAGGGTTCCGGTTAGCAGACAACCACTTGGCGAGTTGCTGACTTCAGCGCTTACTCCCCCTTCCTCAAGTGCTTTTCTCCTCCGGTGCTAAATATACAGAAAGAAACATCCAGAGATGAAACATCAGTGCTCTTTGTCTTCGTGTTTCAGTACTGATCGGAGTAAATCATGGGGGTCATTTATTGGGAAGGAAAATGTGGCATGGCAGGGGACATACCTTGAGGGGGGTGTCATGTTTCAGCAGCACAGACAACCGTGGGGCCATCTCCTCCCTCTGGGGAGCCTCATGGAGCCTGAGGTTAGGTGCACCAGCTGCTCTGCATGGACACTGGGTGTCTGTGTCTATCCAGGCTTTCAAGGCAGGCTGAATATGGAGCAGAAACTTCCTGTTTCTTTGTAGCTGCTCTAGCCCCTGAGAGCCTGCCAGAGGGGTAGAGCTAGGTTGTTCTGAGCAGGGACTTCACAGCATCAACCTCTATCTCTTCACACACCAGAGCTGCTATTGAAGACTGAGTGAAAAGAAACTGGGAAAGAAGAAAGAAGAAAGTGTGGAAAATTAAAAAGCTGCAGTTATGTATTTTAAGGTCTTCTTTTGCTCTGCCGGTTGATTTTGCAACAGGAAGTGACCAAAACCCATCTAGGCAGTGTGTTGACTAAATGCTATGATACTTGCGGTGGTAGCTAATGGGATATACAACATCCCTTTGGATGCTCCAGTATGCCATCAGTTTGCAATTTGCAGAACGGAAAATGTTTATTATAAAGTATGAGGAAATTTTTATATGCAACATTAATGCAATGGATTGTATAAAATAAATCTGGGGAGCGAAAGTTTGTATCTTGAGTTCCAGAGTCTCAGACCTTTAAATCAATACTCCACTCCACTGATGAGAGCAGTTTCCACACTGATGCATCAGTCTAGCCAGTCAAAACGTAAAAGGAGCCCCGTGGGAGGAAGCAGGTGTGATACTAAATTCTCCCCTCAGCCTAGGGACAGCCAAGGCTCTGAATTGAATTTCTGTAACTGTAAATTCTGGAGTTAACTATGTTGGCCAGAAATTGCACTAAAAAGCAGTCTTGTGTTCTGGTGATCCTGGTATTTCATAAGGATCCCTTGCAGTTTTCAATTTGTGTCTTTGGCTGCCCGATGGACAGACCGGGTGAGGTTTGTATTTGTGTCTTTAGGAGTCAAGTATGCCAGGGCCTTTTTGCATGAGTGCTTCATGTGAGTGTGCAAACCATTGGCCACGAATGCTCCTGTATGCTTGCCCCCAGATCAGCCGCAATGATCAGACGCATGGCTATAATCATGGGCTCAAGGCTAAGGCTTTCAAGGTAAGGGCTAAGTCCAGAGTAGATGTGTGATTAGACAAGAGTCTGGGGAGTCATACCATGATGCCGGGACGCTAGAATAGCATTGCTGATGACACACTGGTAAGTGGAGAAATAAAGGCGCAGAGAGGACTTCTGAGGCTTTGCCTTACGTTGGAGACAGAGTATTTCTGCATCTGTCACCCTCCTTCTTCTGAGCTTCCAGAGCCATCTAGTCCTCCTCTGCTGACAGGAGAATGAGATGCCACTTGCCAATTTTGCCCAGTGTCCCCAGTCCACCTGTAGACTCTCGTCCTCACGTAAATGCAATCATTGCCACACAAAAGCACAACACCTTGATGATGACAGCTGGCTGTGTGTGTCCCCAGCTGAGACAAAGACCCAGAGAGAAGAAAACTGAGCCACAGGGGAGGGACATGCCTGATCTGGGAACACCTGCGTCCATCAGGGAAGGGAGAGTTGGAAGGGCAGCGGGACAGTGTGTCTCACAGCGTCAGTGAGCTAAAACCCAGACCACGCTGCCCTGTGGTTTCCTGCTCCAGGCCGCGTGCTCTGCTGGTGGGCTTTATTCCTTCTTTAGTTGTGTTTCCCTCATCCCTAAGACAGGGGGGCAACACAAAGCCCAAGTAAACTCCCCAGGAAGAAGGCTGATAGAGAAGCAGGACTGTGCGCTCTTCTGGAGAGAGTACTGGGGTCATCTGGCTGGAGAAAGACTTTGTGAAATGCAACATAGTGTGTTTCCTTTCTGGGTGCCCCAGGTTTCAACTAGTAGTCAGAGCCGAGACACAGAGTGCTATATGGTGCGTTGCTTTATGGTGTAGGGTGAATTCATTTCTGAAGCACTTGATGTCTGAGTCAGGGGAGATCCTGATGCCTCCAAACGCCCATGGAGTCTCTGTAGCCAATGGTGCAGACAAGCTGCTTCCCCTCCACGTGCGTGAGGTCAGTTCTTCCTAAAGATATCCTACCCCGATAAGAAAGAGAGCCTCATTATCCTATTTCTACGGATGCATTAGTGCTGATCCACATTATGCATCAGCACTAATGTATC
Source organism: Sapajus apella (assembly GCF_009761245.1). NCBI lineage: Eukaryota > Metazoa > Chordata > Mammalia > Primates > Cebidae > Sapajus > Sapajus apella. Next base: position 3,182,564 of record NW_022436961.1, read on the forward strand.
CGTGCATTTGATTAAATGATATTTACTTTCAAGTTCAAGAAGTTCCAAAGAGGTAAAAAAGAAAAAAAATTGCCTTTTGATATCTCCTAAGTCAACTGGCAGATAATTAATTGCAAGAGAAATTCTCTTCTGTGAAAGTGGACATTCTGCTTAACTGAATGAGAATACCAGGGAGAGGGGAGAAATAAACACGGTTTGTTTTCCACAGATGGGAACTTGCACATGTCCTTGAGGAGCGTGCAGATCTGGGGCAGAAAATATACAAATATGTGTTTCTACTAAGAGATCCCAAGGAGGGACGAGTCTGTCATGCTTTCCCTGAAGAAGGTGACAAGAGGAATTCAGATGGATTGTAATTACAGATGTCACATCTCAGGGGACCCCTCAACCTTGAGAAACCTCAGGGCTTAGACAAACGACATAGATTCAGATGAGTGACTCTGGTCCTCATAGACCAGCGGGTTTGAAAACATTGGGGACATTGCTTGTCATGAGGAATTCATTTTACTTGGAAATGTTTGCAAGTGTTGGACTTTTTGGTATGACTTGGAGATGAGATTAAACGTCACGAGAGCTTTAGAAACACCCCCAAATGGAAAATTTGTAACGCTTGAAAAGAAGCAGCAAATTCGCAAAAGGATTTCAAGGCTGTTGTTAAGTCATGCTATTAGGAAAGAAAGGTCAGCCCTTGGCCGATTGGAAAATCGATGGAGCGTGGCTCTGGGACTTGTCTTGCTCCTTTGTGGACAGCGAGAGGCGGCATTCCCCCGCCAGGTGCACATGGCCCGTTCTGTGCCTTCTCTCACCTATATCCTTCAGTTTTCTTACCTGGTAACAGAAGGCAAAGTAGGGTTTTGTTTATTTGTTTTTTGTTTCTGTAATTTTTAATTGATAGACTTATTTTTGTGTGCAGTTTTAGGCTTACAAAAAATTGAGCAGAGAGTATCCATATACTCCCTCTCACCACCGTTTCTGTCTGTTATTAATATCTTGCATTAGGGCAGCACATTTGTTGCAATTAATGAACCCACATGGACACATCATTATCACCCAAAGCCCACTGTTGAGCTCAGGGCTCATTCTGTGTGTTATACATTCGATGAGTATTGACAAATACATGATATGCATCCACCATTGCAGTGTCATACAGAGCAGTTTCCCTGGCTGAAAAATCCCATGTGCTCCACCTAGTCACCGTCCCCCCATCCCCACCTCTTGGGCAACCGCTGATCTTTTTACCATGTCCATAGTTTTCCATTTTTAGAACATCATATAGTTGGTATCATATAAGATGTGACCTTTTCAGATTGACTTCTTGTACTTAGTAATATGCATTTAAGTTTTCTTTATGTCTTTTCACGGCCTGATAGCTTATTTATTTTCTTTTCCTCCCCTCCCCTCCCCTCCCTCCTTCCTTCCTCCCTCCCTCCCTCCCTTCCTCCCTTCCTCTCTCCCTCCCTCCCTTCCTTCCTTCCTTCCTTCCTTCCTTCCTTCCTTCCTTCCTTCCTTCCTTCCTTCCTCCCTTCCTCCCTTCCTTCCTTCTTGAATACTATTCCATTGTATGGATGTGCCATAGTTTATCCTTTTACCTATTGAAGGATATCTTGGTTGCTAATGGCAAGATTTTTAATCTTATGATTATATTAGTATTACTGAAATTGAGAGAGGAAAGTGGCCAATTCAGGGAAAATATCCATATTTATAGTCTACATTTTTTTAAAAAAAAAAGACTTTTTTCAGTTTATAAAAAACAAAGCTGAACCATATGAAATTGCCAATATTTAATCATTTTCACATACAAAAATAGTAGTTTCACATGGTTCAACGCAGCATATGCTCACAGTATGTAGCTCACATACAGAAGTGTAGAAAATTGAAAGTGAAACACAGGAGTTTTTTTTGTAGGTAAAGTAATAGAAAATGAATGTAAAGTATTTTCTGCCTCAAAGTCCAGCCAGTCTAGTTGCAACCCCATAGCTAGTTCTAGTATTTTTAATCCCAGAAAGAGGTGAACTCATTGCATGCTTTGGGTGGATAGCAACACTGGTACATTTTGAATCAACCCACCCAGACATGGAGGCATGGCTCCTCTGCTGTGCAGTGCCCCTCCTGATGAAGTTAGCTGGTGCTCATAGCAGTCCAATTAATTGACCAGCCAGTGGGCATCAGGGCACAGGCCTGGCCTTCTACAGCTTCCTTGTGTGTGGACTTATAAGGGAGAGCTTCTATTTCTTAGGTTAAGACAAAACATTGCAGAATATGCTGGTGACTGTTGTGAAAAGTATGCTGATCTTAGAGTCGGTAGTTGGTCAATAAATATTATTAAAAGAATCTACATTCTGAGTTCTGGAGATTTAACAGTGAGCAATTCAGACTAGTCCCTGCCCTCAGGAAACTTCTACTGCAGAAGGCTGGATGTGGGTGAGGGGAACTGCATGAGCAGAAGATGGCCTAACTCAGCCATGAGCCAGGGCGAAGGACCTGTGTGACCTTGGCCGGTTGCTCAGTCTTTCTGAGCCTTGGGGATTTTGGAGGATCAGATGAGATAGGCCGCTAATAGTGTATGTGAAATCACTTTGTAAACTGTACATTACTCTCTCAGTGTAATTTCTGTGGTTATCTGTTTTCAGACTATAACCGTTTGCTTTGGAAGTGTGGCTCAGGCTGGGATTTCACAGGCTTAAGTACTTTGGAATTCGTAGGACAGCTTCCATGTTACCTTTGATTCCATTATGATTTTGGTACCTGGTCACGTCTGTGGCCCCCTGTGCTCTCTGGATGCGATTCTGTGCTCCTCCACTCCTTCTGAACATCTGTTCACTCAGTGTGTTCTGGAAATTTTTTCTAGAATTGTTATACAATGTTTGGTAGAATTTCTTAGCGAAAACATCCAAGTGTTGCGTTTCCTTTGTGAAAAGATTTTAACCGCAAATTTAATTTCTTTAATAAATCATCTATTCAGGTTATCTGTTTATTCTTAAGCTTTGGTAGTTTGTTTTTTCAAATAATTTGCTCATTTCATCTAAGTCATAGAATTAATTGGCAGAGTATTTATAGTATTACCTGATTATTATTTTAATATCTGTAGAAGGAGTCGTGTACTTTCTTCTCTCATTCCTGATATTCGTGATTAGTATCTTTTCTCTCTTTGTTACCCCATTGGTCTGACTAGAGATTTCTCAATTTTACTGATCTCAGAGAACAAGCTTTTGCTTTCATTGATTTTCTCTGTTGTATTTCTGTTTTTGTTTTCTTGATTTTCACTCTAATACTTCTATTTTTTCCTTTCTTCTGCTTTCATGAGGATTAATTTATATAGTCCTCCTTATCCATGGTTTTGCTTTCCACAGTTTCAGTTACCCACAGCCAACCATAGTCTAAAAACATTACATGGAAAATTCCAGAAATGAACAATTCATAAGGTTGAAGTTGCATTCTGTCCTCAGCAGCATGTGAAACCTCACACCATCCAGCTTCATCCTGCCCTGGCTGTGAATCCCAGTGTCTCTGCGTTGCGGGTGCTGTCTGCCTGTGAGTCACACTTGCAGACCTCAAAGGCTGTCAGATCCACTGATGAGGCATCGCCATGCTGGTGTTCAAGTCACCCTTACTTGACTTAATGGCTCCAAAGCACTAGAGTAGTGGTGCTGGCAATTCAAATATGCCAAAGAGAAGCTGTAAAGTGTTTCCTTTACGTAAAAACATGAAAGTTCTCAACTTAATAAGGAAAAAAAATTGTATGCTGAGGTTGCTAAGATTTACAGTAAGAATAAATCTTCCATCCATGAAATTGTGAAGAAAAAGAAATTCGAGTTGCTTTGGCTGTCGCATTTCAAACTGAAAGAGTTATGACCGCAGTGTGTGATAAGTGCTTAGTTAAGATGGAAATGCATTACATTTATTGATGGATGGTGTGGACAGAAACAAGTTCTGATGGACAGCCATTGGGTTTGGCACTATTTGTAGTTTCAGACACCCACTGCGGGTCTTGGAACTTACTCTATAAAAGAAGACTACGGTACTCTTTCTAGTTTTATAAGGTGCAAACTAAGGTCATTGATTTCAGATCTCTCTTCTTTTCTATTATAAGCAATAGTGCTCTAAATTTGAGATGGCATTTCGAAATCTACATGTAATAAATACAGTGTTAAAATTGATTGGGGCATTTGAAATTCTCATGTTCTGCCTTTACATTTTATAGTTAAGGAAACACATATTAGTCAGCATTTTACAATTAATTTATGTACCGCTCTTGGTGTTTATTGAAAAAACTTCTCTTGTGAAACCGGTTTTGGAATGTTACCTATCTTTATATTCAGAGACAGACTCTGTCTGTTCTGTTTTAATCTTGTTAACTGAATCCAAAATTACATTCCAGTTACTCTTTGTGGACCTAGAACAGCCTTCAGTGAAATGCAATCCTGATTTTCTCCTGTTAGCACAGCCTGTTTGTTTCCATCTATCCTAAGGTCCAGAATTCTTGAGGAAGGGGAATTTCATTACACATACTAAGCCAAAAGAAGATGTCACACTGCAGAGGGTGACTGTGTGAATTCTGATCTATAAGTTGGGAGGACAAGGACTGAGTGAGGATGGTAAATGAATGGATGCTCTCAGAAGGAGATGCTGAGATTTCACAAGGGAATAACTAGAATGTGCATGCTGGTTATTCTTTGTTTTGGTAGCAATAACTCAACCAAAATACTTCACATTCCAGGTTCCTTAATCTGGCCTATTTTGACCCTTGTCTGTATAAGATATGCATCAGAGGTTTGAAGAATGAATGAATGAATGAATGTCATGTACTGCTGTGTACTATTTACCTTCTATAATTCATGAACATTCAACTTTTCTGATAGCTGAAATATAGCAGAATTTGTTTTTCTTTTTCTTTTTGGTAGAATTGGTTTAATCTAGTAAAAAACACAAGCTAGCCGGGCGCGGTGGCTCACGCCTGTAATCCCAGCACTTTGGGAGGCCAAGGCGGGTGGATCACGAGGTCAAGAGATTGAGACCATCCTGGTCAACATGGTGAAACCCCGTCTCTACTAAAAATACAAAAAATTAGCTGGGCATGGTGGCGTGTGCCTGTGATCCCAGCTACTCAGGAGGCTGAGGCAGGAGAATTGCCTGAACCCAGGAGGCGGAGGTTGCGGTGAGCTGAGATCACGCCATTGCACTCCAGCCTGGGTAACAAGAGCAAAACTCCGTCTCAAAAAACAAACAAACAAACAAAAAAAAAACACAAGCTATGAATATTAATAGGACTCAAACATCAGTCAACTTCCTTTCTCACTTTGGCCCAATTTTGTAAATTCACTCTCAGCAGAGAGGAGTAAGATTAGAAATACCAGGAATTGGATTGAAATTTGACTTAGAATCGATGTATCACCCCCTTGCTGAAGTCCAGAAGAAAGGCCTGTACAGAAGAGAACAGATGGTTGTGTTTAAGGCACTAATCTCTTCTGACTTCCTAATTCAGCAAAGAAGAAAGGAATCAGCAGCCACAGCCTCTCCTTGGCTGCTGTGTTTTGTCATGGAAGTCAGAAACAACTGCAGTGGGCTGTCGAGGAGCTGAAGGCAGCTAAACCCTCTCTCCTTAAAAAAAATAACTGTCATAATTTTTCCACTCTTATTGATCAGTTTTCAAAATTTTAATACATTTCTATGAAATAGCGAATCAGTCAGCAGGTGAAAAGAAGTGGGCCATGCTGACTTGAAATCTAGCTAAGAGCAGGTGGCGGGAGGGAGAGGGTTATGCATGCTGCCAATGACATTAGGATGAAGACATTATTATTTTCCCTGAATGAGAAAATGTCCAGCCTGAATGCATGATTATACTGGTTAAGCACTTCTCAGTAGTTTTGGACTAACTTTATATGTGCATATTTATCTGTGGGCTGACTTTTGTGAAGAAACTGAATCAAAATTAGATTGTCAGGAATGATGAGGGTCAGGAAGAAATTATAGAATCCTGACCATGTGTTTGAGAAAGACAAGCAGAACTGAGTTTGACAGACACTTCTGTTTCCTTTGCTTTAGCTTCAGTCTGAGACAACGAGACTAATTAATATACTTGATGTCATCGTTTCAAATCAAGGAGCGATTTTTTGGATACCTACGGTATATTATACTTTGTTAGAATATGGAAGATTCATCAGGTATTGTTCTTTGCCAAAGGGCTGTGGTTTGGAGCCACATGAGATAAGCCGGGCAGTTATCAGTCTGTATTTTATGAATTGCTGAAATGAAAATCAGAAAGGGCTAAACTATGTGGCCAAGACAATAAGAGCCATGAGAGGTCAGTATAGGATGAAATTAGTGTTCTGGAGCTACAGGAGAAGATTTCAGAGAGGGGTCAGTCTTGCAATAGACATTGAAGTGTCTGTTTACATATACATAGTCCAGTATATCAAAGGGAGGCATATGTGTATCCCAAGAGCTGGAGTGACACTCAGCGAACACTTAGAAGCACCAGTATGCAATGTGTGATCTTATGATGCTGGAAAACTGATCTTGCAGCCCGACATGCGGTTAAGACTTTAGTCTCTCAAGTCAGAAAGCTTGGGTTCAAATCCTGGCTCTATACAGTGTACCTGTACAAGTTAAATATTATTTAACCTCAGACTGCAGAGAGTTAAAGTTCATAATGTGTTTTTCAAATCAGTCTATGCAAGCTACCTCTCTTGTTACCCACTGACTTATGTACTTTTATCATCACACCCTGGGAAGGATTTGACCTTGGGCAAGGTAGCTCTCTGTAGCTCAGGGGATCCCTGAAAAGGCTGGAATCTGTCAAACCCCAGGAGCAGTGGTAATGAGTTCTCCATTGAATGAGGACGGGGGCAGTGTGTCTTTGTGTCCATCAAACTGACTTTATGAGTTTTAAGGGTCTGTCTATGAATTCTGCCAAATTTTCTAGATAAACATTTGTTATTATTTGCAAACAATAAGTTTTACCTCTTCCCTTTCTATCCTTAGATCTTTTTTTCTTGGCAGGGAACTCCAGGGCTATATTCAGCAGCAGTAGCGATGGTGGTCATATATATTTTTTTGTTTTGTTTCTAGTCTTTAAAAGAATGCAATCAATATTTCCACATTAAGTGTAATGGTTGTTGTAGATTTTTCATATACTCTGTATGGAGAGAACAGTCCTATCTTTCCCTAGCTACTTGAATTTTTAAAATATTATAAATAGGTGCTGGATTTTGTAAAATGATTTTTCTGCATTGATTTAGACATTTATTTTTTCTTTCTTTAGTCTATGTGGTAAATAATATTGATTTCTTAATGTTGTGTTATGTGTTGTTAGTCTATGTGGTAAATAATATTGATTTCTTAATGTTGTGTTATGTTTGTATTACTAATTAATCCATGATTGCATGATATATTACTTAAAAAAACACAATGTTATATTCAGTTGGTTAATTTTACTTAAGGGTTTTCACATCTATATTTAAAAGCAATGGACCTATCAACCTCATAAAATGATCTGGGCATTTGAACCTCTAAAACAATATTATTGGTGGTGTTAGTGGTGGTGGTGATGGTAGGGAAGGAAGGAAGTGGTTGATCGTTTCAATTATTATTATTTGAAGACAGGGTTTTGCTCTTGTTGCCCAGGCTACAGTGCAGTGGTGCGATCTTGGCTCAGTGCAACCTCTGCCTTCCGGGTTTAAGTGATTCTCCTGACTCAGCCTCCCAAGTAGCTGGGATTACAGGCACCTGCCACCACGGCCAACTAATTTTTGTATTTTAGTAGAGATGGGGTTTCACCATGTTGGCCAGGCTGGTCTCAAACTCCTGACCTCAGGTGATCCACCCACCTCAGCCTCCCAAAGTGCAGGGATTACAAGCATGAGCCACTGTGCCTGGCCTCAATTTCTTTAATACTTGAGATTTTTTTCAAGTTCTTTTTTATTATTGAAATTTTTGATCATATTTTCTAGACGTATCTATTTTGATTTTTGTAGTTGTTCTTACTAGTTTTTATAATTTTAATTTTTAAATAACAGCTTATTTTGATATAAATACTATAAAGTCTACCATTTTAAGCATATAATTTGGTGATTGTTGGTTATTTCATGGAGTTTTACATGGATCACCACTGCTTCTAGGACATTCACACCACCTCCCCCCAGATTCCTAAACTCACTGGCTGGAGTGCAGTGGTGTGATCTCGGCCCACTGCAACCCCCGCCTTGCAGGTTCAAGCAATTCTCCTGCCTCAGCCTCCTAAGCATCTGGGACTACAGGTGCCCACCACTAGGCCCAGCTAATTTTGCATTTTTAGTACAGATGGGCTTCACCATGTTGGTCAGGCTGGTCTCGAACTCCTGACCCTGTGATCCACCACTTGGATTACAGGTATGAGCCATTGATGTCTTTGAAGCACAACATTTTGAAAAAATTGATGACATCCAGTTTATTTATTTTCTTGTCACATGTGCTTTTGGTGGCACATCTAAGAAGCCATTGTTTAATTCAAGGTCACAAATATTCAAAGACTTTTATAGTTTTAGTTGTTTCATCAAGGCCTACAATACATTTTGAGTTAACTTCTGTATATGGTAGGAGGTAGGCATCCAACTCCACTGTTTTGCATATGTCTATTTAATTGTCCCATCATTGTTTGTTGAATTGTGCTGGCATGGTTGTCAAAAATCCATTAACATAGATTAAAATGGAAGAGTTTATTTATGGATTCTTAATTGAATTTCATTGATCTATATATCTATCTTTATGACAGTACCACCCTGTTTTGATTACTGTAGCTTTATAGTAAGTTTGGAATTGGGGAGTGTGAGTGCTCCAACTTTGTTGTTTGCAAGATTGTTTTGGCTAATCTGAGTCTGTGTAAATTTGAGAATCAGCTTGTTCCTAGGTATTTTTTTTTTGATGCTATTGTAAATGGAGTTGTTTAATTTCACTTTTAGATTGTTAATTGATAGTGTTTAGAAATGCAATGGGTTTCTGTATTTTGATCTTGCATCTTGCAACCTGGCTGCACTAGTTTATTAATTCTGATTTTTGGTGGATTGGTTAGGATTGTGTCATCTGCAAGTAGAGAAAGTTTTATTCCTTCTTTCCAGTTTAGATGCTTCCCCCACCCTCCTCACCACCATGATTTGTCACTTAATTGTCCCGTTGTGAATCTCCACTACAACGTCAGGTGGAAGTGGTGAGAGAGGATATTCCTGCCTTACTCCTTATCTTAGGAGGAAAGCTCCCAATCCACCATGAAGTGTGCTGTTAGGGTTTTTCACAGATGGCCCTATCAGGTTGAAAAACTTCATTTCTATTCCTAGTTGTTGAGAGTTTTTGTCATGAGAGGGTGTTAGATTTTGTTCAAAGCTTTTTCTGGCTGTTTTGATATGATCATAGGGTTTTTGTCTTTCCTTCTATAAATGTGGTACATTACATTAATGGGTTTTCATCTATTAAACCGATAAATCTTACTTGGTCATGGTATATAATCCTACTATCTAATATGTCTGCTTTATATTTTTTTGATTTCATGTTTTTGGCTTCATATTGGTAATATCTTCTCAACCTCTCAAATATACTTATCTTTCTTATTTTAAATTCTTGGTTCATATAGTTCAATATTTTTGTTTCACTTGGTTTTGTGCCTGTTGCCTACAAGAATGTCCGTGCTCCAGACTAAAACAGGGACACTGAGCAAGGGATTTGATATAGGATGAAAGATAATGGTTCTTTTTGGAAGTAGAGAGAGTCTCCAACTGACAGTGTTTCAACTTAACAATTGTTCGACTTTATGATGGTGAGAAAGCAATACACCTTCTGTAGAAGCCCATACTTCAGTACAGCATTTAATAATTCACACGAGATTGCCAACACTATATTATAAACAGGCTATGTGGTAGATGGTTTTTGCCAGCTGTAGGCTAATGTAAGCGTTCTGAGCATGTGTAAGGTAGGTCAGGCAAAGCTATGGTGTTGGGTAGGTTACGTGTGTCAAATGCATTTCGATTTCATTTATTGCAAGTTTATGGGGGAGAAATCCCATCGTGAGTCAAAGAGCATCTGTACTGAGTTTGAGTAAGGTGGTTGGATGGCTAAGGGTCAAGGTTGTGAAGGTGGTTAGGAAGAGGAGAAGGAAAGTTGAGAGGAGAAGGAAAGATAAGGTTCTGAGGAATGAAAACTGGCAGTTGAAGAGCTTCAGAGCTGGAAACCATTAGAGCAGAGCCCCTGCCAAAAGTGGGCTTACTTCATGCTCCGTACCTCTCAGCCTGCTGTTTCCAGGTCGCCAATGGGTTGGCCTTGAGACTGCTTCTCCCTCATTTTGCCTCTCACTGAGGTGCTATCCAGCTGAAGCCAGAAGACAGCTCACTCAGCCTGGTTTCTTTTCCTGCCAATCTGGGCTTGGCAGCCACCAGGGAGAGAGGAGAGAGCTAAAAAGGAGAGGAAAGGAAAGCCGCGATTTTTAAAAATCCATTTTCCTAGGAAGCACTGGGGGAGCTGGTGAAAAGTCTAAAGCCCAGATCTCTATCCCTAGTCATCCTTATTATTCGGTTGGAAACCTGCCTTTTAAAAAACTCCCTGTGATTCTGAATCCGGTGGTCCAGGCATCAAACTGAGAGAGAATGGAAAGGAGAGGACTCTTGCAGTCTGACCTCCTGCAGTCCCCTCTCAGCTGTCCCCAGGAGGAGGTGCTCTGCATGCTCTCGCCTCTAGAAATGTAAACCTCTGCCCGTGTTTTTCTCTGGTCCCCCTGGTTGAGTGAGAGGCATGATATGGAGCTCTGGGCATCTCTGAGGGGTGGGTACTTGTATGAGTCCATTTTCACGCTGCTGATAAAAACATTCCTGAGACTGAGTAATTTATGAAGAAAAAGAGGTTCCACATGGCTAGGGAGGCCTCACAATCATGGCAGAAGGCAAAAGCACCTCTTACATGGTGGCAGGCAAGAGAGAATGAAAGCCAAGCAAAGGGGTTTACCCTTATTAAATCATCAGATCTTGTGAGACTTACTCACTACCATGAGAACAGTATGGGGGAAACTGCACCCATGATTCAATCATCTCCCACCAGGTCCCTCCCACAACTCATGGGAATTGTGGGAGCCACAATTCAAGATGAGATTTGGGTGGGGACACGGCCAAACCGTATCAATCCTGATTGAGTTAATACTGATTATATATTTCCAAAATATATAATCCAGCCTCTTTAGCCAGGTGGTTGAGTAGAGGATGCATTATGATTTAAAATAAAAGTTCTGTAACTCAAAAAATCTTCTACTGAACCACCTGGCTAGACATGTTTTTCTTTAATCATGCCATCAATTGAAAGCAACCTGCAAACAGACTAAAATCTGGGTCTCTGAGAAGGCAAATAGAAACATTGAAAAGCAGGTGGGGGTTGAGCTGCAGGTGATAGTGGAATTGCAGCTGGCGGTGAGTGCCTGCTTCCCCTAAGGCTTGTAAAGATGGATTAAATAAAACAAATATTGCTGGGAAAATAAAATATGCTTTTGAGTACTTAACTCTGTTTGGGAATTCAAGAGAAAAACATTCTGTCTTCCCATCATTAGGTGAAACAAAGCTACTCACCTATTTTTCTATAGTATTTTAACTGGCCCCAGCTGCACTGGTGAGGCATGAGAATTTTCACCCCTGCACCGCTTCCACTGGGTAATTTTCTGTGCAAGAAACTGACGCAAGGGCAGGGGGAGCAACGCTAGTGCAGAGACGGGGGAATGGATATGCCGTTCTGTGCATATTATTTTATGCTGAGAAATGTTCTTTATAGAATTCACTGATTGCTTTTTTCAGGTTATAAATGTTATATATACCTAAAAGTATTTTTAAAAAATAACCTGGATATAAAATCTTCAAAAATAAAGTCACATTTTAAGTGTACCCTAGGAATTTGACTTTAAAAATATAATTTGCTGAGAGATGGAGAATCCCTTTGTTCAGCAAGTACTCTATTATTTCGTTTGTTTTGTTAATTCAGCTTTTCTTCTATTATTGTTTTGTTTAAAGCGAGTTCCGTTTAAGCTATGTTATGTAATCTGACTTACCTAGCTACTTAAATAGTTAATGAGTATTTAAAGAGGAACAGCCTTTGCAGAATATTTCAAGGTGTGTTGTGGGGTTGGATCAACAGAAATGGAAGATTCACTCAAAATAACAGAGTTCAATTTCAGAATAATTATATGATACATGCTACGAAGTATAAAATAATAGGGCAAAAAGAGAATCTAATGTAAAAATGTTATACAGAATAACAAGGTGATCAGAGCAGGTTGGGGGAGCTCCTGGGAGCCTTGTTGCAGCTGTTGAACTTATTGGGATTTCCTGAGGGACTGCCCTGTCCCGCTTGTCATTCACATAAGGGTAGGGACTCTAGATCCCCTTGTTTTTTTTCCACAAGCTAAACCTCACTTGAAATTGGTGGCAATTTGCCAGTGGTGGGGTTAATTTTTGGACTCCACACGGGGCTATTTTTATAAAGTGCTGTATTTTTTCTTAGTCCAGCCACAAATTTTACAGAAGAAACCTGAGACATGGGGAACTGTAGCCCAGGATTGGCTCGTGGCGTTTAACCTTCCACATTTTCGGAAGGATTTGGTAACTTTGTTATTTCACATTACCCAGTCTTCTCTGACTTTAATAACTGATCACACTGGCTTAATTCTTTCCCTTGTCCCTAACTTTTAACTTCTCTTCAAGGGCTTTCTGGGGAAATAGCACTTTTTTTCCCCAAACAGGAAAAGAGAGGCCTAGATGAGCCTGTGTTATTTTATTTCTCATGTGATTCTGTTTAAAATGCACAGACATCATGGAGACATATTTAGCTCTGTACTGAATGCCACAGAAAACTGTTCCTCCAGGCTTTAGTGGTAATTTAATTTTTTGATTTGCAGGACTTTTATTTAGAATTGTAATGCATCGATGTAGTCACTTGTGTAGGCAGACAGCCACATAGATGATTACAAACATGCTTCCACAATCACAGGCACCGAACATCCCACTGTACGTGATTTTTTCTCCAAGAAAAATTTGCTTTTTCCCAATACTTTTTATGATAAGTGCTCCTCATGTTAAATGCTCTTTTAAACATATTTTGGAAGAAACAAAGTGACCTAATTCTGGAAACATTGAGGCTACCCTTTGTGCATTTGGAAATTGAACTGATTGCTGTGTAGAAGGAGGAAGACCCCAGGTGAACATCTAGTGTAGGTGGATAGCATGTGTATTAGTCAGCCTCGGCTGTCATAACAAGTTACCAGATTTGGGGTCTTAACCAACAGACATTTATTTTGTTGCCGTTTTGGAGGCTAGAAGTCCATGATCAAGGTGCCAGCAGGGTTGGTTTCTGGAGAGGGCTCTCTCCTGGTGTGTAGACGGCTGCCTTCTTACTGTATCCTCACATGGCCTTTTCTCTATGCACGCGGACAGAGAGTGAGAGAGCACAATCTCTGGTGTCTCTTCACCTTCATAGAAAGACACCAGTCCTATCAATTAGGGCCCCTCCCTTATGACTTCACCTAACCTTAATTACTTCCTCATAGACTCTGCTTTCAGATACAGTCATGTTGGGGATTAGGGCTGCAATACAATTCAGTCCAGAACAAAACAAATATCCACCACCCTATATGTAATTAAAAGCAAAGGCATAGCACCCTTAGCCACAGAAGCCTGCATATCTGACCACAGGTTAAAAGACACTTTACCAAGCTAGTGTCTGACGGATCTCTGATTCTTGGAGACAGTGGAGCAGTGAACTCTGCCTTGTGCCAAACCTCTCTTCCTCAACACACTGCCTCTGTATGAGCCGTGGACTCTGCAGCAAGGCAACTGCCACTCTGAATCTCTGCTTTTGCACTAGTTGCAGCAAACCCTCAATTTCTTCAGAACTTGTTCTTCAACTGCAGTCTTCATCAGCTCACCTGCTGAGATGTTTTCCTCCACCGTGCACTCTGTCAAATGCCTGTGAGCCCTGCCGCCTAGGACTGTCTCTGGTCTGCGGGCTCCCTCGCTCTTCTATGACTTACACTGCACTCATGGAGTTTAGAGATGGTAGTACATGTGTGAGGCTTTCAATTTCATCTTTTGGATGCAAAGGAATCTATAACAACATTGATTTCAAATGTACACAACACTTTTACGCAACGGTCTTCATTCATCAAGGGTCTTGGTTTCTTGGTCCGAGGTTGACATATTCTATTCTGCATGTGTTCAATCACTGAACTGACGAGTCTTTATTGAGCACTGGCCATGTGTCAGGCATTGTGATAGATTTGGGGGATGTAACAGTGAAGCCAACAGATATAATCCCTGTTTGCTGAGAACTTGTAAGTTGTGGGATCTTGAGATAATCTCTTGGTCTTTCTGGGACATATTTTCCTCATCTTAAGGTAGGACTGTTAGAATGATAAATCATCAGTGTTAGAATGAATCTTTAAAATGATGATTTTTTTCCATCCTATTATTGGAATGATTTGGTCTTCTAAGTAATCTGAAATTTCAAGAAAGCATTAATAAGAAAATTTAAAATCACTTGTAATCCATATAAACAATGCTAATCTTTTGGTACATTTCTTCCTGGACCTTTCCCTTGAATATGCATACAGATGCATATACATTTTTATTTAAAAATTGACATTCTGATTAGAAACTACCTTTTAAATTTTATTTTATATATATATGACATTGAATATTATTACGTTTGCCAATGGCTCCTTGGCGTCTATGGATATTTTGTAATATTTATCCGTCTTGTTTTAGGGCATTTAGCTTATTTTCCCATGTTTACTATCATAAATAAACGGCAATACATGTCTCTGATTGCTTCCTTAGAATAAATTCATAGAAGTAGGATTGCTGAATCAAACAAGTTTTTGCTCTGGATATATATTGCAAAATTTCCATCCAGGAAGCTCATATCAATTTACATACCTATTATCTACATACACAAGGGCTAGCTTTTTCTGCATCTTCCCCAATATGGATATGTGTATATCCTCGCCAATTTGCTGGGTGAAAGAAACACATTTTTTTTTTAAATTAAAAAATTGTAAGGTAGCATTTAGATGAATTTCTTTTTGTAAATCTTTTAACTATTAGTATTTCTATAATTCCTATGTGTGTCCTTTGTCTATTTTAATATTCTTTCTGAATAAATTTGTGAGGACACTTTTGATCTCAAAGATATTAAGCCATTTTATTTTACACACTGCAAATATTTTTCCTATTTTGTGGGTTGCTTCTTATAGAAAAGTATTTCAGATTGAAAACACTTATTTATTTATTTTTTGGTAGCCAGGTTCATCAGTCCTGCATTTTTTTCTTTCTTTGCTTAGAAAACTTTTTCATCACAAGGTTAAATATATTTTCCTAGTTTTCTTGTGGTCCCAAATTATTGAACCTATTTTGGAAGATTTTATTATATTCTATGTATTTGTCTGTTTATTCTGCAATTAAAACCATGTTACATTTGTTCTGATCTTTCATGTATAAGATCTTTAGTTTCTTTTTTTTCTTCTTATTTTATTTTTTATTCTATTTCTATGGATTCTAGAAATTGTCTCTATCTTGACCTCTACATAGATCTGCAGTGTTGATTCTGCTATTAGACTGAAAGACCTTCAAAATTAAGCTGTGATGTTTTAAATTCCCATTCTGTATTAACTCAGACACCAAAACTTTATCTCAATCTGTTGTCTTATCTCGTCTTTTAGCTTTTACCCTGTTATTTTCCTGAATTAAATGACATAAAACATATGCCATTTAAAACTTCTACTTCTTGTAGTAAATATTGTGTAAACAATTGCTTGATTTCCTTGATAGTTTCTCAAAAGTCTTCTTTCATTTTTTTTCATAATTTTTTTATAGATGTCACCCATCTGTGGCCGAGCAGAAGGTTTTTAAGGCCAGCCATGTGTCCCCTCTATGTGTGGTTGCCTTTGGATCTTTCCATCATCTACCTAAATCCTTTTAGGATCTTCTGATCTATTTTAGCACTAGGATTTAATCAAAGACCATTTCAGTAGCCCAGTGGCCTGGGCAGGAGGTCTGGAACCTGGCACCTCGGGGTGTTCCAGCAGAGGAGTTTGACTTCTTCCTTCCCTGTGTTGGTGAAGCCTTCCTTTAAGGACCAGTTTTCTCTTCCTAGGGTTTTAATTGGCCCATCACAGGGAGTTTCTGTGCCCAATGTTCTTCCCCTGGGAAATAAGGGAAGATACATCAGTTTGGAAAAGAGTTCCATTCATTAGAGGGAATCCCCAGCACTTGTAGTTTTCTGTTTGGCTTGTCTGTATTTAACCCTGCCCTCCTAGTGAGGCCACACTGTACCTTTTCCAGGGCTCATCCCTGGGGCCCTCAGTGAAGGGATGCTACCTGGGGTTCTGCCAGGATGCCCTCTCGTTCATCCTGTATGATGGAGCCCCTCATCTCACATCAGCCAGTTGTTTTGCAAGAATCCCCATGAGCTAGACATTGGTGTTTGCTGTCCTTTCCCTATTGGCCCCTCTTCTCCCTGGAATGACCTCGAATGTGGTGGCATGTGAGAATCACTCTTTGCTCCAGGTTTTCCTGTTTTATTGAGGTCCTTGGCTTATTTTAGCTGGTTTCTAGAAGAGGTATAATTAGATGCCTGTGATGAAATAAGATGGTGGAAGACTTATCTAGGAAATCAGGAATGGATCTTAAAGCTTATTTGAGATAGCACCTCTCCTGCCAACCTCACAACTGTGATTCCGGGAGTGAAAGGACTTTGAAGACTGCCTGAAGCATTATGCAAATACAAGGTTGCTTTGTTATCTCCACATTTTATGGGACCAGAAATCAGTAGCCTTGTTGGAAGCAAATTTGAGTTGTGAATCTTTTTGAGGCATGTGTGATAATGGAAGATGGTTATTTAGGTGGGGCACAAAGCCATTCTGTTTCTATGTGTTTCACCTCCTTTCACAGCAATACAGCTGAAATAGAGGTTTGTCTTGTTCTTTATTCCCCCAAAGAGAAGACTGGCCTGAATTTCCATTTTAGACTATTTCTTTGCGTGCCAAGAGATTGTTTCAGCAAAAGAAACTAATCTTCAGATAGGTCTGTCCCCGCACAATGCCTAGGATTGGGGGCAAAGGCTTTAATTAAAATGAAAGAGTTGGTAATTTCTGGTCGATCTGGGAAGCTTAAAGTTGATGTGGTTTGAATGAAAGTAATGACTTTTGCTCAAAATGCAAATATGAATGCAAAAAAGAACCTGGGATGGACTCTCAGTGCAATTGGAAGAGATTGTTATTTCTTTTTCATGTCTTTTCCCTTAAAGTAATGGTTCTTTTTTTCTCCCTGAAGCTCTGTAACATATACATTTAACAGGTGGGTATTTTTTTCTCCTTAAAGTTCTTTTCACTTGGCCATTTCAGACTCTTAAAAGCAGTGGAAATTTTGGGTACTAATAAATCTGGGCAAAAGTCATAAGGATGCGTTGTTGCTTATGCTTATTTGGAGGATGTAAGAGCCAGAGTCAGATGTATCTTTTCCTCCAGCCCTTCTCAGTGTAGTTGTGTGGATAGCTTAGGCCTCCTCATCCTCTAGTCTCTGTTTATACCCAGGAAGTGAAAGTAACACATATGTACCCTGGCATTTACATGTACCAAAAGGAAGTTTTCAAATTTGAAGTAGCATGCGTTGCTCTTGGGTTAAGAAGGCTCATTTAATACCAAGTACTGCAATGAAACAAAAATGTCTGAATGTTAATAAGACATTAACGAGGGTAGATGAAAATGTGGTCAATTATACCAGTGTACATTAAAAGCATTTCTGATCAGTGATTCTTTTTACTAATTACAATAATTGTGGGGTAAAAAGTACACATAATGTGAAATCAAAATGGCTTAAGCATTGTAAAATTATTATTATTATATGAATGTTATAAACAAATTTGTTATAAAAATAAAGAATAAAAACCATTTATACTCCCCATATCCTCATAAATCATTATTTTTTTTCTTTTCTACCTGTATTATCTACTTATGCACTTTTATGTCACTGTAATCATAGTATCTGTGTAGTTTTGAGTTTAGCATTTTTCTTTCAGCATTCATTGTATATGTATGTACGCATATATGTATATATATTATATACATTAAAAACCTTATATATGTGTGTGTGTGTGTGTGTAAAGGGTTTTTTGTCCCCAAATGTCCCTTTAATATAGGTCATGCCACGGCTGCTTTAACTAGCCTTCTATTGTTGAATCTGCAATTGTCTGCCTAATTTTTTGTTCCTATTTAGGTAATGCTGCAATGGATATCTTTGCTTCAATTAATTTTCACTTTCTTGTAGGAAAGATTTTTGTTCATTTGTTTGTTTTTTACAATAAATTGAAAGGAGTGCGATTACTGTGCCAAATCTTAAAGAATTTCTAGTAGGTACGGGGTAGAGAGGAGCCGGTTAGAGGAAGATGATGTAAGTGTCTCAGAGTTTCATCTAGAAAGAGAGGTGAGAAAACTGGGAAGAAAGGAAAAGGCACCTGAGGTGGGCAGATCACTTGAGGCTAGGAGTTCGAGACCAGCCTGGCCAACATGGTGAAACCCTGTCTCTACTAAAAATACAAAAACTAGCAGGGCGTGGTGACACACGCCTCTAATCCCAGCTACTTGGGAGGCTGAGGTAGGAGAATCGCTTGAACCTGGGAGACGGAGGTTGCAGTGAGCCCAGATTGTGCCATTGCACTCCAGCCTGGGTGGCAGAACAAGACTCTGTCTCACACACACACACACACACACACACACACACACACACACGAAAGAAAGAAAGAAAGGAAAGGGCTCCGTGGCAGGTCTCCATCCTTAGGTGTTATAGGCCTAGGCTAGAGGCAAGGCAATCTGTAAAAATCCCAGGAACAATCTGCAGGGAACCTCTTTCCCTTTGTCAACCAACATAATTTGGAATCAACTTTGGATTTGAGCCAGACTAACCGGGAATGTGACTCCACATTCCTCCCACTGAGAAGTCTGCAGATTTTCACTTCCTGCTGGAAGTTGTTAGCAGGGAAGGCATTGGATCTGGTCCCAGCACCCTGGAGGAAGCAAAGAGAGGGAAAAAAGATGCCCAGGCATAACGAATGCTGCTAAATGATGATCAGGGATGCCTCTGCTGTCATTCCAGAATCAGGAGGTATTTGCCAAGGCTCTGATTCCCATCACCCAAAACCCTAGGCTAGGGCACTACTGCAGGTATAGCCATTCCTTCTCCCGCCAAAACTGGAGCTGGGGGCCGCCGAGGGAGGAAAACAGGCTGTGTCCACAGTTAGCATCTTGCAGGTTAAATGCTCCTTTTTATTCTTTTGACTCCTTCCTTACCTCCAAAATACCCTCAGCAAAATGGGAGA
The DNA here is from genome assembly GCF_009761245.1 of Sapajus apella. Classification (NCBI taxonomy): domain Eukaryota; kingdom Metazoa; phylum Chordata; class Mammalia; order Primates; family Cebidae; genus Sapajus; species Sapajus apella. The sequence continues at coordinate 3,201,926 of NW_022436961.1, forward strand.
AAATCCGTGCAGTTGTTAGCAAGCTGCAAATTTATTTGCAAAGAGAACAATATACACCTGCACTGTCATTTTCATGTAGAAGCTGAACATTGATGTCGACTCATCTGACATACATCTACATGTTGTTTCTCCTAACAATCTTCTAGACAAAAAAACGAATAAAGATACTTCAGATGACCTTTGATTAAAACCTACTATGTAACCTAGAAATGGTGCTGTAAGTGTTGACAATGTATTTCCAAGTCACATTTCACGATTTTTACACATCTGTAAAAATTTTTCATGTTTCATTGGCACTTTTCAACCCATTTAAAGGCCTTAAAAGTGTTCAGGGATTGTCCAGAAGCCTGGTCTTTTTGTTCTAGGCAGCATAAAGGAATTAAGAAAGTAATGAATGAGGAAATTGGACAGGAAGGATTTGCAACCTATCCTGTAAACAAGATGCAACTTGCTGTGTCTTCTCTGGAAATCACTTTGCCTTCGTGGCTGATTGATAAAAGTAAACCACCATCTAGGAGATGGGCTAGGACGCAACTGTAAATAAAGCTGTAGTGGAACAAAAGCCTTGAAAAGAAGGAAATAACCTCCGAGTAAAGGAAAAGGGAAGGGGGATGGGAATTAGGGAACAATGGATTGAAGAGTTGATTCGGTCAACAGCGAGAAATGTTTAACATTATGCAGATTGCAATTTTTCATATGCAACGTCTTATTTGATTCTTATGACACCCTAACAAATATTGTGATATTCATTTTGTACATGGAGAAAATGAGACGTACTTTGGTTATAAACACATTCCAGTAAGAAACTGGCCCTAATATCACACAGTTAGGAAGTGGTAGAACTGGAACCCAGATTCTGAATGTCTGAAGATTTTCTTAGCGTTCTTTTCACTCTGCCATCCTGCCTCAGATAGAAACTTGGAAATTAGAACTGCTGTATTCTTTAAAAGTGGTGGGAACCTGGGTGGACTGTCAGTTGAGCAAAGAGGAAATAGGGAACAAAGAAGGCATCAGTTTCTCCATGCTGCGCATGGACCTCAGTATAGCCAGAAATCAACAATCCTGCTAATTCTGAAGAACACGGGTCTTTATTTGCTCAACTGCATCATCTGCTGGCAGGTAGCTTAGGCTGTGGTCAGTCCCCAGACTGACATACAATTCTCTTTAGTTTGCTCATGATATCTGGCCTTAGAGAATCCCATCCCTTCTGATAGCTTATTAATAACTTGGGTAGGGGAGAGCCACGAGAAAAGGCTTCTACTGAGGGTGAGGTGTACCAGGCTCCCAGGGAGGCATTGCCCCCAGACCCTAAGGGCAGGGCAGCAGTTGTGAGAGTGATCACTGTTCCTCTTCCCATCACAATTGATCCTTATGTTATTTCTTTTGCTTTTTTATTTTTATTTTGAGGAAGATTAAATATAGTGTATTATCCACTCTAGGCTAAATGATCCCCATGCCTTCACCTTCTTCATTACTGTGTTTTCCCATCATGAAATTACATTGGCTTTAGAACTTGGGGCAAACCACTTAACCTGTCTGAAACTACACCCTACATCACTCATAGGAGCTTGCAGAAGTGTCTTCTACTGACAATCCCATTTTTGCATTTGCAGGCACTGCTAGATTTCAAAGGATTTGAAATGACATCTCTTTTACAGTGTCTGTTTCTGCTTTTCCTTCTCAGAGTCGAAAACATGCAAGCAAAGTCCGGCTGTATTACATGCTTCACCCCAGGGATGGAGGGTGTCCTGCTAAGAGGCTCCGGTCAGAAAATGTGAGTATCTGGCACCATGTGATATCCTTAGACGATTTGTTCTGTGTGCTGAGAACTTTGCAGGTGTAGGAATTGTAGTCTAGTCCAGGTTCGTAGAAAAACTGAGAACTAGTTCTCATTAAATATTACAGATATTATAATATATATTGAGGTATTTTTTTTCTTGCCAGAACTTGCCCATGTAGTCTTGGGGGAGTTTTTGATGACATTGCACTGGGGCCATAAACAGTGAGAACACACAGAGGTTGTAAGACAGAGAGCAAGGCTGGGTCGGGGGAGACAGGACCACGACATGATAAAGTATTAAGAAGACAGGATCTCAGGGGCAGATTCTGTGGGAAATATTAGATACTTCACTTTTTACATACTTTGTTTTTCCTCTGGTGTGTAAAACAGAATGCCTTGTTTGTTAATTTATAATGAAGAGTGTGCATATCTTGTAAATAAAAATACCCAGGCTTCTCGATCCCTCTCCCTGAAGGAACATTTGCTTGGGAAGACAAATGACAATTATAAAGTTGCTTTGAGGGTGTCAAGTCAGAGCAAAGGGTTTATTTCAGCCAGGCCGAGGCCAAGGCTGATGAAATAAACATTCCTTCTTCCCAGCAGGGGATACTTTTCCTAATGAGAGGAATATTCATATCCACCAGCTGCAGAGGCTCCTCCTGTTAAACACTGCGGATTAAACAGAAACTCCTCACCCTTTGAGTTAAGAGTAGACTGCAGGCATTAAATTCATACCCCACACCATCCGTGTGCTTGTGATCTTGTTTTCCTGCTGTTGCTGTGTAGACGACGGTTTTCTTTTCTTCTTAAAACTTAATATATGATCATTGAAGAAACTTTACAAAACCTCCACTTGTGTATTTTTCACAGGTTAAAAAAAACAGGGAGCAAGAGAACTGCCTATAAGCAAAGGTTGTGAGCATCAGGGCTGGTGTGCCTAACAAATTCTAAACATGCCTCTTGGTATCACAAAATGAACTGTTCATACACAGACTAATCTGGCACGCTGTGGATCTGTCTTTACTGCCTTGGTGAAGCAGCCTTTAGAGCTTATTGGAAGCAAAAGATGTCATGAAAACTTTGCAAGCTGCTAAGAGCTGGGACTGAGTCTAGTTTTTTTTTTTTTTTTTTTTTTTTTTTTAAGTCCTTAGCTGTAGGACCCTGGGCAAATAATTGATCTCCTGAAGCCCCGGTTTTCTCAATCAGACAGGCCATAATCATCATATTTTACTTTCCTCACTGCACCATGGCAAACATTAAATGAGATGGTAGATAGGAGGTGTACTGTGACTTGCCAAGCATCACATCCAGGCACTGAGGAAACAGTGCGGTGTTGCCTTAAAGAAATTTGTAATGTATGGGAGATTGACACTGTATAAAGAGGAGCAATCATATCACAGCATAAGTATTTATTAACATCCTGCACAAAGAACCACGGAGACAAAAGGCAAGCAGATCTTGCCAAGGGGCTCTGGTCAGGGAAGGTGTTCCTGAAGAGTTGGCATTGGAGCTGGGGCTTGGGGGCATGAATGGATTTTACCAGCTGGAGGCCGTAGGAGTGAGAGAGGAGGATGTCAATTTCCTAGGCACATTCCTCTCAGAAAAACTTACTAAGCCACGGGAGAGTTGGCCTACACCAGCTTTTATGTAACCTTGGAACACCATGGCTACTGGAATCGTGCTTCCCATTGGGAGAGTATCTATTAGCAGAAAGGATAGCCTTCTTTTTTAACTTCTTGAAATTATCCAGCAATGGGATCTGAATCCCTTCATTTAATAGCCATTTAGTGTCTCATGCTAATGGTCAGAGACAACCGGGTTCATGGCCACTTGACGATTAGTTTTTTGGACACATTATTTTCTATCCGCTCAGGCTGTAATAATGAATGTTGCACTTACGTCTGAGCTCCTAGGGAAGGCTTACAGTGGTGAACAGAAAGAGATTACTGGACTCAAGCTAGTGTTGTATTTGTAGTGACACAAGATGGTCCTTGCCACTCTGGTCAGGTGCACAGTTCCCTTCCCTCAGGCTCTGGTACTGCTGATAGCTATGAGGACAGTTTACAGTGGGGAAGAAGTTTGGATTTCAGAGCAAGAAGCAGGCGTTTGCATTCTTTAACAAAGGTCTCTTGGAAAACTTTTTCTTCTGCTGTTTCCTGGGTTTTGAAAACCTTGATCTAGCAATGATTTATTTATCAAACCATTTTTCTATAATTTATTCAGTATAATATAAAAGCAAATCAGTAAACAGAAAAAGCAATAAAATCATCTTACTTTTTGAAAGTGATGGCTCATGCTTTTGTTACACTGCGTGTATGTTTGTAGGCGAATATATGATTTCCATTATGCATTTTGATCTATCGTACACAGCATGGAATTCATCCCCAGTACTTCTCAGGGGCTCTAAGGGCATATGCTGGCATGGGTGGGCGTGGTGGCTCACTCCCGTAATCCTAGCACTTTGAGAGGCTGAGGCAGGCGGATCACGAGGTCGGAGTTCAAGACCAGCCTGACTGACCAACATGGTAAAACCCGTCTCTACTAAAAATACAAAAATTAGCTGGGTATCGTGGCATGTACCTGTAATCCAGCTACAGGAGGCTGAAGCAGGAGAATTGCTTGAACCTGGGAGGTGGAGGTTGCAGTGAGCAGAGATCACACCATTGTACTCCAGCCTGGGTGACAGTGACAAAGCAAGATTCTGTCTCAAAAAAAAAAAAAAAAAAAAAGAAAGAAAGAAAAAGGAAAAAAGAAGAATGTATGTTGGTAATTATATGAATCAACTTTCTTTTGCACAGACTTATACCTAAGAATTGAGAGACTGAATATAGAAAGACGTTGTCTGGAGAATAAGAAATGGTGTCTTATTTTGGGGCATTGCAGCCATTGCTGGGTCCAGAGCCAGGGAGCACTGCTGTTCTGGGCAAGTGGGTGCAGTGGCTCACATCTGTAAACCCAGCGCTTTGGGAGGCTGGCAAGAGGAACAATTGAGGTCAGGAGTTCAAGACCAGCTTGGGCAACATAATGAGACCCTGTTCTACAGTTGTTGTTGTTTTTTAATTAGCCAGGTATGGTGGTGCATACCTGTAGCCCCAGCCCTTCAGGAGGCTGAGGCTTGAGTCTAGTAGTCAGAGGCTGCAGTGAGCGATGATTGTGCCACTGCACTCCAGCCTAGGCAACAGAGTGAGACACTGTCTCCAAAACTAATGATGATAGTAATAATATCTATCATATAGAGTTATCATAAGCCCAACTGATGTAAGTCACCTTTGTTTGGCATTTTGTTTCCAAAGCACTTTCTGAATGTATTATTATTGCTCATACTCTCTCCATCAACACCCTGTGTTCTCAGAAGATTATAACGCTGTATTCTACCTGCCTCTCAGTTCCTACTCATCTTCTCTGCTCCCAGGGGCTGTGACAGGTTTGCATCCCCGTGATATCTGATGGAGAAGAGCATTCACATCTGCCCTGAATACCACCAATGCCCGGCTTCCGAAACAGAGAAAACGTGTTCCTGACTTCCCACACCCTGATCACACATGAACCCTGCTCCTACCCCCATTCATAGTAACTCCAATCTTCCTTATAGATGCAGTGAAGGGTTATTTTACTTCTAAGGTCTGTTGTGGCCATTTCTACTTCAGGCCATTTGACTTTTGCTGTTGTTGTTTTTCCAGACGCCCAAATTCACTTCTGTCTTCTGTTTTGACATTGTCAGCTGTCGAAATTTCCTCTTCATGTGTTTTCTCTTTAGAATCCTTACTTGGATCTTACATTTTTTTTTTCTCCTGGAAGACATTTTTCCCTTGGGGCCACAGAGCAAAATTAAATGAGAAATAAATTGTTATAGTCAATTGCCTTAGATAAATTTTCAGTAATCCCTCGAGCGCTAGAGATAGAAATGACTTCAGTGTTCACGTAGTCCGTTGAGACTCCGTTTTTCACCCTTTTCTTATCTTCTTACCCATGGGTCAAATGCTTTGGGAAAAACATGATCTGTTTGGGAAACAGCACTTTTAAGTAAAAGGGTGATTTAGCTTTACGTGGGTGTTTTTTTTAAATATACTTTGATTGTAGCAAAATGTAAGTAACTATTGACCAACATTGCAAGTCAGTGTGAAGTAAACAGTGTTTTCATGTGGAGTTAAGATAATTCCCTCTAAACGTAGAGAAGCTTGGCATTTGGTTAGTGTTATTAGCGTCATTACTCTTAATATACAGACTTTCCGTTAGATCTGAAATGTGCTGCATAGCTTGAGAAGCTGAGTGTCACTTTCACAAGTTCCTAAACATCCTAGAGTCTAGGTGGAGAGAAATCAATCTAATCTAAACCCTTCTTATTACAAGGTGAAAATAAAGAAGTACCATCACTTGCCCGAAGTGGTCAGACCTGAGATTAAAATGCTGCATTCCTAAAGGCTATTCCTAGTTGTTTCCCATATATCTTGAGATGATGTCTTATTTTTCAGCATTGTAACCGTTACTGGGTCTGGAGCCAGGGAGTACTGCTGTTCTGGTCAGGGTAAATATCGTGGTGGGCTTTTATCAGGGGCTTTCCCCATGTTCTAAATGCTTTACAGATGCAAGTGACTTTTCATCTTCACAAGCCCTGAGGAAGGCAGGAGTTGTCACTGTCCCCGCTTCGCAGAGAGGCAAACAAACAGAGATTAAGTAACTTGACTGTGATCACACAGCTGGTACTTGACAGAGACATGGCTGGGAAAGTTGATCTTCTGTGACACTGTAACCCAGCTCCACAGCATCCCTTCGGAAGACGGTAGTGAGCATCTGCAAAGCACTGGGGGACAGGGACACCTTCCCCAACACAGAGCAGGATCTACTGGGGGAGTCAAATATGTAGGCCACATTTCTTAATGCAGCCTGGTAAGTGGTAAGTGACACCATAGGCCTATGCCTGGGCATGGGGAGGGATCCCTGGCATCTCCTGGTAGAATGGGGCTGGGTGAGGTTTCCTGGGGAAAGTGACACTGAATGGCTTCTTCAAGGACAGATTTGAGAGAATGCAATAAAAAAGAGTGGGAAAGGCCCTTCTGAGTGTGCAGCCAGCATTGGGAATGTCTTCAGGGAAACAAGGTCAGAGGCATTTCTTGAGTATGAAGTTCTAGCACTGTTAACTTCCTAGGGCTGCTGTGACAAATTGCCACAAACTGGGTGTCTTCAACAAAGAACATTTATTCTCTGGCAATTCTGGTGGCTATAAGTGTGAAACTGAGGCATGGGCAGGGCCTTCCCCTGGAGAGTCTGACTGAGAATCTCTTCCTTGTCTCTCTCATAGATGCTGGCGGATTTGCAACTGTCCCGCAGAAATCTCTGCCTCTATCTTTTCACTTTTATTCCTTATTTTTAGAGATGGGGTCTTGCTCTGATACGCAGGCTGGAATGCAGTGGCATGATTATAGCTCACTGCCTCAAACTCCCAGACTCAAGGAGTCCTCCAGCCTTAGCCTCCCAAGTAGTTGGGATTGCAGGTGTGCACAAGCACACCTGGCTAATTTTATAATTTTGTAAGATGGGATCTTGCTGTTTCCCAGGTTGGTCTTGAACTCCTGGCCTTGAGTGATCCTCCCACCTTGGCTCCTCAAAGTGTTGGGATTACAGGTGTGAACCACCACACCTGGCCCTTTCCTCTGTGTGTATCTCAGTGTGTTCTCTCCCCTTCTTATAAGGACACCAGTAATTGGATTTATGACCCAGTATAATGCAATATGGCATGTTCTTAACTAATTACACGTACAAGACCCCATTTCCAAATAACATTGCATGTCCTAGGTTGATGTGACCTGAGGGGGGTCGTTATTCACTCAGTACCACGGTGGAGGCAAGAGTTGAGGGTTGAGATAGTGGGACATTGTGTATAACTTTGACATTTACTTGTCAAATGTCCTCCTGTCTTCTCAAGTGGTCTGCTGCTGACTTCGTGGTCAGTTCTCAAAGACAGATGCATTTACCAACAAGTGCTCTGTGTTAGAAGCGGAGATTCTATCCCCAGTTCTGCTACGCATGAGTTTCACAACTTTGCCTCAGACTTCCTAAAACTTAATTACCATGGTTATAATCAAGGACTATAATTGCTGTCCTGCCTGTCTCTCTGCGCTGTTAAGGGGCTCAAGATGAAATCTTGTTTGTGAAGGTGTGTGATAAATTGTAAAGTGTGTGTCAAGTGTTCTGTCACGGAATTTTTTCTTGTCCTTGTGGATCATCTCCTGACCTATGGGCCCCTTCACAATTAATCAATCAGCCAGTGTCTACTGAGCTCCTACTATTTACAGAATACAGAGCCATGTACTGTAAAAGGAAACAGAAAAAGGATGAAAGATGGGGTTCCTCAGGTAGTTGGAGAGATAAGTCATGCAGAAAGCAATTTAAACACAACCAAGGGCTGATGCGTATGGCCCTGCCTCTAATAAAGTGGAGGATCAGAGAAGTGATGTTTTGGTGGGAATGCTTAACAATGGCTTCCCCAAGGCAGATGCTTTAGAAGGCTCTGGAAGATTTGTGCCGTGGAGGGGCACCTGTTCTTGGCGGAGCTACCTGCTGTGCAAAGCCTTAGAGGCAACATTGAGGGAGGCCCGTGGGAGAACTGGTCAGGCAGGAAGGTGCAGGGACCCTTCAAACAGACTTTCTTTTTTTTTTTTTTCGGTGGTTGCTTTGGTTTTACTAAATCTATATATACACACAAGAAGTATATGTTCCTTTACACAAGGGAAATGAAAGTCTCCATAATACTGCCACCCAGAGAAAACGATCAGTGTTTTGTGCATACGGGTCATTTACAAAATGGGTTTCTACAATACAATATTTACAATCGACTTTTTCCCCCCACACTGAATCCATTGTGAACTTATCCACATCAAAACACAACACCATTTTTATAGATTGTTGTGCCATAGATCTGTGCCATAATTGATTCACCTATTGCTGTGTTCTGAATGTGTATGTTCCTCCAAAACTCATATGTAGAAATCCCCACCCCTAATAGTATTAGGAGGCAGGACCTTTGGAAAGTAATTAGTTCATAGAGGAAAAGCCCTCATGAATGGCATTAGTGCCTTTATAAAGGAGGCCAGAGAGAGATCCCCTCATCCCTTCTGCAATGTAAGGTTAGAGTGAGAAGATGGTTATCTATAAAAAATCTCTCTGTAAGGAATTTTATAGAGAAGGAAACTCACCAGACACTTGCTGTCATCTTGATCTTGGACTTCCAGCCTTTCATTCAGTGTTTATTTCGAAAGTCCCTTTGAAAAATTAGCAACACAAGAATATAAAACAAACACATTTGTTTTATATTCAAAATAAGGAATCCAGTCCACAGCCCAGTTATAACATTAAAACTTGTTTGGAATTGGATCTCTTGTGGATAGTCATAGTTACCCACATTTGGCCAAGATAGAGGTTACATTCGTGGATATGATTATGAAGTGCTATATGACATATGTTTACAATTTCCCTTGACTGTCTTTTGTTATAGCAAATTATCTCTCCACCCCCACCCCATCTTCGCCTTTCTTCCTTCCTTCTTTTCTCTTCTTCAGCCTTCTTTTGTTAATTTCCGAATCGGCAATTTCTTGGGAGGTCAATTAAAGGTTTATAATGTAGGTAATAACACAAATCCCTCATTTATAGGAAACCACATGCATTATCGAGTTCTGGATTATAGCTGACTGCAACGTCAGTTCCACGTTGGCCAAGCCCCAGGTTGGTGATGAAACCTCCAGTAGCTCTGTGCAACGTGCAACTTGGATGTGCATGGTGCAGAAGCACGGGAGAGAGTGATTGAGAGAGAGAGAGGGAGGTATTTGTGGGCAGAATGTTCCCTTGACCATGAACCAAGTCAGCTTTGCCAGAAGCAAGAACCATTCCGAGTTCGTCAGTGGAAACTTGGCTTAACAGGCATTTTTTTTTTCCGTGACTTCTTCCAGTGCAGATTTTCTACTGCTTCTAGTTAGGTGACCCAAGAGGCTGCTTAGCTCTCCCACCCCCAGTCTGGTTCTGGTGAGGGTCTTGTGAAGCAGGGCTGGAGCCAGGGGTGTGTCTGGGAAGGGATGCAGACTGGGTTGGCCAGAAGGAGGGATGGGTGCCTGAAGGCAGGTGGAAGATTTGTAGAAGCAAGTGCATGCCAATCCACAGATGTTTCCAAATGGTCAAATATAAGGAAAAAATCAGGACTTAGGTAAGCACTGATCATATATGGAAGTCTATTTCAGTAGGGGGAATGTCCCAACAACTCGTTTTCGGGAGAAGTAGAGCACGGCTAGAAAGAACTGGATGTTGGAGAGTCAAGTAAGTAGGTGCAGTGAGTGAGCAACTAAACAGGCATCTTCTCTGCATATGCAGTCCGTCGATTCTAGGGAAAGGCTCTTGGCAGTAGTGACGTCTTGTCTACATTCTAATGCTTGCATAAGCTGCCAGTGCTCGCATAAGCATAAGAGCGGGACAAAGTTCAGGGACCTTGGGAAAGCAGAGAAGGCTGACCAGAGTTTGGTCAGGTCACGTTAGTGGGCATTTTGTTCTTATTTGTTAGTGGGGATGAATAGTTCAGTTAATGATTTATGAGGTGTACAATGGGAATTGGGAGAGTTTGTGTCTGGCCTTGTCAATAAGTAAATAAGATGATCATCCACACGTCTTATCTAAGTCTTTTGGAGAGAGGCTGGTTTTTGCAGTCAGCTCTTTCCTGAAACCAAAAAAGATGGGAGATTTAAAAAAAAACAATTCCTGTTTTCCAGGAGCAAGAGCTCATATTTTTCCAGGAGCTCAGCTGAAGTTCAACATTGTCATGTGGGTGGGGCTCCTGTGGGTGGGCAGTACCATGACAGTCGACTTTTGTCTTAGTTGGCTTGTAATTTTTTTTTTTTTTTTGAGATGGAGTTTCACTCTTGTTACCCAGGCTGGAGTGCAATGGCGCGATCTCGGCTCACCGCAACCTCCGCCTCCTGGGTTCAGGCAATTCTCCTGCCTCAGCCTCCTGAGTAGCTGGGATTACAGGCACGCGCCACCATGCCCAGCTAATTTTTTGTATTTTTAGTAGAGACAGGGTTTCACCATGTTGACCAGGATGGTCTCAAACTCTTGACCTCGTGATCCACCCGTCTCTGCCTCCCAAAGTGCTGGGATTACAGGCTTGAGCCACCGCGCCCGGCCTGGCTTGTAATTCTATAACAAAAAACTCACAGCCTAGGTGGCTTAAACATGAGAAATGTCATTCTCACACTTCTGGGGAGTCCAAGATCAAGTTGAACTTGTGCAGCTGATTCAGCTTCTGGCGAGGGCTCTCATCCTGCTTTGCAGATGAACATCTTGTTGCGGTTCATATGGCATACGGGATAGCAAGAGATCGGCTCTTTGTGTCTCTTTTTACAAGGGGACTCATCCCATTTACAAGGGCTCCACTCCCATGACCTAGTCATCTCTCAGAGGCCTATCTTATGGCCTTTACATACGTGCATACCGGATATTGGGTCTTCAATACTGAATTTAGCAACCCTAGATTCTAGACTGGCTTTTCCCAGATACCATTCCAAAGGGCTCATGTAATCCAATTATGATGGCAGTAGCGTTATGCGTCTTCCCTTTCTCTGGTAGGTTATTAGAAAGCACTACTGATTCTCGGTTTCATTCCCTTTGATGTCTGGCATCCTTTCCATTGTTCTGTCTTTAACCAGTAGAGACAGTGCTCTCTGTGGCATTAGTGAGTCTTTCTCTGCTTTGCTGCACACTTAGGGAGCGTTGTCACCATCCAACTCTCAAGGGTCAAAACCCCATTTATTCCCAAGCTCCATTTTTCTTTGCTTCCTTCTAGAGAACACCAGGTGTTCAGCGTTTCTTCTTTCTATTTAGTATTTTTTCTATAGTATTATTATTATTGTTAGTATTTTTGCTGTCCATATAAATGGAAAAGAAGACCACAGACAGAATTTTAAATTAGAAATTGTCATTTACAGGAAATCTATATTTGGGAGAGAGTGTTTGCAGGCCCTTGCTAACTAAAATCTGTTGATGACCACACCATGGTTTTTTAATACATCAACACAGGAATTGTTGCTCTGTTTATTTTTTGAAAGGGATGATGATAACATGCATTTGAAAAGAGCCATGGTGACTAATGAAAAACTTTACAGAAGCTTATATCACTGAGTCTTCCAGCTTTCTCTCAGACTGATGTGGAGGCTGACCGTGGAGGGACTGGCTTCGTGACAAGAAGAGAAAGAGGATAAAATGAAGTCTTCTTCCCATTTCTGTCCTTCAGTTGTTCAGAGGTATATTAGTCAGGGTTCTCTAAAGAGACAGAACTAATAGGATAGATGTATATATAGACAGGAGCTTATTAAGGAGTACGGACTCACACGACCACAAGGTGAGATCCCACAATAGGCCATCTGCAAGCTGAGGAACAAGGAAGCCAGTCCAAGTCCCAAGACCTCAAAAGTGGAGAAGCTGACAGTGTAGCCATTGTTCTGTCACCAAAGATCCAGGAGTCCCAGAGCTGAAGAGCTTGGAGCCTGATGTTCGAGGGCAGGAAGGATCTAGCCTGCGACACAGATGTAGGCTGGGAGACTCAGCCAGTCTAGTCTTCCCACTTTCCTCTGCTTGCTTTTATTCTGGCCATGTTGGCAGCTGGTTAAATGGTGCCCACCCAGGTTGAGGTGGGCCCGCCTCTCCCAGTCCACTGACTCAAATGTTAATCTCCTTTGGCAACACCCTCACAGACACTCCCAGCAAGGATACTTTGCATCCTTCAATCCAATCAAGGCGACACTCAATATTAACCATCACAAGAGGTAATTCATTGCCCTTCTAAGGATATTCGATGGATACGTAAACAAATATATATTTTTTTCCTATATTTTACATAAAGTATGGTGCAGTATATGTACCATTTTACCTTTGCTTTTTTACCTAATGATACACATCTTGGAGGTCATTTGATATGAGGTAAAAAGTGTATGTGTGTGTGTGTGTGTGTGCGTGTGTGTGTGTACAGTGGATGCTCATTATTTGTGGATTCCTCGTGCAGATTTGCCTACTCACTGAAGTTTACTTGTAACCTCCCATCAGTACGGGCACACGTTTGTAGTCATTCACAGCCATGGACAGAGCAGTGAAAGGTTTGAGTGGCCCAAAGTGTATGTTTCCAGCTGAGGTGAAGCCCGGTGAGCCTCTGCCTTCCTGCTTCAGCTTCCTTACTGTGAACAAGTGTCCTTCTCACAGTCTGTTTAGAGCTGTGCTTTTTACCTTTTTGTGCTTTCGGTTGTGAATTTCACTGTTTAAAATGGCACCCAAACACAGCGCTGAAGTGCTGCCCTGCATCCCGAAGCACAAGAAGGCTGTGAGGTGCCTCAGGGAGAAAAGGCATTAAGTAAGCTTCCTTCAGGCCGAGTGGCAGTGCTGCTGGCCATAAGCTCAGTGTTAACAAGTTAACAATGTATATTAAATAATGTCTTTTAACAGAAACGTACATAAAACGAGGTTACATTTTGATCTGTTGAAAATGTTATGACCAGAGGCTCACAGGAAGCTAATGTATTTTCTCTAGGAGCAGTGGTTCAGTATTTGCTCATTCAGTGTTCGCAGCAACTTTACAGAACAGAACTACCACAAATGATGAGAACTGAGTGTATACACATGTACATGCACACGTACACACACATAAACATAAACTCAAACAGTTGCACAGTATTTCATTGTATGGATGTCCCATAATTTATGTCATCTCCTACCGATGGACATTTGGGTTTTTCTTATCACTTGCTATTACAAAGAATGCCATGATGAATAAATATGTCAAGTACGTAAGTATGTGTATAAGAATGTTTCCTAGACGTGAAATGCTGAGTAAAAAGATGTGTGCATTTGTAATTTTGATGGTATTGCTCTGTGTCTCCATGGAGGCTCTGTTCGTCCACACTGCCTGGGGCTGCCAGCACCCACTGTCTCCTGCAGCACCTTTCTCCACAAGCCTGGCGGCAGAATGGAACATAGACTTTGGACTTTTCTTTGTGTTAAGACAAATGCGCAGAACTTGATGTTTGAGAGGCCACAATGTATATCAGGGGCATGAGGGTAACTTGAAGCATCCAGATGCTTTTCATCTTTCCCCACTCATAGGACCCCTGGTGGGAGGAGAGTGAAGCAGTAATGTTTAAGGTCCCAAGGAGAGGATCGATGTGTATGGATGCCCTTCATTTGTGTCTCTTCAGGGTAATTTGTAACTTCTGTAGTCCAGTTAAGGACAGGCCTGCTGTTCCCATCTGGAAGACCTGAAGAGCAGTTAGAAAATCAATAGATGTGATTTACTATTTACTCATGTGCTTCACTGTCTCAAGTCAGGAGTCAGAAAATAACCACTGGCCAAATTCAGCCACTGCCTGTTTTTGTGTGCTCTGTCAGCTAGGAATAATTTTAAGCTTTTTAATGTTTAAAAAATATTAAAAGAAAAAGAGTATATCATGACACATACAAATTACATGAACTTCAGGCTGGGTGCGGTGGTTCACACATGTAATCCCAGCACTTTGGGAGGCCAAGGCAGGCAGATCGCTTGAGTACAGGTGTTGGAGACCAGCCTGAACAACACGGAGAAAGAATCCCTGTCTCTACAAAAAATACAAATATTAGCAAGGTGTGGTGGTGCATGCCTGTAGTCCTAGCTACCTGGGAGGCTGAGGTGGGAAGATCACTTGAACCTGGGAAGCAGGGGTTGCAGTAAGCCAAAATGATGCCTTTGCACTCCAGCCTGGGTGACAGAGTGGGACCCTGTCTCAAAAAAAAAAAAATTACATGAAATTCAAATATGAATACTCATAAGTAGAAAGTCTTACTGGAACACAGCCACACTCATCCCTTTACGTATCATCCACGGCTGCTTTCATGCCACAAGGGCAGAGTTGAGTAGTTGCAACAGATATGGTATATCTCAGAAGGCCGAAGATGTTTACTGTGGCCCTTTACAGAAGATGTTTGCTGCCCGTTGCGACTCTAAAGGTGCCTTGTCTCCTGTTCCTCATCAGACTTTCAGGTTGTGAGGTTGAAGATTTCGCCTAAGACAGAAATATCATTTCAAGCCCCTGAGTTTCCATTTGCATTGTTGCTGTTTGGCTTTGTTTCTTGTCATACAGAAAGTTTGAAATTTGGGAACATATTATGTGGAAACAGTGAGGCCAGCTTGTTTCTCTTTCTTTCTTTCTTCTCTTCTTTTGTTCCCCTTTCCCTCCCCTCCCCACCCCTCCCCCCTCCCCCTCCCCCTCCCCTTTCCCTTCCCCTTCCCCTTCCCCTTCCCCTTCCCTTCTTTTTCCTTTCATTCACTTTTCCTTTTCCTTCTTTCAAGATAGAGTCTCTCTCTGTTGCCTAGGCTGGAGTTCAGTAGCATAATCATAGCTCATGGTCTCAAACGATCCTACCACCTGAGTCTCACAAATATCCAGACCACAGGCATGAGCCACCGTGCCCAGCTAATTTTTAAATTAAAAAAATTTTTTTAGTAGAGACAAGGTCTCACTATGTTGCCCAGGCTGGTATGGAGCTTCTGGTCTCAAACGATTCTCCCCAGCTTGGCCTCCCAAAGTGCTGGGATTGCAGGCAACAGTCAGCCCACCCCGTCATTTTATGCTGTCTGTCCTGTAAGCCAAATTACAGTAACCCAAATTCCTGAGTTTTCTAGGACAGCCCGTATTTACAATGTTCTTTCTTGTCATGGTAAATCACCTCACCAAACTATACCCCCAGGTGGAATAAAAATTTTTTTGTTATACAGGTACAAATACACAAATAATAATTTAAATGAAAAAAAATAGTAGAGCTCGTCATTAATGGAAACATATGGCATACTGCTTCAGCTACACGTGATTTTCTAGGCCTGAGACCAATTCTCTAGCTTGGGACTCTGCTTCTGAAACTCATTTATACTGAGATATACATCATAGTTATTACTTCTGCCTAGAATCTGATACAGAGGAGAGGAAAGAAAGATTCCTTGAAAAGACAGCTGTGGAAATAATTGTTTT
Organism: Sapajus apella; assembly: GCF_009761245.1. Taxonomy (NCBI): domain Eukaryota; kingdom Metazoa; phylum Chordata; class Mammalia; order Primates; family Cebidae; genus Sapajus; species Sapajus apella. Next base: position 3,217,730 of record NW_022436961.1, read on the forward strand.
CCCTGGTGGAGATAGTGCCATGGGTCTTTCATCACTAGCAAGCCTGGCAGCCCCCCTCCTGTATTTTAACTCCATTATTTTGTTGTTGACATATAATTGTATATACTCTCTTGTTTGTACCTTTTTTTTGAGACAGAGTCTTGGTCTGTCACGAGGCTGGAGTGCAATGGCGTGATCTTGGCTCACAGCAACCTCCACCTCCCAAGTCCAAGTGATTCTCCTGCCTCGGCCTCCCGAGTACCTGGGACTACAGGCATGTGCCACCACGCCCAGCTAATTTTTGTATTTTTAGCAGAGATGAGGTTTCACCATGCTGGCCAGGATGGTCTCAATCTCTTGACCTTGTCATCTGCCCACCTCGGCCTCCCAAAGTGCTGGGATCACAGGCATGAGTCACCGTACCCAGCCTAAATGTTTTTAATGTGTCAGGCCCTATGCTGAACACTTGGTAGAAATTTCATTTGAACTTTATAAATATGAGTAAGAATCTCCATAACCTCTGTTGAAAAACATGTGGAGAGAGTTTAAGTCAAGAATCTTATCCAAAGTTATTCACCTTGTGGGCGATACAGCCAAGATTCAAGCTCAATACAGTTTGGTTGTAGAACCTGAGGTCTGTATTACCATGTGATCTTCAATCATTTATTTTTTCATTTAGAAAATACTAATTGCTTGACTACCAAGAGTCAGGCAGTGTGCTGATTGCTGGGAATTTAATGGTAAATGAAACAGATGCGGCTTCTGTTTACAGAATTTACAAGGATAGTGGTGGGGGAATGGATGTTAATAAAAATCATATAAACATTTAAAGAAAAGTAATGGGAAAGCTTCGGATAAATAAATCCACGAGGTCTTTGGATTCAGGGAAGGGCTTTCGTGAATACCTGATGCTTGAGTTGTGTCTGGAAGTTGACTGGGGATTAACTAAGCCAAGAGGTATGTTTGGCGGTGATGGTAGGGAAGGGTGCGGTGTGATAATTCCAGGCAGTGGAAGGAGCGTGTGCAAAGGCCCTAAGATCTGAGAGAGCATGCTATTTGGAAGGAGTGAGAAGGAAGCCATAAAAAAGAATGAGTTCATGTGCTTTGCAAGGATGTGGATGAAGCTGGAAACCATCGTTCTCAGCAAACCAACACAGAAACAGAAAACCAAACACTGCATGTTCTCATTCACAAGTGGGAATTGAACAATGAGAACACTTGGACACAAGGAGGGGAACATCACACACCAGGGCCTGTTGGGAATTGAGGGGGCAAGGGGAGGGACAGCATTGGGACAGATACCTAATACATGCGGGGTTTAAAACCTAGATGATGGGTTGATAGGTGCAGCAAAGCACCATGGCACATGTATACCTCTGTAACAAACCTGCACATTCTGCACATGTATCTCAGAACTTACAGTGAAATAAAAAAAAAAAAGAAGAAAGCGAGCCTGAGCATGGCTGGTGTCTGGAGACAGAAGCAGGCAGTGATGGGAGACACAGAGTGGACTGATGGGAAGAAGGGCTGAGGGGAGCTGTTGAGGATCAGTCTTGCAAGAGTCCACTGAATCAGTGCGGCCTTGGATGACGCTGATGGCACAAGTAGAAAACGAGACATTGATAGATATGGAAGATACCTGAGTAGGTCAAAATGGATGAATGGAATAACTAGTGTGAGAGCAAAAGAGGCTTCCAAATGACCTCCAGGCTGAAATCTGAACGGTTGCTATCCCATTCTGCAGCCACAGGGATGCTGATCTTTAAGGCTGTGACTGCAGAGAGTGGGAAGACCTGAGAAGCAGGAGGATGTGAGGAAAAAACCCTTTCTCTAGGTTGTTCCAGGTCCTTCAGGTGGAGCAGGAGTGATGCTGCATGAAGGTGCAGTTTGCTTCCAGCCAAGGAGGTAGTGGGCAGCCTGGCAGAAGGGACTGGGCAAACTCTTGTTCTCAGAGCTTCCTTTCAGCCAAGGCTTTCTCCTTCTCTGATGACAAGGGAAGTGGGAGGAAGGAGAAGTCAGGGCAAGCCCGGTGGCAGAGGGTGTCCCACAGGGGCACAGGCCAGAGACACCCTGCAGGTGTGCTGATGCCCAAAGCCAGGAGAGTGGGCTGGATTCTGGGCAGGTGCCAAGCAAGAGGGCACCCTGGTGTCACAACTTAGGGTGGCAGAGGTGGTCTGGAGGGCTTCGCGGGAGGATGCGATGTCAGCAGTGATTTGATATGTGCTTCCAGTAGGAGGACTGGGGTTACTTAAATAGCTGGTACAACTCAGGTGTGGTCTTGGGATCTCAGCTCCAGTGACTCCTGGAGGGTCCACCCTGTTCTTCCTTAAATTTAAAAGGCAGAGATGGGAAGACCTACAGAGCACAGTGTTAGACTTTAGGAGGACAGGGGTCTTTCCTTATTCATCTTTGTATTCTCGGCATTTCACACAGGGGGGTTCCACACGTGATTGTTCATATTTTTATAGTAACTACGCTGTTGTGTTTTCTTTGAAACAATTATAATTTTAAAATTTATTTTAATAAAAGCCTGTCATTTGTGTGGAAAGTCTTACAGAGCAATAGGTTGCATCTGGTTTTCATCACAGACCTATTGAAGTCGTCCTCCTCTTGTAACCGCCTTCTTTCTGGCTGTCTCTGTTGGTCATTGCTGCCCTAAGCTTGACCTTATTTTACATCAGGCCCGTTAGTGTAGGGGTTGATGTTATAGTTTGGATATTTGCCCCACCCAAATCTCAGGTGGAAATGTAATTCCCAGTGTCGGAATTGGGACCTGGTGGGAGGCAATTGGATCATGGAGATGGATTTCTCATGCGTGGTTTAGAACGGTTTAATTAATGGTTTATCATGAGGACTGCACCATCCCCTTGAGTTCTTTTGATATCTGGTTGTTTAAGTGTGTGGCACCTTCTCCCCACATCTCTTGCTCCCACTCCTGCTGTGTGAGACGCCTACTTCCCCTTTGCCTTCTGCCATGATTGGAAGCTTCCTGAGGCCTCACCAGAAGCAGATACTGGCAACATGCTTCCTGCACAGCCTGCAGAACTGTGAGCCAGTTAAACCTCTTTTCTTGCAAATTACCCAGTCTCAGGTATTTCTTTACAGCAATGCAAGAGTGGCTTAATACAGTTGATTTGCAGCTAACAGAGGTCCTTGTCCTTCCCACATTCAAACCATGTTTCGGCCATCAGAGAGAAGCGATGTGTTCCTCAGGAAGTTCTCTGTAGGACATTATTGCTGTGCCTTGGGGGTGAAAGGACTGATCATACATATTGCATGACCCTTAGTCACGGAAGAGTATAAGCCTCCCTTAGCGGCGTCTTTCCCTTGGCATGCTAAATGGGCCCTTGAAAATAAGCCAAAATCTATTTTTGTGCAGGGTAGTTTGAATAAAAGAATTCTGGTGGCTGCAGACTGCAAAAGAGAGTGACTGTTTTATACCACAAACACTCTCTAACTTCAGTTCTGCCATGTTAATTTTCCATGCTGGCTTTACTTTTTCGGGGGCCCACTGGGGTGCACAGGAATCTCTGCCTGGGTGTGGCAGCTGGGTTCTTCAGTTTTCTCTTTCCTTCCTGCTCTATTTCTTCTTCTTTTTTTTTTTTTTTTCAGGTGTCTGATTCTCCAGTATATCTTTCCTGACCTTATTTTCTTTCCCTGATAGATGGATTTCTTTGGTTAACATGCTAGAATCCCACAAAACATAAGTTTATTTTTCTCTTAAATCTCAACTCTTTACTGAAAATTTGTATAATTTACTTTTAATAAAATTTCTTTCCTTCTGTGTCTGAGTCCATGTGTCTTCATCTCTTGCCAGGGTACAGAGAGAGGTCTGGAAGGATCTCGCTTCTTTGCTTTCTTTTGTTCTACATAGCACCGTGAGTCTTTACTCTCATATGGCTCTCATAAATCATGCTTGCCGTCTTCCCATTAGGTGACCCCCTGTGGCCATTCTGTTTCTCTTTAGTAACCTCTGGGCATTCTTCATGCCCAAAATATTATTCTTGCAGAACGAAGAACTCTGTTTCCTTCACTACCTTCTGGCTTGTGACTGTTTGACTTTGTTTAGGTTGATGTGTTCTTTTAGGAACACATATATTTTTTCTTCTTGCCTTAGAATAAGCCAAGGTTGTGACATTAAAATACAAGATACATTTATAACTTCATGTGACCTGGATTTGGTGCAGGTCATGCTGAGACAATGATGAATGTCTTCTGATCAACACCAGAAAACCTTGCAGAAAATACATCTTAAAACTAGGAGCGAAGTACTTAGCTCCACTAATTTGCAGTAAATTGTCTTTTTGGACTGAGGTCTGGCAAACCCCTCCTGTGCACCTGACTTGTGTCACAGGCTACACTGGGAACTCTGCATATGTTGCTCTTACATAATTTTCATAAAATTCTAGCATGTAAGTGTTACTGTGTGTGTTTTGCAAATGATCTAAGGAAGGGGCAGAGGGCGGTGGAAGTAGAGATAAGATCAAACCGAGGTCACCTAAATCTGCCACCTTTTTTATCTTGTCACCTCCCTGTGGCCACCTTTGATGCATGGCATTTCTTTATTTTTAAGAACATACTTTCACTCACTCCTGCCTCAACCATTTCATGTATAAATGACCTTAGTAATCCCAGGGTCCTGTAGAACATTTTTTATGAGGGTGGCTCAAGGAATTCCTCTCCTCAAAGCCCACAGTCAGTGGAGCGGTGTTCATGGGGTCATCCTAACTCTGTTCTTTATTCCCAGGTACCTGCTGAGATTTGGTGGCTTGCAGACTTGTTGAAAATCTGAGGGGTCAGATAATGTGATGTTACTAATTCAGCATCATGTAAAGGGGAGGGCATAGGCTTTGAAAACTGCCCTGGGGTCAAATGGGGCCTCCAGTTCCTGCTAGCTGAATGACCTCAGTCAATTTCCTTGATTTTTATTAGGTCTAGTTTCTTCATATAAAAACTGTAAAGAAAAAATAATGATAATCTAAGCTTAAAGCAGGGAGTACAGGACCTGGTGAGAAACAGGTGCTCAATAACTATTACTTCTTTCTCCTTCCCAATGGACCAGATGATGGTGAACCTCTTTCTGATTGGATATTTGATGGTGTATTAGTCTGTTCTCATGCTGCTAATAAAAACATACTCAAGACTGGGTAATTTATAAAGCGAAGAGGTTGAATGGACCCACAGTTCCACATGGCTGTGGAGGCCTCACAATCACGGCAGATGAAGGGCACATCTTACATGGTGGCAGACAAGAGAATGAGAATCAAGTGAAAGGAGTTTCCCCTTATAAAACCATCAGATCTCATGAGACTTATGCACTAGCACAAGAACGGTATGTGGGAACCGCCCCAAAATTCAATTATCTCCCACCAGGTCTCCCCTACCACATGTGGGAATTATGAGAGCTACAATTCAAATTTAGATACAGGTGGGGACACAGCCAAATAGTATCAGATAGAAAGTAACAAAAACCAACAACAAAAGACTGATTAGAATGAGCCAGTGGGTCTGTATTCCAAGACCAAATGCTGCTTAGAGATGCACTTCTTAAAAAAAAAATGAAAGCCCTAAGTAATTGTCAAGAAACTAGAAAAACAGAGAGAAAATATTACGGTGTTCAATATCATTCTTGTTTTCAAGAAGCTAAATGAATACAGAGAGTAAAAAAAATATGGTGTTGGCATTTGCACATTGGGGCTTTGCTTGGAGGAACACATCTTGTCATTACTTGGCCACAATCCAGCCCCAATATTTAAGTCGAGCCAGAAGAGAGTTAAGATATTTTGAACAGCTCTAGATGACAGCACACACAGCTCCTGAGCTGCACATATGGAGCAGCTGGTTGTATTCCCCTCCCTTCTGCTCATGGGCGGTGATATTCCGTCATGGCACAGTGACTTTAATAGATATTAAAAATGCAGCTATTTGAGCATGTCATTCTCAAAGCCCCATTGAAACTCTCTATGGCAGCATATGTGACTGAACATGGTACAAGGCCATTACCTGCCTGCAACAGGAACCATTCCTTTTGATCTGTGACACCGGTTAGCAAAATAGTTTTGTAATCATGTATAATTCGTCTATTAGCTTTGTCTTTGTGCCAAGCATAGTTAAAAGAAAAATAGTGTGGAAAAGATTATTTTTATTGTGAATTCCTGATGGAAAAAGGCATTTTCCTTCAAAGTTATTAACTTGGTTTAACAGCTGACCTTTAAAGAGTGTTTATGACTTTAAATGCTCCAGAGCTCAGCAAATATTATCCTCCATGTAATTTAAATAGTCATTATAGCTTTGTCTATAAGCTCTGAATATGTATCATCAGATGCAATGCTGGTCATTTAAAGTTTTTGATATTTTATTGTAAAAGAAAAAAAATCTTGTTTCATTCATGTGTTGAGTGATGGTTGACCTTTTCTTATTAAATTTCCTCTTTCTATTTCATGTGTATGTAATCCTAGAAGGTCACTGGTTGGCAGTAGCAATGCCAGAAGTGAATGGTCATGATGTCACATCCTAGAATTGACAAATTAGTTTATTTGGCCTCTCATTATCCATTATATCCATTACTGTAATAGGGGATGAAAAAATTCAAGATGGAATTGTGGCCTGAAATGTCTTAACACCAAGAATTCACGGTCTTAAGTGTGTGTCTCCTCCCACCTCTCTTACTGTACATAATTTGCATTTTTATGGTTTTTTTTTTTTTTTGTATGCTTCATGACATACTCCTGGGCATGAGTTTTCTGCTTTCATGGCTGATGATGAAGAAAAAAAAAAAAAACAAAAAAACAAAAAATGGAACGAGAAAGAAGGGAGGGAGAAACGGGAAAAAATAGAGTGCTATCAAGGGAAACCTAAAACTGAATCATAACCAAAGAATATCTTAGCTTGGAAGGTTTTTATGGCTTCTCAGTGGAGTCTTGCCACCTAGAAATGAAACGGAAAATCTGTAGTCCTATGTGCATTTCACTTGGACTTCCAGAAAGGCTGGGAGATCTTGGGTGAGTCATGTAACTTCCCTGGATTATTTCTTCCTCTGGAATAAATGAACAATTGTTCCTTTCCAATTTTAATAGCATGTGATTTAAAAGCTCCTTGAAAACCAGTACCATGATTTATAAACAGAAGGGATTAGTGAATTGTTTCTAATTTCAAGTAGTTCTTTTATTTTATCATGCAATCATTCTCCATTTCTATAAACCATTAATTCAAGTTTCGTGCATATTCTGGCATAGCATAAGTGGTGAGCACAGCCAGGAAGGGTCCCTGCCCTCCACTGAAAGTGGCAGCTCTGATAAGTGCTGTGGATGAATGGACACAGTCCCTAGGAGAGCACATGGGGAGAGGTCACCTGCCTCGGAATGAGGGAAGGTTTCTGCAGCAGTGATTCCGAGTGGCATCTGCAGGGTGCATAGGCTTTAACTGGGTAAAGAGATAATGGGAGAGCATTCCAGGAAGAGGGTCAGCATTATGAAAGTTTGGGAGAAACAGAAAGAAGGCAAGTGAGGCTAGGGCAGAGCAAAGTAGGGTGTTGTGGTAGAAAAGGTTAGCATGACCAATATGGTAGAAGCCAGACCACGTGTGGTTTGTAGGGAAAGAGTGATAACATCATTTACCATTCAACCCATGACACTTCTGAAAGTGAAAGAGCACTGTTAATAGTAAAACAGGGCCGGGTGCAGTGGCTCACACCTGTAATCCCAGCACTTTGGGAGGCTGAGGTGGGCAGATCACTTAAGATCGGGAGTTCAAGACCTGCCTGGCCAACATGGTGAAACCTGTCTCTACTGAAAATACAAAAATTAGCCAGGCATGGTGGCACATGTCTGAAATCTCAGCTACTAGGGAGGCTGGGGCAGGAGAATCACTTGAGCCCGGGTTGCAGTGAGCCAAGATTGTGCTACTGCACTCCAGCCTAGACAAAAGAGGGAGATTCCATCTCAGAAAAAAAAGAAAAAAGAAAAAAGAAAAAAAACTGGAATGACAGGTGTAACCTGATATCTGTGATCAAACACCCTATTTGAAAGCTTTTAAAGAAGTTTTCGTCTTTAAGTGTGATGAGAGGACATTAACATATTTTAAGCTGGTGGACTGAAATGACGAGACTTGGATTTGGAAAAGCGTACTGTTGCAATATGGAGGCAAAATTAAAGGAGGTCCCAGAGGCAGAGCAGGCAGGTCTGTTCAAAGCCTATCTGTGGAGGTCCAGGGAGACATGACTGGAGGTTGGACAAGGCTGGAAGAGGTGGAGATTAGGAGAGAGAGCATTTAAAGTCATCATTTTCAGTGATAGGCCACTGATTGCACCTGGTCCTGGTTCTTTCTATTAAAAGTAGGTGTAAGCCACCACGCCCGGCCATTCCAGCACTCTGGGAGGCCGAGATGGGTGGATTGGCAGGTCAGGAGTTCAAGACCAGCCAGTCCAGTATAGTGAAACCCCATCTCTACTAAAAAGTACAAAAATTAGCTGGGCGTGTTGGCGGGTGCCTGCAATCCCAGCTACTCTGGAGGCTGAGGCAGGAGAATTGCTTGAATGGGGAGACAGAGATTGCAATGAGCGAAGATCACACTGTATTCCAGAGTGGGTGACAGAACTAGACTCCATCTCAAAATAAATAAATAAATACTAAATAAACCAAGTAATTGCAAAACCGCAGTTACTTTTGCACTAACCTAATCTGAAGATCAACTTCCTTAGACCCATGCACTTTGATATTATTCTCCTAACCTGACTCAGGGCCTCACCAGGGAATGTGCTTGGCCAGTGGAGGAGACATGAAATGTGTGTGCATTGCACTTTGACTCCTACTGCCTTGGACTCCATCTACCAATCTGGGTCCATCTCCTGGGGGAGGAGAGAACATGTGAAAAAGGCGTGGACACCCACCACAAACTTCAAAACCAGCCACTGCCAGCCAACCAAACAGCAGACACAAGCACTGAGGGCTGTGGAGCCTGTTCAGACCAGAGGATCCACTCAGCTGCCCCCTGCTCGAATCAGGTGGACTAGATAAATGATTGTTATTTTAAAGCATTAAGGTTTGGTTGGATTGATTGCATGGCAATAGATACAGAAGATGTTCATAAGAGAAAACTCTAGAAGAGGACCAGGTTTAGTCTAAACCAACTTTGTTCAGACATGCTGACTTCGAGGAGTGGTTAGGACATTCAAGAAAGAGGTGATGTGGCCAGGCGCAGTGACTCATACCGGTAATCCCGGCACTTTGGGAGGCCAAGGCGGCTGGAGCACTTGAGGTCAGGAGTTTGAGATTAGCCTGGCCAAGATGGTGAAACCTTATCTCTACTAAAAATACAAAAATTAGCTGGGTGTGGTGATATGTGCCTATAGTTCCAGCTACTCGGGAGGTTGAGGCAGGAGAATTGCTTGAACCCAGGAGGTGGAGGTTGCAGTGAATTGAGATTGCACCACTGCACTCCAGCCTGGGTGACAAAGTGAGACTCTGTCTCGAAAAAAAAAAAGAGAAATAAAGGAAGGAAGGAAGGGAAGGAAGAAAGGAAGGAAGAGGGAGGGAGGGAGGGAAAGAAAGAAAGGAAGGAAGGAAGGAAGAAAGAAAGAAAAAAAAGAAAGGAGAAAGGAAGGAAGGAAGGAAAGAAAGGGGAAGGGGAAGGGAAAAGAAGAAAAAAAAGAAAAGAAAAGAAGAAAAGAAAAGGATGTTAACCAGGAGTGACCGTTCCTCTGCAGTCAGAGGGGAGGCTCTGAGTAGGAGAGAGAAATCTGATGTTCTCTGCAGTCAAGAACATCTACCAAGAGAGCTTGAAGAGAGAAGAAAGTGAGCCTGGAAACCCACTGGCTGCGAAGATGGTGAGACCACCAAGGAGACCGCAAGAAACAGGCAGAGGGTAGGTGGAAAACTAGGAGTGTGTTGTGTCAGGGAAGCTAAGGGATGCTTAGCTGAGTGCTAACAAATTAGTGCTAGAGGATGCAATCAAAATCATGTGCATTTTATCAAGGAATGTTCAATAAAGCATACATTGAGCAGCCCGTTTCTGTTTCCTCAAGAGGGGAACTGAGTGATGAGCAATATAAAACACCAAATGTCCCTATCGTCTTACCTTCGCAGTGATTTTGAACTTAGAGACAGGAATAGGAGAATCCCGTCGTCTGGCTGGGAATGGGGGCATGTTGCCAGGCAGATCTGGCTCCGAACACTGTCCTACGGTGAGGAATGTGCCATCTGCATCCTCTTTCTGCATTTATTCCCTCTCACAGCCAGCATGCTTGACTTTCTGACAGCATCTTCACCCTGTTTCCAGAACCTTGGCTTGCAAACTCATTTATACTAAGGTGTAAAGGACTGAAAAGCGTAAGTCTTTTGTTTTGCTCAGAGAACTACACCTGAAACAAGAAATCTCTCTCTGTTCTGGGAAATGCAGTTCTCTGAGTGTGGGGAGGATGTTTTCAGCCTTCCTCTTTTACTTGAATTACTTCCTTGTAGTTTGCTTTTAAATGCCTTGGACATAGAACCCAAGGGTCACACAAGTGTAGACTTTTGGGTGATTTCTGTCTAGACTAATCACACCTCAGAGGAATTTTCCTTTCTTTCTCTCCAAACCTGCTTCCTCTCTTCAATTTCCTTTTAGAATTTGATGAATAAAACCAACTTCTTCCATTCACTCAGGCTAGAAATGATTGAATTATATTTGACCTGCTCACTCACCACATCCGGATGCTGTGATCCCACCCTGCCTGCCACGGGTGGCTTCATCTCTGTCCCTCCCTGTGGTTTCAGAATGAGTTCACGCTTCTATCAACTCCCCTTTGGCTCCATGCCCCTGCCTCCTGACCCTTGTTCCAAGTCTGTTTTCTTCTATTCAGGCTAGAAATTGTGCTACCAGAATTGCCTTTCTTAGGTAAGGATCTGAACTTGGGCCCATCTATACATCTTTGATGGTGCATTTTCTCCTAAAACCTAAACGTCTTATTCAAAACACCCATTGTCCCTTCTAAGGGCTGCCAAGCTAGGGCTTGCCTGCCTTACTTATTATTTTTGTTTGAAAGTAGTTGAAACTTGCAGGATAGCAAGAGAAGAGACCAGCTAAAACATTTGATTCTTTCTTCAGTCCCAGTCGAAGGCGGAGGTCTATCATTTTATGCCCCTTTGTGAAGATGTGAGTCTCAAACTACACAAAATAACCTAACCCCTGGGGTGGGTGCTGCTTAATCGTTCCATGGGGAGGAACTCTTGTGAGTTACAGCCAAGCCGCTCCAGGAGGCTGCCCCAAGGAGGGTGCTGGAAGTGAGGCGCAGGATCTGACTTGATGTATTCTTTCGCTTAGGACAGAAATGGTGAGCCCTTGGGTACATCTTATCACATTTCTCTTCCCTTATGTGGGACACTGAAGAGCAGGATGTTCCTAATATTTTATAGAAATATAAAAGGAATCCAGCATGATGACTAAGCCAGCTGGACACCTGCAGATGCGTCTTGCAACCTGGCTTCGGCGCCATGTCCCTACCCCATCTTCACGCCCATCTGGAACAGGCTGGCCTTCCACGTCTGTTGGCTAGGGACACAAACTCTCTGGATTCCTCTGGATTAAGAACCCAAGACATTGGTCGCGATATGTGAATCAGCCTCTTCTGCTTCCCATGAGGAAGAAACATCTGAACAGGTCGGGTTGGAGGAATCCAAGGTCCTGTGGAGGGGGCTTTTCATAAGGAGGCCCTTCACAGGCCTGTACCATCTCATTCCAGTCTCAGTCTTTCTGGACTCAGCCCCGGGCATTCACCCGGGTGAATCATAATCATGTCAAACTGATCCTCCTTGCTCCTGGGAGCATTCTTCCTAGCTGTATTTTTTCTAAGCTGTTCATCCTTCCAGAAATGGATGTCTGCTCTCCTCTTCCTTTTTCTGGAGAAGCTCATTCCTCACTCACGGATCCAGTCAAACAGCACATACACCACAAAGGCCACCATGATCTGTGGCTCCACAGCCAGAATTGGCCGCTCCCTCCCCATGTCCCCGTCCCCATTCTGTTTTGGGTGTGTGTGTGTGTGTGTGTATGTGTGTGTGTGTGTGTCCCGTGTACCAAGAGCCTTCCACTCTCCTTGAGGAGCCTGGAGCAGCGGGATTCTATTAATCCGCTGTGATCCTCCTGCGGCACTCACGCTTCAAGTCCTCTTCTGCGTCATAGGCACTCAGTGTGCATGGGATGGATAAATGAAGGACAGAATGAGAGAACAGCCCCTGGGTTTTAGCCAGACCTCTGTCAGTGCAGAACATCCCTTGTGAAGCTGATTTCCTGGCCCTTGGGAAGTGTTTAGTGGGCAACTCAGGCAGGACAACCTCCAATCCACTGTCTGGGGCTTCTCCTGACTTCTTGAGTTCATTAGGGAAAATTGGGAAGGATCCTCCCTGTTCAGCTGTCATCCCAGGTGACTGCCCTCAGGTGTTCACTGAAATGATGCAATCAAGTAAATGTTTTAAAGCCCTAAATTCTTGCTGAGTAGGGAAAGATCTAAATTATTCAAAAACTCCTTTCAGAGAGGTCAGCCTTTGGCCAACACAAAAAATAAATAAGCATATTTATTTTCTTTTCTGATTATAAAATGATGTATGATGATTATTTTTAAAATATTGTTTGTTTATTTTAGTTGAGAATTAAAGTCCCACCCCTAAGGCATATCACTGTTAACAGAGGGGTGTAGATTGATCCTTTCAGATTTCATTACTTTTATATATCTGCAAATATATATATATATTTACAAACATATATATTTATATACAAGTGATATATATTTATATGAAAACCATGTATATAAACTATAAACTATATTTCTACATTTCTTTTATATATATAGTTTTTTAAAGCAGAATTGGGGTTACATTATCAGTGATGTTCTTATTCTAGTTTTTTGAGACAGGATCTCCCTCTGTCACCCAGGCTGGAATGCAGTGGTGTGATCATGGCTGGCTGCAACCTTGACCTCCTGGGCTCAGGTGATCCTCCCAGCTCATCCTCCTGAGTAGCTGGGACTACAGGCAGGCACCATCACACCAAACTTGTTTTGTTTTGTTTTGTTTTGTTTGTATTTTCAGTAGAGACGGGGTTTTGCCATGTTACCCAGGCTGGTCTCGAACTGCTGGCCTCAAGTAATCCACCCACCTCAGCTTCCCAAAGTAGTGAGATTGCTGGCGTGAGCCACAACACCTGGGTATTCTACCTTTTTATGTACTAAAATAGTTTAATCAGATTTCTATTTCAATACATATGTTTTATTTTGAATGCTTTATTGTTTAGTGTTATATTGATTAATATTTTGTAATATATTTAACCAATTGCATAAAATTGAAAATTTACATTGTTTTCAACATTTCAGTATTATTTTTGTCCACTGGTACAGGTACTTACCTAGAGACATTCTGACACTTGGCGTTGCTACATTTCAATGCATGCACATTTCATAGCCTTTGACCTGTGTAGCCAGGCTGCCCTTCAGAAAGGTGGGACTGATTGATATTCCCAACACCAACATATGAAAGTGTCTCCACTTTACCTCATCTTCGCAAATGGCATTATTAATATAATACTGGATATTACTGATCTTTTTAATCTTTATAAATTTGATAGGCAACAATGCAATTTCTTTCATTAATACAAATGTAATTACTAGCAAGATTATAATTTCCTATGTTTATGTCTTTTTTTTTGAGATGGAGTTTTGCTTTTCACCCATGCTGGAGTGAAGTGGTGTGATCTCGGCCCACTGCAACCTCTGTTCCTCATGTTCAAGCGATTCTCCTGCCTCAGCCTCTCGAGTAGCTGGGATTATAGGTGCCCGCCACCACACCCAACTAATTTTTGCATTTTGTTAGTAGAGACGGGGTTTCACTATGTGTGCCATCCTGACCTCAGATGATCCACCCGCCTCGGCCTCCCAAAGCGCTAGGCTTACAGGCATGAGCCAGCCACCTCGGCCTCCCAAACCACTAGGCATATAGGCATGAGCCACCGTGCCTGGCCAATGTTTTTTTTAAACCTTCAGAACCTCTTCCAAATATTCCATTGTTATTTTTCCTTAAGTATTGACTTTTATATTTTTCTATGTGTTTTTTCTCCAGTTTGTGAAATTGTCTTCTAACTTTGAGACAGCTCTGTGTGTGTGTGTGTGTGTGTGTGTGTGTGTATTATCAAAGGTTAGTACTATTCAAATACATTTTTGCTAAAGGAGATAACACCAACTGAAATAGATTCTTCAAGAACGTATAAAGTAGATTAGAGAGAGGAAATGAAAATTGGAGGCAGCACCTTTGAATTTGAGGTCCCTATAAAATCAGTTCACACATTTCTCCTGTAGCATCTCAGTCCTTCAACACCGGCCCCCAGTTTGTTCATTTTATGGATAAGGAGTTAGAGCACAGAGATTGTTCATAAGGCCGCATAGACTGCTGTGTGCACAGTCCTAGAGGTCTGTGAACTTAGATGGGAAAAAAATTGCATTTTTATGTGCACCAATCTCTTGAAAGTTAGTATTTATTTCAATTATAAATGTGAGTAACAACTCACAGTAATGCTAGCAGTTTCTGACACCAATAAAAACCAGTATTTTAAAATCATATTACTGTTGTTGAAGATATCTTGAAATATCACTACTACGAAATGAAACTGGATTTTGTTATTTTATAAAGAAGCATATTGTTACACTATCTTTTATCACACAAGCATTACATATTTTGATGGCTGCATTTCAATAGATTGTGATCCTGTGAATTTTGCTTTATGTATTTAAAAATGTTATTTTGCTCAAATCAAAACCACAATGAGATATCATCTCACGACAGTTAGAATAGTCATCATTAAAAAGTTGGGAAACAACAGACGCGGGAGAGGACGTGGAGAAATAGGAACGCTTTTACGCTGTTGGTGGGAGGGTAAATTGTTCAACCGTGGTAGAAGACAGTGTGGCTGTTCCTCAAGGATCTAGAACAAGAAATGTCATTTGACCCAGCAATCCCATTACTGGGTATATACCCAAAGGATTATAAATCATCCTACAATAAAGACACATGCACACATATGTTAATTGCAGCACTATTCACAATAGCCAAGACTTGGACCCAACCCAGATGCCCACCAATGATAGACTGGATAAAAAAAATGTGGCACATGTACACCATGGAATACTATGCAGCCATAAAAAAAGAATGAGTTCATGTTGTTTGCAGGGACATGGATGAAGCTGGAAACCATCATTCTCAGCAAACTAACACAGGAACAGAAAACCAAACACCACATGTTCTTACTAAGTGGGGATTGAACAATGTGAACACCTGGACACAGGGCGGGGAACATCACACACTGCGGCTTGTCAGGCAGTACAAGGCAAGGGGAGGGAGAGCATTAGGATATATCCCTAATGCATGTGGGGCTTAAAACCTAGATGACAGGTTGACAGGTGCAGCAAACCACCATGGTACATGTATACCAATGTAAGAAACCTGCATGTTCTGTACATGTATCCCAGAACTTAAAAAACAAAAAAGCAGAACAAAACAAATGAAAAACAAACCTGAAATGCAGAGGTTAAGCAGGCACCTGGCAAGTAAGGAGCTTATGTCAGCTCTTTTTTCTCTGTGTCAGTTGTACTGCTGCAACTGAAATAGATGATTGTATTACTTTTCACAGTCCTAAATTAAAGAATTTCCAGATTTAAGTTTGTCATCGCCTATCAATCTCTTGCACACTTTAATATTCTCTTCTCTCAGGAGGGGGAGATTCCAAAAAAAAAAAATCAAAAACCAAAAAAACCAAAAAGGTTATCTTGAAAACAGGTCTTTAGGCTTCACCAGGTTGCTAAGGGCATCCAAGGCACCCATAGGTTAAGAGTCCCTGAGCTGGACACAGCGTGAAAGCTGCAAGAAGGTTCTAATGTGCTCCTTGATGAGAAGCTAAGGTTTCTTCTGTTGCCTTGACTGCTTTTGGGTATTCTTCCTCCTCAGTTCTGCCGATGTGACTGAGTCAAAAATTAGCCGGGCGTGGTGGCCCGTGCCTGTAGTCCCAGCGGCTTGGGAGGCTGAGGCGGAAGAATCACTTGAACCCAGGAGGCGGAGGTTGCCGTGAGCTGAGACTGCCACTGTGCTCCAGCCTGGCAACAGAGCAAGAGTCCGTCTCAAAAAAAAAAGATCTTTTCGGAGGCTCCTGGAAGCTTCTCCAATGCTGTATCAAATGTATTAACATCCACTCACATTCTACATTAAATACATTTTTATGTAAAAACTTGAAAAAATTATTCTAATTTTGTTTTTTAAATCTTTTAGATTTTGAGAACCTAATTTAATTTACAACTTAATGCAATTTCTTGACAACCAATATGCTTACTCAGGAGTTCTAGCAAAGTGGAAAAATCTAATGTACAAATTGTTTTCTAAATGCCATGAAATTTTTATGAGCACTAAATTTCCCAGTTAATGAAGTTGACACATGATACGTTTTATATACATTTAATTAAACATTTAGCCATAGCAATTTTTGTGATTTTCTTTTCATATTTTGGAAACTTTTTTTTTAAAGTCTGTTTTATGGGTCCCGGGAAGCACCTAGACGCTTGTGCCAGTGTCTAATGGCTTAAATGTCGACGGGGGCCACAGCCTTTTATACTCAGCCTTTTCAAGGGCGCATCCTCCACCTCCTCTCGGTAACTGAACACTTGGTTCCCTCTCCTCACGCCAGGACTTCCATGCCACCTTCTGTAGGAGCGGAGGCTACTGGCTTCCTTTGCTGTGACACTATAGGCAGCGTTCGTTAACACATTCCTGCTTCCTCCTTGCTTCGTGCATGGTTTTACTCGGTGCAAAACCATCCCCTGTACTTGAAGTTGCATTTTATCCACAGATATCATCCTGATAGCTCTGGTTTTGCTGTAATCTGTGGTTTTACTCTTTATGCTCTTTGATCCCTGAATCAGTAACTTCATGCTGTCCAGCCACCGCCTTGCACAACTTTCACCTCCCATGGGGACAAGGTACCCTGCCTTCTAATCCCAGAGCTCTATGGCAGGGTCTGAACTTTGTTCACAGAGCTCTATGCCAGGGTCTGAACTTTGTTCAAGGTGTGTCTCCAGCTTCCCAAGCAAAGCATAGTCATTTTCTCAATAAATGTTTCTTTCTTAATAATGCATGAATTCTCTGTCTCCACTGCGATCCAACTCCCCATTTCCAGAGTCTTATTCCTTTGTTAAGACCTGGTACCTCTTCTGTATTGAATTGCAATATACAAACTTCTAATCAGAACCTCCTTCTCATTTATTTCTCCACCTCCTGATTCTTGGGACTCATTCTCTTTACCTCATCCATATCTCCCGTTCCTTCCTGCTTTTCTTCCAACCCATCCAATACTGACCTCTCTGCTTCTCTTTTCTCAGCTCTCCTTCCGGGCAGTCTTTGGCCGGCATCCTCAATGTCTTAGCTGTAGTAGCAGGGATGACAGTCATATTAATCATTAACACGACCAAGTGCCTGCCGTGGGCCAGACTCTAAGTTCAATGCTTCCCATGCATTGCTTCACGGAACTCTTTGATGTGGCTACTATTATTCTCTTCATTAAGAAAAAGCTAAGCCGAGGATAAGACAGATGAAATAACTTGCTTCACATGGTCTGAAAATTTCAGGCCTGATATTTCATGCCATTTTCCACTCTGTGTATATATAATCAGACCTCCCCCCAACTTCACTTCCTTTCCTTGAGCAAGTTTATGCAGGTATCTCATCTCATTTACCTCCTGCTCGCATTGCTGCGGGCACCTCTGAAACACTGGCCGAGGTTACTGATGCCTTGCTAATGACTGTGCCAGTGGGCTGTTTTAATTCTTTTCTCACCTTTCCTGAGAGTATACCAACAACTACTCATGTTTTATTTTTAAAAAACTTCATTTTTTCCCTCTTGGATTTAACCACTCTTCTTCCTCCTCATTTTCCTTGTTTCTGCCCACTTCATTCTCTGTGGCTGACTTGCCTTCCGTTGCTCCTCTTTCAAATTCTGATCCACCCAAAGATCTCATCCTGGCCTCCCAACCCTCCTCTCTTTAAATCAGGGGTGTCCAATCTTTCAGTTTCCTTGGGTCACATTGGAAGGAGAAGACTTATCTTGGACCATACATAAACTGCACTGATGATGAGCTAAAAAAAAAATCATCATGTTTTAAGAAATTTTACAAATTTGTCTTGGGCCACGTTCAAAACGATCCTGGGCCATGGGTTGAGCAAGCCTGCTCTAAATGCGTTCTCTATGTTGTTTTATTCACTGTAGTGACTTCAATCGCCATTCTGCCTGCTGACCTTAAGACCTCCTGCTCACTTCTAGACCTCTGTGCCCAAATGCTTTATGAATCTTTCCATCTGGAAGTTGCTTAGGCACTGCTTATGTCCAGTCAGAGCTACCTTAGTCCGTGTACTTCCATTCTTACTCAACGAGCCTGCCCAGCTGCTAGGCTGGAGTCGTTCTTATTTTTAACCCCTATTTCAGTCCGTGAGTACCTCCTCTCTGTTGTTATCTGCTTAACCCCTGATCTCTGATTCCTCCACTCACCCCTCACTGGTTTTCACGTCCCCGCTTTGCTTCCCTCCTGCCCATCCTCACAGACTGCCAGAGGACTGTTCTCTATTGCAAAACCCATTACAGCACTTCACGAGCTTTTCTCTGCTCATAGTTTACCTCCAATCACTCCCTCTGCTTGTGGACTGCCTCCCTTAACTACTTTTGTCATGTACTCGTACAGTCCTTCCAACACTTTTTTTTGGAGAGTTGTGTCTGTTTTCTTTATTTCGGCTCTGCGTGCCTCCTGGGCAGCCACGATGTCTCTTCATTTTGTACCTCCAAGTGCTTGTCCGATACTTTTCTTATAGTGGGTGTTCTGTAAATATTCACTGAATGAATGACAGTCATGAGATGCCACTTGAGAGCGTGAGCTAAACCTTCCTGCTGAACGGAATAAAACTAACATTCCAGGAAAGCAAGAGTTCTGGGTAATATCCAAATTTGAGGGAAGGTGCTGCCATTCCCTGACTGACGTTTGCTCCTTGATATTGGTATGGCTGACAGGGTCTGGTCCCTCCTCTACCTCCCATGCATTTTCCTCGGGGGCTGTTTGCAGCAGTCTGGAAAGATTACAGGAGTCATCATCATTTTTACCAGGTTTATATGTTTTCCTGGATTCAGGCCCCCAGTCAACAAAATGGACTTCTTTGGTGGATTCCCTTCTCCATGTTCCTGAGGCCATTGTGGTTGAAAGATTCCTAGGAGATCAGGTGAGGATGGTCAGTCTTCCTGATCCCTCTGATGGGCCGTAGGTCTGAATAGCATCGGTGGACTTTATACAGTGTTTCTCCTGCTCTGCACTGTGGCATGACTACATCTACTGATATGTTTACTTATCTGTGTTCCTTAATAATCCATCTTGGATTCTTAGCTTCTAAGAACACTGAATTCAAAAGATCTAATTTCCAGCTTCGTCTCCGCTACCACTTTACTGTGTGTCCTGGGACGTCACTCCCACTCCCCGTGCCTGTCTCCTTTTCTGGTAAAGGAAGATGCTTCCCAAGCACCCATCCAGACACGCTGTTCTGGGACTCTGAGTGTTGTGGGGGATCCTGCGGTTAAACGTCCATATGTCTTTGTTTACAGCTCTTAATAGTGAGACACTGAACTCACTGCTTAAGAGACTATCGAATACACTGAACACCATGCTTAGCAAATTGTGATTGATGGCTGTAGGAATGTCCCTTCCCGGAGGAGATTGAAAAGTGGCTGTAACACAAAACCTGCTTCCTCAGGCTTTACAATGGGTTAAATTCCTGAAATCAGCTCTCAAGTATTTTTTAGATCCAGTTTCTAATTTATATCCTATATTTTAGTAATGCTTTTAAAAAAGTCTGGCACTGTCTGAAAATGGACTATTCTAAATAAGTATGTTTTTCAAATAACTGGCTATGACTCTATGAGCACAAAAATGAATAGTGCTCATTTTATAAGGGTGGAAATCCTCATAAAACATATAGAACATTATCTTGTCCTATAAACAGAAAATATTGAGTATAATTTAAATTTCTTATGTGACTATAGCCATGTCTTTTATTCCTTTATGCAACAAATATTTATTAAACTCTAATATATAAGCCCTATGCTTAAGTGGTGGGCATCTCATGTCTTACTTTCGATTTGCCACCACCAAAGATTCCTCCTTATCGCTTCATTCACACAAGTTGACTGTTTTGACGTTACATATTAAATTTGGAGTTCTAAGCAACGATAATGCCGAGTTTCTGCCTAGAGCATCAGGTTTGGTGGGCAATTCAATTATCACATGCTCCGTCAGTAAAAAGGTGAGTCAGCTGTGTCTCACTGCAGCCATTGTAGTCATCTAGACATGGGCGTTCCCCCAATAAAGGGTTTGAAATAGCGTTATGTTCTTCAAGCATCAAACTCAATAGGCTCTGTAATCTTTAGATCCCTTTTCTTTGTATTATTCACAATAAAAATTGATATAGAGCCCATATGAAATGCTTAGGGTGCATTTAAAATTGTTATACGCTCATTTTGTTACAAAGCAATAAATATTTATTGAAAAATTCAAGCGAGAGAATGTTATTGCAAAATATTTATTTATTATTTATTCATTTATTTAATTATTATTTTTTGAGATGCTCGCTGTTGTTGCCCAGGCTGGAGTGCAGTGGCACAATCTCGGCTCACCACAAATTCTACCCCTTGGCTTCAAGAGATTCTCCTACCTTGGCCTCCCGAGTAGCTGGGATTACAGGCATGCGCCACCATGCCTACCTAATTTTGTATTTTTGCTAGAGATGAGGTTTCTCCATGTTGGTCAAGCTGATCTCGAACTCCTGACCTCAGGTGATCCCCCTGCCTCGGCCTCCCAAAGTGCTGGGATTACAGGCATAAGCCACTGCAACTGGCCAAAATATTTAATTTCTACATTTCTGTCTTTAGAGATTTTAAAATTTTGGACAAATCCTTTGTTTTTTCATGTTAGGAGATTTTCAAGGTTGGCCTCCAGTAACTTTGAAAATAGCCGTAAGTAGTTTTAGGGGATCGTGGTGTTCTGGAATAGTTGCTGTTAAATATAAGGTGACTCCTACTTTCCCTTTGACATTCACTTTAAACCTGGAGATGGTTTCTACAGAGAGTTGGGAGAAGAGACTGACGAGTGTTTTTAATGAGAGACGGATGATTACCAGGGTCTTCCAGAATGTTGAGCATGCCGACAGGCTACTTCTCCTCTCTCTGTTTCCACTTGGTGGTACTTTTCCGTCTCCAGAATCTTTCACCTAGGACACAGGGCACTCTCTTGACAAGGAAATCTAAGTTACTCCCAAATCCTCCTGACTTTGTTTTCTTTTATTTTGTAGAGCCTCATGAAGCCTACTGTGGTTCACATGCAGATACCAACAATATATTACACATTTCACACCCTGTATCTCAAAACTGGGGCCCCATAACTCCTCTTAAGGGCCATTTGTAAACATGCCAGGGTGTTTTTATTGTTGCAGTGGGGTGTTACAGGTACTTAGCAGGAGGGGCCAGCCATGCCAAATGTCTTCCAATTTGCAAGGCAATATTTCATAAGTAAGACTAGTCCCCTCTAAAACGCCAAACATGTGCTTGTTGAGAAATAAAAATTTTACGCTGATGTTTATTGGTTGATTGCTTCGGCAAATATTTACTGAATACCTACAATGTGCCAGACATGGTTCTAGGCATGGAGGATCCAGCGATAAAAAGACAAAAGTCCCTGCGTTGTGAAGCTGACATTCTACTGAGAGGGTAAAGTAATACTTTCTTGGTTTTAAGAGTTGGTCTAAGTGGTTTTTGTTTTGGTTTTGATTGGAGTGTGGAAGGGGAAAACAATTGTACTAATAGCCATCTGTAGGAGGCAGCTGGATGGCTGTCTTGCCCCATGAACCTGCCTTATAAATTCTGTGGGCTGGGGTTACTTGAACTGATGGATTCCAAGAGTCTGCACATCTGAGGGACAATCAGGAAGAGAAATGCTTGGGACAGGGATATATTAACTCCATGTATGAACTCTTGGAATTAGGATTTGGTGCTGTGTTCCTAACACCTATAATGTTTTGTAAATTATGGCTCAAAATTTATGATTAGAACACTCTTAAAAGGGAGAATGTTTTAAATATGAGATGCCAGTATCTAGGTGTCTATTAAAGATCAAATTATTAGCAATTGTTATATCATACATTTTTATGATAATATTCTTTCAATAAGCATATTGACTAAGAATGGGAGACAAATCAGAGCTTTACATTTTCTTAAAAAGACTATTGTTGACACATGCACACGTATGTTTATTGCAGCACTGTTCACAATAGCAAAGACTTGGAACCAACCCAAATGGCCATCAATGATAGACTGGATAAAGAAAATGTGGCACATATACACCATGGAATACTATGTAGCCATAAAAAAGGATAAGTTCATGTCCTTTGCAGAGACATGGATGAAGCTGGAAGTCATCATTCTCAGCAAACTAACACAAGAACAGAAAACCAAACACCGCATGTTCTTACTCTTATGTGGGAGTTGAACAATGAGAACACATGGACACACAGAGGGGAACATCACACACTGGGGCCTGTCAGTGGGGCGGAGGGCTAGGGAAGGGATGGCATTAGGAGAAATACCTAATGTAGATGATGGGTTGATGGGTGCAGCAAACCACCATGGCACGTGTATACCTATGTAACAAACCTGTACGTTCTGCACATGTATCTCAGAACTTAAGTATATATTAAAAATTTGTTAAAAAAAGAGTATTGTTTCTCTTTATTCTGAAATTATGTAAAATAAGCTTCTGTTTAATACCAAATATAATTTTAAGATAATTAAAGCTATACCTCACTTTAAACTTTTTGAGATAGTTCTGGAAAGTTGTATGCAAACTGATAATTTGCTTTAAGAATAAGTTTCTTATTGGTTTTGTATTTTATTTTGAAAAATACCTGATCTTGTACCCAGATCTTTGTTCTGATACTATTTTCCTGATGCTCTGCATCTTGTTCTGGATTTCCTATCCTGATGCAACATGTTTTCAACTGAAATCCTCATCTTACCCAAATAATTTCCCTATTCGCTGCTATTATCTGACAGGGAGCATCGCTGTTCTCCTAATCACCCAAATGGAAACACTAACATGCTAGGCTCCTCTTCTTCCTGTATCCAAGCCCAAAGCCCTAACTTACTGTTCTTGAAGCTATTGCGAGGTGTAACTTGTTCTAGTACCATCAGCCTTAGCAACATGGAACTCTCCAATAATACACGTTTTTTTTGCCCTGCCTCCTAACATGACATTCTCTGGATACAGGATCTCTAACTTTAAATTTCAGAAGGGTTTTCTACATCTAGGTAATTTACATATACTTAGAGAGATTAGTTCTTTTGGCACCTTGTGGAATTGACAACAGGGTACACTGTGAACGATTACATCCACCCTCCACTAGGAGCGATATTTGGTTTCCTTACAGCCTTATGTGCAACTAAACACAAGAATAGACATGGGTTTCTGTAGCAGTCTCTAGGCCCTCTTTACTAAAGAACTGATGAGTAACCTTTACAAGTTAACACCAGGGGAATGATTTCTGAGCTGATCTTGTCTCTGAGGTTTGTGTTGTTCTTACCCCAAAGTCTGGATCGCTCTGGAATGCCCATGACTTGCTCCAGACCCTTATCAATAACTCGACTTTGGTTTGGTCCTCTGTAAAATATTTCTCTGAAGACTGTTCTCTTAGCCTTGGTGGTGACATCACAGCACTATAGTTCTATCCCTCTAACCTTTTTGTTCAGCTTTATCTTCTGTAACACCAGGGTTGATGGGGGACCATCGAAAAACTATTTTGAGAAGAAGAGCCTCCTGTTCTTCCCAATAGAGCCAAAACATAACATACATTCTCTGTTTGGAAAGCTCTGTGACACTTCTTGAGTAGTACAATTAAGCTTCCTCCAGGCAACAGCAACAGGGGACATTACTGTTTGAGTTAATTGTGTGTATAACTACACAGGATTGGGCCACGATCACTTCTCTGCAAACTGTGATGGCATATTTTTATCTGATATTGCTTCTCTGTATCTTCTTTCCATTTGGAAGATCCTTAGCATCTGTGAAGGATTCTGTTGTTCAATCAACACTAATCCTCGTTTTTCTCTTTGTAGAAAGCTTAGTGGTTCCTGATTGCCTAACAAATTTATCACACATTTCTTATCCTAGCATTTATGGCTCTTATTAATACAGTTCCAACTTACCTTTATGATTCTCTTTCCAACTCACACTCTCTTATTCAAAATCCATACTTAGACAAGTAGATCCTTTTGCCATGTCCAGTGCATGTGTAGCTTCCTATCCTCATTCCTCTAAGCATTGTTCATCTTTCCTACTTGTAGTCACTAATGCTACCTTTGAGTGTCAGCTAGGAACTATCTTCCCTGTGGAACTCTCCTGGAATTTCTTGCTGGAAATATTGTCTCCATGATTTTGGTGTTCATAGTATCTTGTTTTTACCTATCACCTCTGGATGTAGCTAATTATTAATATCTACCTCCAAGGTGTCAGCTCCTTCAGAGAAAGGGTGTGTCTTACTCAGAGTACTCCTGGAATACTATGGGGATTCGTGGCAAGGGTCAGGAAACATTTGTTGAATGAATGAATGAGAGTTGTTGCATAGATAGGAAACTCATTATTTTTGCTAATTTAGACCTGTTCCAAGACTGCCTTTCACAACTAATATTTCTTAAACTGGAGCCCACCTATAATAGTTATCTGGAATCCCTGCATATGTGATTCTTAATGCAATCTGAAAGCAGTGCCTAAGGCTCCACCAAGAACAGCGATTCTCGTTGGCCTGTCCCTGAAATTTTCTTGACACAACTTGTAATAGGCTATGACTGCTCAGCAAACCCAAAAGCTTCTGCATTTCAGCAACTTGTTAACAGGCCCCTGAACAACTCTAGTTAATTCTGTAGAATATACGGGATTCACTTTGAAGTACATAATATTATTAACACAAGTCCTGTGAATTAACACTGTGACTAGGCAAGCATTGCAAATTAGATGCAGTTATGCTCGCTCTGACTTTTTAAAATGTAAAACATAATAGAGTTTCAAGGCATTTTAAGCTTGGAAATGAAATATACCAGAGTTTTGATTTTTGCAAAGACAATGACAAACTTAAAGACCAAGAATGGGTCTGTTATACTCACTGAACCCCCTGAGATAATTGTCGGCCTGCAAACATGAATTCAGGGCTTTTAAAAAAGGATGGCAACTCCCTTTATCTGTGCTCAGATTTTTAAGTTAAAAGTATAGAGGACAGCCAAATCTTGCTTTGAGCCAGATTTGCTTGCTTTTCTTTGAAGGGGGTTGTTTTCCTAGGGTTTCTTTAGAGCCTTCTGAGATCCCCACCAGGCTCATATCAGTCCCACTCAGACACACATTTAGGTCTGAATCCTTCCGGGGAACACAGGTTGGGAACACTCTTAAGAACCCACATACACAGAATATAGAATGAGTATACATTAGGTATGTTAGAGGAATGAAATATTGTGAATATGTTAGATTAGGCAAATAAAAAAGGTTCATGATATGACAGCACATACATGCACATTTATAAATAAAATCTCTATTTTTATATGATGGAATCCCAACAGATATGCTCATATTTCCAAATGAGGCATAGATTTATATCAATTCATCTTCAATCATAGTTTTCCTGTTGTATTTTTATCATGTGCTTATATATGTGAAATCATTAGTAAAAGTAAAGCAAAGAATGCTGGTCTCTTTCATCTTTCAGCATTATTCAAGCAGGAAAGACAACTGTTTTTACAATGTGCTTTTAGGGTGCCAACCCTTTTAAAGGGACTGGGAAAAATTTTATTCTAAAAATATTCATGAATTCATGACTGTGAGCTTCCATTCATGGATAATTGTGATAAATGTTTCATTTACATTTCTATTATTATGGATTATCTGTTTTCTCTTTAGTTTAGATTAAAACATAATGTACTCACATGTGAAATTCAAGTGAAGCCTTCTGTGAATCACAGGTCTGCAGGCTTTAAGCGTAATTATGGTTACTCAAACATATTGTTTATGCCTGATCAACCATGTTTTAATCAATGCCAAATAATTTGTTTTTTAAAATAGTGAGTCTTCAAGAAAGAAATATACAGCTGGGCCCAGTGGCTCACACCTGTAATCCAAGCACTTTGGGAGGCCGAGGTGGGAAGACCACAAGGTCAAGAGATCGAGACCATCCTGGCCAACATGGTGAAACGCCTTCTCTACTAAAAACACAAAAATTAGCTAGATGTGTTGGTGTGTGCCTGTAGTCCCAGCTACTTGGGAGGCTGAGACAGGAAAATCACTTGAACCCGGGAAGTGAAGTTTGTAGTGAGTGAACCACTGCACTCCAGCCTGGTGATAGAGCGAGACTCCTTCTCAAAAAAAAGAAAGAAATATACAAAGAAAGCACTAATATGCATTAACTAAAAATTATTTGTTGCTTTGGATATTGGTTGATTATTTAGTATCTACTTAGAACATGTGGATAGCTACTTGAAATATGATTTTGCTTTGCTATTTGACATGGTTAATAGTAAAATGCGTAAATGAATGATAATGCTTTAGACTGTATTTCAAAACCTACTATGTATGTGCATGAATACCCTCACAGCTTTCACTTAGCTCTTCTAGCCTAAAGGTTAGAACAATACACAGACCTCCCGTTTGGATACTAGATATGACAGAGAAAATTAACTGTCCTCCAAAAGATTTGTACCCTGCCTCCCAGAGTATAGAGAATTGTTGCTGACAAGTGTCTTACCTGCAAAAGACATCATTTCCCAGCCTTACAATTAGATGGGTCATGATACTAGTTCTCACCAGTGGAATCTGAACAGAAGTGAAACACATCACTTTTAGGTCAAATTGTTTAAAAAGAAAATGTAAAACCGTTGAACAAAGAAACAAATTTGTGACGTGGTATTCATGCATCAGAATACCCTTCCTCAATAGGGAGGAAAAAACTACTGATTCAGGTAAAAACATGGATAAGTTTCAAAACATTGTGTGCTAGTAGCCAGACACAAAAGAGCGCATATTGTATAATTCCATTCATATGAGGTTCAATAATAGACAAAACTAGTCTACAGTGAGAAAAATCAGGAAGTGGTTGCCTGCGGGGAATGGTGGGTTGGCTACACATGAGTACTAGGGAACGTTCTAGATGAAAACAATGGTTGATGTCTTCTTCTGAATGGTTATTACACAGGTGTAACAATTGTCAAAACTCATTGAACTCAACACTTAAGATCCAAGCATTTGTGTATGCATGTGTGAATTACATTTTAATAAAACCAGATGTACCTTCTCGATTTTCTCTTTCCGCATTCTCTGATTCAGCGGTTCTCAACCAGAGGCAATTTTGTCTCCCAGGAGACATTGGCAGCAGTAGTAGGAAGCATTTTTGATTGTTGTGCTTCTGCTGTCTAGTTAGTGGTAGTCAGTGATGCTTCTCAACATCCTACAATAACACCCAACGGCCCTCCACAACAAAGCATCATGCACTCTGAAATGCCAGTGGTGCTCAGGCTGGGAAACTACTGTAGCTGAATGCAGAGGGCATTGAGTCCCGGGAGACAGGTGGACCCGCAAGATACAAACATTTTGGCCACCAGTACAGGATGTTACATGATCAAGAAATAAATTTTTACTGTGATAAGGCACTGAAGTATTAGAGTTTGTTTGTTTCAGTGGTTAGCATCACTTTAATATACCAGCCTTTAAAACCTTGATGCTAAGAATAATATTTATTGCAGTGTCCTCCTTATGAGAAAATGTGAGTGAAATTTATCTTAAGTTTTAATATCGAGCAAAGCTATGCCTCCTCTAAACCATTATTGTAATTTTATCTTAAAGACATTGTCAGTTTTAAAGTGTTTTCCTTCTTGTTTCAAATCACAGAGAGTAATTCTTAGGCAGCTCTTAATTCTCCAGGAATGTATGATTTGTGTTTCTGCATGCTCTTCTTGTCTTTAATATTTTTCTATCTTTATTTTTCCCTAGCACCAATCCCATAACTACCTCTTTTGGTATTTCGTTATTTTTTTAAAGCCTAGCTCATATCTTTTGCATAAAAATTCAGCTTATAAAAAATAAATAAAATATTATTCAAATACTTAGCATTTCCTTATTTTAGGTTTTGAATTAATAATGGTTTTCGTATCTCAGACCTTGAAGGAATTTTTATCTTGTCTTAACCTCTTAAGATCGAGAGAGATAAAATGTTGATAGTGACAGTTCATAAAATTGTTTTAGCTCTAAAATAGAAGGTGTTCTCTACTGTATGTAAAAGTTGTATACTTTATACATGGAGTATAACTTCTTCATCACTAATTGGACACACCTTTTGAATTCTTTTTCTAATAAGGAAATGGGATTCATGCCACCCTATAGTAGACATTCTTGGCTGCTTATTCAACATCCATCCTCTTCTTCTTTTTCCTTCTGGCAAAGCTCCAATTTTCTTCAAGTATCCACCCATTTCAGCTAATCTATAAGCTTCCGGGGAGAAAGACATCCACCTAGCATAATGGGTGGTATTATGTCTGGAGTAAGCTGTGGACTTTGCCTCCCTGTCAGTCATTGTTTTAATCCATGGGTCGGTGGTGCTGTTCTGGCTACTGAATTGCAGAAGTCAACTGAGGTGGGGAGTGGGAGTTCCAGGAATGATTTTCGTCAACCTTAAAAATAGACAAGAGGAAAGATCATTGTTCTGTTGCTTGTGGACACTGTTGTATCTGCCTGAGATGACGAGAACTTTGGCAGCCATCACAGGGCTATATGGAGAGTTAGCTGGAAGCACAAACCAGCTGGCCAGAGAGATAAAAAAGAGGCTGAGTATTTGTTAGACTTCCAAACCACTAACCAAAAAAAACCCCTGAGCTAAATTTCCTCTCCATTTGTTGTATGAGAGAATCATTTTGTCAAGCCAGTTGACTTAGGGTTTTCTTGTACTTGTACTTGAAAGTATCCTTTCCAAAATATCTTCTTGTACCTCTCCACTGACTTAGGGTGATTTTAACTTTTACAGTGTTCTTGTGTGTGGTCAGTATGAAATCCAGGCTTATGAACTAGAGAATGCGAGACCTTTACTTTAGTCAAACTATGTTCTAAGAAGCGGAACGTATTAGCCCAAGCACCCAAGGGAGGAGTTGGCAAAGTTCTTCTATGAAGAGCCAGAAAGTAAGTATTTTAGCTGCTGGCCATACTGTTTCTGTTGCCACTCCTCAGCTGTGCTGTTATAGTACGAAGGCAGCCACTGATGAAACATACATGAATGAAGCATGGCTGTGTACCAATAAAAGTGTATTACAAAAGCAGTCAGTGGGCCAGGTTTGGGTTGTGGATTTGCAGACTATGGTTTGGGTTGTGTGCTTTGCTGACTTCTGACCTAAATTGCATTCAAGCCAACTAGATAATCAAGGTTGATGGTTGATGGGGACATGGAACAGGTAACTGTGGATCACTTACCTTGATCAATTTTCTCTCCTTTTTCTTGTATTGTCTTCCTTCCTGTAGGAAGGAAGACAATACAAGAAAATAACCATTTTGCAGTAAAGTGGTAGAAAGGGCAAAAGTCAGGAGAGAGAAAATTGAGAACAAGAAATTTACATCATAGACATTCTACTTAATCAGTTAGTGAATAGCCAGTGGTTGGCTACACTCCTCTGAAACCATTTGTCTAGAAAAGCCCATAATCTTAATGTATTTGAATGAGAAAAATACATTGGAACCAGGTTTACTCCGATCCGTCTCTTTTTATACAAAATATCTTTGACCAAATAAAAGGCAACATGAGCTGCCTTCAGAGTTTGCATAAAGGCAGATGCATCTGGGCAGTCTGTACAAGGATGCTGATCTAATTAGGAAAATGGGAAATCCGTTATTTCTGAAAGTACCAGCCTGTCATATTTAGCCAGCATACTCTGAGATCTAATGAACCTCTGTCAAAAACAACAAGGGGTAATGGAAATCAGGTAAGACTGATGTAGAAAAATGCCAGTGATGAGTATCCGTTGAGAAACAACTAAGAGAGGAAAAGCAGAATGGAAATTGGGGTGTCCTGGCTTAGCTGGTCCGATGATAAAAAGTATGCAAATGTGCACAGCACATCTTTAGAATACCATTATTACAAAGCCCATCTCATACTTCTCATTGCTCTGTTTCTTTAAATGCAATGCTTTCCCTGAAAGTAGGCTGACATGAAATCATGATGTTAAAGCAGATCTTTAGTGTACATGAGCCCCAGAGTGAAAGGATCCCGGTGGATCACTCGATTCCTCTGTGACAGCTGGTGAGGGTCTGTGAAGCATGTGCCTCTTAGACTAAACATTTTGTTTTCAAGCAACTGCTCTTTGAAGTCCATTTAGAATAGAAGTATACATGTTTCACATGAATACATGGTACCTTGAGACATTTCTATCCAGCACTTTAGTGGACTCTGATTAATACTAACACATACAAAAATGGAAGTAGAACAGAAGAAACCACCCCTTAGGAAGGCTCCTCAGGAAAGATGTTATATTAGCTTTGGGTCTAATTAGGTCCTTTCTGTCTTTGGGGGAATGGAGGAGACCTGAATCCCTCTAATTCTTCCACACAGTTGCTCCCCACAGCCTGATTGCCACTTCGCAATTAATTGAAAAACCTATGCTTTTAAGTTGATGCCAGATGACTTAGCAGGAATAAGCACACTTACAGGTGTCTCAGGAAGCACAACTCTAACGCCTAGTACTCCTTGATGACTTCCCTCCTGATGGCACTTCCTGCAGTTTGCAACTAACTAGGCAGTTCCATGGCAAAATGGGTTACTTGCAAGTGATGTGGTGATAGAAAAGGAGTGATAATTTTAGCACTATTCGTGGAAAATATAGACAGGTTAAACAAGAAGTATAATGCTGAGTTCTAATCCTTCAGTTAGTAAAAATATTCTGTAGTTGAGTGTGGGGAGCTAAAGGTATCATCCCAGCTTGGTCTGGAACCTTCTTTTGATCTGGATCCTCCTCCCTGCCCACTTTATCTCCTGCTCTGCATTTCTGTCCCTTTTCCAGATTGTGCCATCTCTTTTCTCATTTCCACATCTTATATATGCTTGGTGAAGTCCTGTCCATCCTTCGAGACTCAGTTCAAATCCTTTTTCCTCTGTGACAGCCCCAGCGCTTTTAGGGAAAGTTATTTTCTCTTCCGTGCTTCTCCTTGTCTACTGTAGATCCTCTCACAGTGGACAGAGGTTGACTGACCCAGTGATGTGTCATTCTCCTTCTTTCACTGCAAGTTTCTGAAGATCAGAATTACTCATCACTGTCTCCTCAATGCCTGGTATGTAGTAAGTGATGAATACATATCAGTGAATATGAGTCAGACCACTGAAAAGCTAGATGTCATCTTCAGACATTGTCCAATGATGTACTTATTTATAAAACAGGTTGGAACAAAATCAAACTTTCCTTGCAAGGCTGTCAAGCCACATTACTGAACTGAAACCCAATAAGCTCCAAATCTTACTAACAGCTTAGACAATGATTTCACATCTGGATTTCCTATGTGACTTAGGTCCACCATAGAGACCACATCTGGCTTTTTCAGTGGTGTTGCCATCACTTTCTCCCCATTCTATTTGGATTTTATTACCAAGTAAAGTCCCAGAGTGAGGTCCGTCTACGCCTTTTCTTGTGGTCTTATCCCAGGGCCACATTGCTGGACAGAGAACTGAAAACAATGAGGACATCGGGGAATGGCTTTTGTGCAGAGAAATCTAAGTGCAGAGGGAAGAACAAGCCCAAAGGACAGGGAAAAACCACCACCACAACAAAAACCTAGCATAAACTAAGCAGAGTTGCTTACCTGGATCTTTGAGGAAGAGCCTTAGCTGGGAGCAAGTGAAGGGATGTATCAGGAAGACTCGGGAAGACACATAGTTTTGCACATAGGGACTCAGGAGGGTGGAACCAGGGTGTAATTTCACATGTGACATTTTCAGGAAGTGACAGCTTTCTGCTGGCTCTCACTGCCCACACAGAGGCACGGGGCACAGTCCCCCTCTCCACCAGCAGCATCTTTCTCTACCTATCCCCTGACCCGCCTCATTAGTCACCAACATACACATGTATTGTGTTCCAATGGCTGATTGTAAATATGTTACCTAGAGTATGAAACACTTTTCCCCCACCCCCACAGGAATAATATAAAATCTGATTAGATTCCTAACTGATCTACCAATCCTCATTAATTTAGAGAATTAAAATAAACTTTTAGCTTTCTTTTGATTTAATTAATACCCAATCTTTTTTTTTTTTTCTTTTGAGATGCAGTCTTGCTCTGTTGCTCAGGCTGGAGTGCAATGGCATGACTTTGGCTCCCTGCAACCTCTACCTCCCGGGTTTAAGTGATTCTCCTGCCTCAGCCTTCTCAGTAGCTAGGATTACAGGTGTCCACCACCACACCCAGCTAATTTTTGTATTTTTAGTATAGATGAGGTTTCACCATGTTGGCCAGGGTGGTGGTAAACTCCTGACCTCGGGTGATCTGCCCACTTTGGCCTCCCAAAGTGCTGGGATTACAGGTGTGAATCACCATGCCCTGCCCTACCCAATATTTACGGCATGATTTCTATGAGAAGGTATATTTGGGACTCTAAATGTGAAATGCTTATTCTCCTATCCTTCTCTGCCCTGCCCGAGGAGACTTCTAGGTCCTCAGGATTCACAGGCAATGCTCTGGGGATTACAGTCCTGAGAATTGGTTAGTTTCTCACTTTTAAAACAAGTGCCATCTCTGTTACTGCATTGAGAAGACATTTTCACATCCCTGACTTCTTGCTGAGTGAAGATGCAATTCCGGTTATAATTGGATGGGAAGAAATGGCATTGTCCCAGTGGATAGGGGCCTCACATGCTTTGGAAACCTTTTCTTGTACATGGGCCATTCTTGTGTTGAGAATTTGTATGTTGGTGATGATTCGGACTGACTTCTGAGTGTGTGTGTTGATGCTCACACGTGGAGATGTATGCGTGCCCTTGTCCCCAGTGTCTGATTCCATCTCTGTCTCCTTCTGCCGGTAGAGTCACACCATTCCACGGGTGCTTTGTGCAGCCTACTACACTCCCAGCAGGTTCCTCCTCCTGCCTGGAGCAGGGTGGGTGTTTGTTGGTGATATATGTACACTTTTTCCTTTGAGGACTTCATTAGATAGTTTTATTTTTATGCATCAAAGAAAAAAGAGAATGAATATTAGACTTTTTGAGAGTAATGTGTATGTGACTTTATCACATTTGATGGCAATTTGCTTAAGGACATACTTAGGGCTCTTTATAAAGAAATGCAGAGAGTCTACAAAAGATCATTGCAAGCATAATAAATCTGGGGAAGTGGCTTCAAGATGTGTGTGATACAATTATATACTGTACTTATCTGACTGTAAATAAGAATTCCTCCCTACTAAGATGCTTCTAGCTAATAGTTCTAAATTACAGCCGCATGGCCTGGCTTTAAGATAAAATCTCCAAGGTGTGGGAAACCTCCACCTTCAGTGTCACCTTAAGGCTTAAAACCCTTAAGCTTTCTCATGGCATTTTGACTACTCTGCCTCTGAGCCTCTCCTTCCTCCTCTCCCCTCCCTCCCACCCTATTCAGATCATGCTAAAAGGAAACAGACATTTCTAAAAGAGTCTACTGGGCTGGGTGTGGTGGCTCATTCCTGTAATTCCAGCACTTTGGGGGGCTGAGGCAGGTGGATTACTGGAGGTCAGGAGTTTAAGACCAGCCTGGTTAACATGGTGAGACCCCATCTTTACAAAAATGCAAAACTTAGCCTGGCATGGTGGTGGGCTAAGGTGTAATCTCAGCTACTTGGGAAGCTGAGGCAGGAGAATTGCTTGAATCTGAAGGAAGAGGTTGCAGCGAGCTAAGATCATGCCACTGCACTCCAGCCTGGGTGACAGAGCAAGATTCCATCTCAAAAAAAAAAAAAAAAAACACCAAAAAGAGTCTACCCAGTGATGCTAAAATTTTATCTGGCCTGTGATCTAGCTAGGCATTGATGCCACACTTCCTGCCTGTCTTGCCCTGTAACTCAAATGGACAATTACACTAAGGAGGAGGGGATAATGCAAATCCTTCTGGCCGCAGACTAATAACCGAATTCATCCATAAACGCTATAAAGAGTTCTAGAAAACCAAGTGTAGATTTTATTAAGAAAAGTTGGGAACACTTACTCTGAATGGTCTGCTAATTCCCTTTACATTTATACGCAATAATAGTGCTGATTGATAAGATCAACAGTGGCAACAATCACCTGAATGGAATTGATTTTATTTAGATCATGACTCATGCCCATGTTGATGTTTTTCAAACAAATTTCTGAGACTAAATAACATGCCCCCAAAGTTGGTAAGAACATTCAGCTGCAGACATTTGTGATTACTTTGGAATTAGGGAGAGCAAGTCCATTGTTGACCTAGGTTCATGGGAGGCAGAGAATTATGTAGATGGTCGCTGGGTCCTATTGCAGAGGGCACGGTGGAATTCTCTCCAGTTCCTAACATCCAGACAGAACTCACCTTGGGGAAGCATGGGCTGCTGAGGAGTGTGGGGTCTGTGCCCTTTGCCTCCGGGGAGAGCAAGCACATAAAAAGGCCGTGAGTGGGCCGGGTGCAGTGGCTCATGCCTGTAATCCCAGAACTTTGGGAGGCTGAGGCAGGCAGATCACTTGAGGTCAGGAGTTCAAAACCAGACTGTCCAATATAGTGAAACCCCATCTCTACTAAAAAAATACAAAAATTAGCAGGGTGTAGTGGTGGGCACCTGTAGTCCCTGCTACTCTGGAGGCTGAGGCATGAGAATCACTGGAACCCAGGAGGTGGAAATTGCAGAGAGTTGAGATTGCACCACTGCACCCCAGCCTGTGTGACAGAGCGAGACTCCATCTCAAAAAAAAAAAAGTGGCCTTGAGTGCTTTCTTCATGAACTTGCTGCCTGTCAGTCACCCTTGTTCAGTTGAGTACTTCTCCCTACTTTCTCTAATTTGCTTTCATTAAAGTCTTTTAGTTTTATTTTTAGAGACAGGGTCTTGCTCTGTCACCCAGGCTGCAGTGCAGTAGCACCGTAATAGCTCACTGTAGCCTCAATCTCCCGGGCTTACGCGGTCCTCCCACCTCAGCCTCCCACAATGTGGGATTACAGGCATGAGCCACCACACCCGGCCTCCAAGTCTTAACAACTCCTGTGACAACTTGTTAATTATCAAAATAGAGAGAGAAGAAAACATCAGCTTGGGGTAATGCATGTAAAGGGAGCCCTCAGGCTGATTTCTATGCTCCACCTATTTCTCATCTGAGTGAGCAGTATTTCGAAGTTGCCTCCAAGAATTGGACTTGATCATTTTGGTTTCTCCCATTTATAAGGATTCCTGGGATTCCAGGCCAGTGCCACAGGGGAACCTTGGGAAGTGTATGTATGTCAGAGAGTTAGAGGAAGAATGTCATCACAAATTGGAACTTGAATCCACAAGAGTATGAGAGAAAATTGCTTCCACTTTGGAAGTCATTATCTTGTGCCCACAGAAACCGTATGTGTAGAGCAGGCATGAGAGCTATGGTTTAGATGTGCTGCTTTGCACGTTTTACTTTGTGCTACCAATTTTTGCTTACTTGTCTCTGTGTGTGTCTCTCTGTGTCACTATCATGGAGACAAACTGAATGAGGAGAGGAGGAAGGAGACTGGGTGAGCAGGTAATTGTGCGGTAGCTGTTCTCCAGAGAATCCTACCCAAGGGTCAAGGGTGATTTCTGTTTTTCCTCCACCTTTGCCAGACTGTATTTCTACTGTGGCCTTTGAATAAATTGGAAATTTAAAAAGTATATATAATAACTGCAGTTTCCTAAATCATCTGGGACTCCAGTCATCCTTCAAGTGTTATTATAAGAAGTTTCCCCCGAAACAAACTGGCTTACTTTTATCTTCAAGAATGGGATTAGTAGGGCTTGGTTAGATTGTCCAGTTTATTTAAGCCCAAAGTAGATTTCTTCCTCTAACCCAGGCCTACCTAAGAGGATGCTGAGGTCTGGAAAGAGCCTGCCTAACCTCCACAGCAGCTGGTGACACTGCTGATGCAGAGTTGTCCCTGCCCTGTGGATTGCTTTATGTTTAGGGCAGAATTGCTGCCAGTTATGAAGTGGAGGATGCTGTGTTAGTTAATGAACAGCTATTTATAAGTAGCTATGTATATGAGGTTCTAATCCAGAAGTTGGCAGGAAGGAATAAAAGAGGACTGAAAAACAAAATGCTAAATGCAACGTGGTATCCTGGGTTGGATTCTGGAACATAAACGGAGCATTAGTTGAAAAACCAGTGAAATCTGCAGAAAGTCTGGAGTTTTGGTAATAGTAATACACCAATGTTAATTTCTCAGTTTTGATGACTGTATCACAGTTAAGTAAGATGTAACAGGTGGGGAAATGAAGAATGGTATATGGGCGTTTACTGTACTATCTTTCTGTAAATTTAAAATTATTCATAATTAAAAATTTATTAAAAATATGATAAAAAGAAACATACCACCCAGAGTCATAATAACTTTAGTAAAGCAGGTCCCTATTGACAGATTATTTGAAGTTTGAACTTTTTGTATTTTTTTCAAGAAATATATATTTTTACTGAATGTTTTATTTTATTTTTATTTATTTATTATTTTAAATTTTTTTTTTAAGAGACAGAGTCTTACTCTATCACCCAGGCTGGAGTGCAATGGTACAATTATATCTTACCGCAGCCTTGAAGTCTGGGTGCAAATGACCCTCTCACCTCAGCCTACCCAGTAGCTGGGACTACAGGCATGCATTACTACACCTGGCTAATTTTTTATTTTTATTTTGTAGAGATAGTGGGGGGGTCTCACTGTGTTGCCAAGGCTGGCCTCAAACTCCTGACCTCAAGCAATCCTCCTGCCTGGACCTCTCAAAGTGCTGGGATTACAGGCGTGAGCTGCTGTACCCTGCCTTAATGCTTTCTTTTGAATATTTTGTATTAGAAGATATTTATTGGTGGAACTAACACAGAAAAGCTAATAAATATGTGATTTGTTTTGACATTTTTCTACTATCTATATCAGAGACCAACCACTTATTAAATAGTGAGTGGGAAAATCAGAATACCTTCCATCTGGGCCCTTCAAATTGGGACTTGAGAACCTTCAGTGTGTGCAAGGTTTAATAAGCAAAAGGACGATTTCACCCTACTGGGAAAAGATGGTATTACTGAGCAATCAAAGATAAAATTACAGGATTATAGAAGAGATACAACACGTTCCAGCTCTTTACCTTGTTGAAAACAAGTGCTCAGAGCTTTTTAAAGAAAGACAGAGTTTCATATCCAGAGAGATTAACTTCCCAGTGGCACAATTTCACAATGATAGGTATGCTAGCAGTCCAGGGAACAGGTGGAGAAAAGGCAGGTGCACGAGATCCCCATGGGCTTCCTGGAGACATTGCCAGTGACAAAGCTTCAGCTCAGTCTGACCAGCTAGCAAAGTAAAAGGGCCTAGATAGGCATTGATATCTCAAGGAGACTTGCTTTTAGAATCCTCCATGGAGCACAAAGTAGTAATGAAGATCTCCTGCTAGAGGATGAGACATTTGGATCCTAATCAAACTGACCCTCCCCTCTCATTCATTCATTCATTTATTTTTGAGACACTCTCATTCTGATGTGCAGGCTGGAGTGCAGTGGCGCGATCTCGGCTCACCACAGCCTCCGCCTCCTGAGTTCAAGTGATTCTCCTGCCTCAGCCTCCTGAGTAGCTGGGATTACAGGCACGCACCACCATGCCTGGCTAATTTTTGTATTTTTTAGTAGAGATGGGGTTTCGTCATGTTGGCTAGGCTGATCTTGAACTCCTGACCTCAGGCAATCTGCCCTCCTCGGCCTCCCAAAGTGCTGTGATTACAGCGTGAGCCACCACACCCAGCCCAAACTGACTCTCTCTTAAGTAAAGGGAGGAAGAGTCCAAGGAGACACCTCTTGCAGTGGATTTGTGGCATTTTTTAGTATGGGGCAGACTTTCTTGGAGGGCTTGATCCCCTTCCTGTATTTCTGATGCAGCAGGTCTGGTGGGGGGCCCTGGGAATTTGCATTTCCAAAAGCTCTCAGGTGATGCTGTCGCTGCAGATTCGGGTACCACATTCTGAGAATCCAGACTTTCTTTTCTGAGTATCGTGAATCCAGTTGAGATTTGAAATCTGTTTGCTTTTAAAGCCCTCCATTAATGTTATATCTTAAGGTCCAACCCTTTTCTTTTCCCCCATGCTGTAGTGATAAAGATAACGGTGGAAATTGGAGGACAAGTGTCTATCTCTGGCTGGCTTCTCTACAGAACTGAGGACTGGAAGTAGCACTTGGGGTGATAAAGACATAAAACCACGGCCCTTGTAGAGGGGCCGAAAACACTCATCTTGATGCCTTAGCAGTTTTTCTCTGTGACTTGGAGGGCCCAGCTATCGTCAGAGTTGCAGCTCGTTTGGACGTCCACATGGCATTGTAAATGGCCCCACAGGGGAACGTGCTGACCGAAGGGACTCAGATTAGTGAGGTGGGTCACGCTGGTGGCAGTGCCAGCTAGGGACATCCCTGTAGCTCTGCTCCATGCATGCTGGGCTTCCTCCCAAAGAGCGAAAGGGGATCTCATCTCATAAAGCACACTCTCTTTCTCCCTTTTTATTCATTAACCTTATAAAATTGTGGGGTGAGAGGTTTACTTACTTTTCTAAAGAATTATTTTTGTTTAGACAATTCATAAAGAACAAATAAAAAATAATTGTGCATAATCAAATGTATATATATATATCACTTTTTTAATATTTAGAGGCACGCTTTTCAGGTTTTGTTTTTACCCTTGCTCTTTCACACGTGCGAATCTTCCTCTTTCTGGGTGTTATATAGATCATGCTGTATGGCTTTGTCTCTCAGTCTGGGTACAAGCTCTGTCTTTATTAGCAGCTACAAGGCCCCGTTCCATAGTCATCATTTCCCGTCACTGTCTGACCTCATCGCCTCTGATTCCCTCTGCTCCCGTTTGGCTGGTTTCCTTTGCTGATCTGTGCACACACTGCTCATCTCATACTCAAGGCCTCTCTACTCACTGTTCCTCCTACGTAGAATGCTTTTCCTCAGTTCTTCACTTTGTTCTGGCCTTTATTCAAAAGTCCCTTCCATGGCGAGGCCTGCTTGGACCCCCTTTAACATTTCACAAACTTCTTCCTGCAAACTTCTTTCCTTTCTTCCTCCTTAGCAAGCATGACTAGCAATATGTGTTTTACATTTTACTTACTTGTCTTAAATACGGTCAGCTTCTCCAGCTAGAATATAAACTCCATGATGGGGGCATCACTGGATTGCTTTCTGCATTCTACAGGACAGTGCCTGATGCAGGGTTGACACCCCATAAATAGCTGTTTTAAGATGTCGAATGAATGAGCTTAACAATTCATCATAAATTATATTCCATATTCCATCGTGTATTTTTCTGTATCAAGATTTTTAATAGCTTTGTTTCAATTTAATAGCTTTTTTCCATTATATCAATATATGACTATACCACAGTTAATTAAACATGAATTTAATAATGAATTTACCACAGTTTGTTCAAATATTATCCTCTATTAACCTCAGTATTGTAAGTTTCTGCTTATTTTGCTGTTCTAATCAGCACCGTAGCAATCTACCTTGCCTATATTTGCTTGAATCCTGAGAATTTTCCTAGAATAAATTTCTAAAAATTAACTTTCTGTGTCAAGAAGAATATATCTTTAAGGTGCTTGATCCACATTTCAAATCACTCTCCAAAAGGCTATTTCTCTAAGCAGGGATTTCTAATGCTGGTTTCTTTGCGCCTTTGACAATACTAGACATTGTTTTTCAAAAACTTTCCAATTTTTATGAAAAGATGGTAACTCATTCAGTAATTTTATGTTCATTACTTTACTAGTTAAGACTGATCTTTTTATATTTTTAAAAATTGGATATATTTCTTCTCTTTTTTTTTTTTTTTTTTTTGAAATGGAGTTTCACTCTTATTGCCTAGGCTGGAGTGCAACGGCAGGAACTCAGCTCACTGCAACCCCTGCCTCTTGGGTTCAAGCCATTATCCTGCTTCGGCCTCCTGAGTAGCTGGGATTACAGGCGCCTGCCATCATGCCCAGCTAATTTTTGTATTTTTAGTAGAGGCAGGGTTTCACCATGTTGGTAGGGCTGGTCTTGAACTCCTGACCTCAAAGGATCCACCTGCCTGCGCCTCCCAAAGTGCTGGGATTACAGGCATGAGCCACTGCACCTGGCCTGGATACACATATTTGTTTTTATCTATTTTCAGTTTTTGTCCTTTGTTTAATCGGTGGGGGGTTAACCAGCTTTCTTTTAATGCTTTGCAAGTGTTCTTTATACAGATAAGCATTAAAAATATGTATAGTTAATATTCCTTGCCATTTGCTTTGAAACACCTTCATGTTGTTTTTTTCCCTACCATTACCTTGATCTTGACTTCGTGTTATTTCTTGATATACAGAACATTTATATTAAATGGGATATGCATATATTTTATGTTTTGAACTGTTTTCAGTGTAATGCTTAAAAAGTTTAACTCATCCTAAGACTGTATGAGTATTTCTATTTATTTCTACTAGTTACCTTATGGTTTTATTCTTTTGCCAAATTGTTATTCAGTCCTCCAATTCCCTTTATTGAACAATGTCCTTTTCCTCTCTGACTTGACATTTCCTTTATTACATGCTAATTTGATGTGTTATTTTGTTCTTTTTGCTCTGACTGTTTTATTAACCTGTGCCTTTCTGTAGCAGAAACCCACTTTAAAAATTATTAGAGTTTTATAATATGGTTTTCATATTTCAGACAACTGCTTCTCATTTCTGACTTTCAAAATTATCTTAATTATTTAGTATCTGTATTTTTCTTGAAGAAGAAATTCAGAATCATTTTTTTCCAACCTCCAGAGTTCAAACTTGTGTCAGTTTTGCAAATATATTTGGGGAGAAATTACGCTCTTGGCGAATTCAATTGGCTAATTCTTTAGCCCCTTTCTTTAGCACCGTTATGAGATGTTATTTGATATGCCGCGCTCTCGGGGCAATTCCCAGTTTCCGGAAGTTATTCAGCTAGCAAAGCTCTGTTTCCCTGGGTGTCACTTTTCTCCTGCTCCTTGGTACCTGGGTTCCCAACATTAGGAGATGGGGCCTTCCACGTCGGCTGGGCGTGGTGGCTCACACTTGTAATCCCAACATACTGGGAGGCTGAGGCGGGCAGATCACCTGAGGTCGAGAGTTTGAGACCAGCCTGACCAACATGGAGAAATCTCATCTCTACTACAAATACAAAATTAGCCAGTCCTGGTGATGCATGCCTATAATCCCAGCTACTCGGGAGGCTGAGGCAGGGGAATCACTTGAATCTGGGAGGTAGAGGTTGCAGTGAGCTGATGGAGCATCGCTGCACTCCAGTCTGGGCAAAAAGAGCGAAACTCTATCTGAAAACAAAGCAAAACAAAAATCAAAAACAAAGCAAAACAGAAAACCCCATTATTTCAGGATACGGCGCTATTGGAGCTTCCCTGCCTCTGCCCCGGTAGCCTTTCCGTTTGTGGGTAAGGTGGGGAGCTGCATTCACCAGCATGCAATATACTAACTGCCTCCCCCACCTAACTGCTAAGTAGGCATGGGTGTCACAGAATGGATGTAGAAAGATGGCAAAGCCATGTGTGTTTTATCATTGACATGATAGCATGTGCTAAAGATAACTTGAATGAAACCCCACTGTACGGAATAACTGGTCAGCTATTTTGTTGGTACAAATCTGGGTCCGGCGGACACAGTGGAGATATCCTCAGGGTCTTATCTTTGTTTCAGGGGTTTCTCTTTTATGAGACAACACCCTGAGTGGGTCAGTTTTTTTTTTTTTTTTTTTTTTTTTTTTTTTTTTGAGAGGGAGTTTTGCTCTTGTTACCCAGGCTGGAGTGCAATGGCACGATCTAGACTCACCACAACCTCCGCCTCCTGGGTTCAGGCAATTCTCCTGCCTCAGCCTCCTGAGTACCTGGGATTACAGGCACGTGCCACCATGCCCAGCTAATTTTTTGTATTTTTAGTAGAGACGGGGTTTCACCATGTTGACCAGGATGGTCTCGATCTCTTGACCTCATGATCCACCCGCCTCGGCCTCCCACAGTGCTGGGATTACAGTCTTGAGCCCCCGCTCCCGGCCGGGTCAGTTTTTAATAAAAACAATAGCCTATTCTTAAATATAGTTTTTGCTGTCTAAGGCGTCATTCTAAGTCCTTTCCACATAGAAGCTCGCTGAGTTCTCACGACTGCCTTATGAGAGAAATGCTATTATTATTTGGTTTTTATGGCTTATCTCAATTGAGCTCCTTGTGCCTTACAGCAGGTAGAAATTCACTTTAGATTCTGGCATCAGGTGGTCTAACAAATTAATTTTCAGTGTGCCCTTCATCTTTTTCTGTCTTTGTTAATATTTAACAGTTAACAGTTAGGGAGACACCTGGACTGCTAAACACATACATTCTAAACTGGAATTCATCTTTTATAAACCTTTTATTAGAAAATAAATCACGTATACAAAATTCAGAAAACAGATGTATCCCTTATGAGTCCTAAGGTAAACACTATTATAACTGCCACCTTGGTTGTGAAATAGACCTTTGCCAATCATTGTAGAAGCTTTTACCTTTGTCTCCTCCCAAGGTTGACCCTCTCTGTTCCACCAGAAGTAAGCATTGTCCTGACTTTCCAAGAACCACTTTCTTGAGTTTTCGTATAATGTTATCACTAATGCACCCTCTAATGTCCATAGTTTATTCTTGCCCAATTTTTAAAATCTTGACATATTTTTTACATCTAGTCTGCAGGTTCCTTCTCTATCTTTTATTGTTTTCTTTACAATTTACCTGTAAAAGAACCTGGGACATTTGACCTAAAGAGTTTTCTAAAGTATAGGTTTTGCTGATCGTGTACTTGTGATCCCCATTAAACACTTTCCTGTTTTTCCCATTCTCTGGAAATTGGCAGATGGATCCAGAGACTTGATTGGCTTTGGGGTTGATCCATTTGGCAAGACTATAAATGGTGCTGGGTTCTTTCATTAGCAGGCACATGATAACTGATTGTCTCTCTTCTGATGATGTTAGCAGCTGTTGACGCCCAATGCCTAGATGCATTAATTCATTGAAGCCTGCAAAACTGTTTTCTCCTATTTTTTTCATTGATTAATTGGCATAATTTTAGAACGAACAATTTTCTTCATTTATTGTTTGATACTCTGTGCTATAATTCTTTTAGGAAAAGCAGAATTGCTTCATTCTTTTCATTTATCAATTGTCTAATGAAAGAACTGGTTCCCTATCATTCTACAAAGGTGAACAAATAGGTTTTTAGGAAATATGATTATGAATTCCTGTATTTGAACCTATTAGAGAAGTGTTGGTCCTTTTAAAGATCCAGTTGTCTTGTTTGCTTCAAGGTTGCCTTTGAGTCCTTGTGTCGAGACTGTGGTCGTCATTCCTAGCTTTCTTGGCTAGCATGGCAAGAGATTCCAGGATCATGTGGTACACTTCCTAGAATTAGTCTTTTTTTTTTTCCCCCCAGAAAGGCTGGATTTCTTTTCATGGGAATAGAACTGTAAGATTGCTAGGGTTTTCGAGTGCTAGGGACGTTTTATAGAGTTTTTCATTGTTTTTAAGGCCTCTTCACTGGCGAGAATTAAGAAATGTATATGTTTATATGATATCTCAAGCGTTTATACTCATATCTCCAATTCAAATCAAATTACAGGTTTGATACCTATTCACTTATATTCCATCTCCTTAATCTTTTTCCACATTGAGTATGTTGGTTCACAAAGATGCAAGAAATGATGAATTAGAATATTCCATAAGTATTGATATACTTTATCCAATAATATTGCACATATCCTGTGAATAACAATATTGATGCTACAGCACCAATATAATTAACTGAGAAACGAAATGTCTTTATTGCAGCACAATAAAGACATTTTTATTTATTTACCTCTCCCATCTTTAAATATGCTATATCTATATTATCTGAGTTTACAGCCATTATACACTGCACTTTATCTTTATTGCTTCCATTTATCTTAATTATATCTATTTACATATCTATATGTACATATCTCAGACTACCACCAGTTCTTATGTCAATGTCTTCATAGTCATTTTGGTTATTAAAATCAGTCTTACATTCTAGTAGGCACAGCAGAGACAGCTCATGAGAACAAGCTTCCCCGAGTCCTTGCCTGTTTTCTCATTGGGCCCTTTACACTTAAATGTCAGCTTTGCAGGACACACAAAATGTGTCACACATCATTTTACAAATCTAAAATATATTACATCATGTATTGTTGAAATAAAACATTGCCGTTGAAATGTCTGATGACAATCTAATTTTGTTTTCATTCTGTCTTTTTCTTAGGTAATTAAAAAATATCTTTTTACGAAG
The DNA here is from genome assembly GCF_009761245.1 of Sapajus apella. Classification (NCBI taxonomy): domain Eukaryota; kingdom Metazoa; phylum Chordata; class Mammalia; order Primates; family Cebidae; genus Sapajus; species Sapajus apella. Next base: position 3,262,349 of record NW_022436961.1, read on the forward strand.
TTTAGTAACTTTACTGAAAATCTTTTTTGTGTTGGTTGTTTTGGGTTGACATTTAGGGGTGTACATGGGGCTTTTTCAGTACAGATGGCCCTCCATATTCATGGGCTCCACATCTGTGGATTCAACCAACTGCAGGTCAAAATATTTGATGAAACAAAGTAAAAAATAACAATGCAATAAAAATAATCCAAATAAAAGATACAGTATAACTGTTAGCATAGCATTTATATTCTCTTAGGTATTATGAGTAATGCAGAGGTGATTTAAAGTCTACAGGAGGGTGTGTGTAGGTTATATGCAAATACTGATATTTCATTTCAAGGACTTGAGCATTTGCAGATTTTGACAAATGTAGGGGTCCTGGATCCCATTCCCCATGGATACTGAAGGATGACTGCATAGACTTCCTTTAATTTTAATTGTGGGAGAGTTCTCTCAATTTATAGTTGTTTTGTTATCTTGCTTTGTTTTTCTTCTTCAAGATCTCCATATATATATATATTAGATTATCTTTGTCTTTAATTTGTCACTTGCCAGTATATCTCGTTGTATATCATTATTTCTTTAATATATTTTTGTGTAATTCTTCATTTTATCTATTTGTCTTAGAGAATTATTCATTGTATTTATTTACTTGTTTCTTTTAGTTTAGTCTTCATTTCTGAAGAGAACGATGCGTTTATTTTTTTGTTTTTTTTTGGGGGGGAGGGGTGATGGAGTCCGGCTCTGTCGCCCAGGCTGGAGTGCAGTAGTGCTTGAAACCTCCTGGGTTCAGGCGGTTCTCCTGCCCCAGCGTCCTAAGTACCTGGGACTACAGGTGCGTGCCACCATGCCCAGCTAATTTTTTGTATGTTTGGTAGAGACGGGGTTTCACCGTGTTAGACAGGATGGTCTCGATCTCCTGACCTCATGACCTCATGATCCGTTTGCCTCGGCCTCCCAAAGTGCTGAGATTACAGGCTTGAGCCACGGCGCCCGGCCGATTCTTTTACCTCTAGTTCCTCTTGTAGTTCTCCCAGCTAATTTGTGAATTTTCTGCTTCTTAATTCTGTTGTTCTTTCATATCTTGTATGATTTTCTTAAAGTCTCTTAGTTCGCTTTGAAATATGAAGTTATTGTTTTGATCTTTTTTTGTAAGCATGTGTTTCTGGCATGTTTTCACAGCCTATAAACATGCTGTTTTGATCCTTTTTAAAAGTAATGAATTTCTATAGAATTTGATTTTGCTGTTTTTCTCTTATTATCATTATATTGTTTCTTAAACTATCAGCAGGAGGTATGATTCGAGATTGCTTTCCTGGCTGGGTACAGTGGCTCACGCCTATAATCCCAGCATTTTGGGAGGCCGAGATGGGTGGATTACCTGAGGTTGAAAGTTCGAGACCAGCCTGACCAACATGGTGAAACCCCATCTCTACTAAGAATACAAAATTTGGCTGGGCATGGTAGCGGGCACCTGTGATCCCAGCTACTGGGAAGGCTGAGACAGAAGAATCACTTGAATTGGGTCGGCGGAGGTTGTAGTGAACTGAGACGGTGCCACTGCCCTCCAGCATGGGCAACAGAGCAAGACTCTGTCTCAAACAAAAAATAAATCAAGGTTGCTTTCCTAACTTAACAGAGCTTCTTTGGGAGAGAGAGAGAGCACCTATGTGTGTGTGTAGTATAATATTTAAGATCAAAATGGTTTGTTTACTGACGTGTATTAGCTCCGCTCTCCCCTACATTTGTCTGAACCTTCTCTTTGCCTTGTCTCCACCGTTTTTGTCCTCTGTTTTGATTCTACTCTCAGCAGTTTCTCCTCAGTGTGAAGCCGTGGCCTGAAAAAGGTTCTGGTGGGTGGTATGGAAAATGTGGAGGGTCTAGGCTGTGTCTGCTCCTCCAGGCTCTCCACACACCTCTTTTACAATCTGCTGTGGGGATGGGACACGCGCTTCTGATATCAGCGGCTGTTCTCACACAGGGCTGTCAGGCTTTCTGTGAATACCTGCTGCTGTTGAGGATTCCTGTGTCTCCAGGTCCAGCAGAGCTCTCACTGCTTCCCTCTACTTCCCTGCACAGATGCTGATAGCATGCAGATGTTGTGCTGTTACTGGTTTATTTCCATTCACTTACATTTTGAGGTTCATGAGAACAACCTTGTCATCTAGTTTTGTAATAAATGTTGCCTGTGAGTTTTTTTTATTTGCCTTTGTAGTTCTATTTTTATTTGGGAATTTAGAGAGATTAAAAAAATGATACCACTGCTGCCAACAGTTTCTGCAAATTCTCATTTTATTTTGTATGTATGTATTTTCATCAATCAACAGATATTTATTAAATGGTCTATGGCAGGTCCTATTATGGACACCAAGGATATAGCTATGAACAAAACAGGGTTTCTACCGTCAAGATGTATAATAGGAAAAAAAATGGTATTTAACATGTACACTACTAAAAAAGTGAGAAAATGTCAAATGTAAGTAAATTTCATGAATTAAATGAAATGAGATAATATGTATCTATTCTTTTAAACCATTTGATTATTTGAGTATATATGTGTGTGTATATAATGTGTGTGTATACAGTGTGTGTATATAGTGTTTGTGTATACACATTATATACACACGCACATATAGATACACACACATACACACAAATATATTTGACTTACCTACAAATATTTATGAATAATATTTTCTGGATTAAAAATGGTGTTTCCATATAATGCGTTCTTTTATCTTTTTATTAATAGGCAGATAGATTTTATTCCCCATGTGACAAAGGAGGAGTTTCATGTTTAGTAATTATAAGTGACATCTAACACACTTATAGCCAAAGCTTCACCAAGTATCTTTTGAATCTGAATCTGCTTTTTTTAAACTAATATTCTATTTTTTAATACCACATTACATAAAACACTGTGCCAGGGGTTAGAGATGACACCTTTTCGCCCAAATAATCAAGTTTCTTTAGCGACAACAAGATACATGCTTAGTGCTGTCAGGCAGGGGGTTGCGGGGCAGGCCTGAATGAAGTTCTGTGGCAGTGAGGAAGCATGAGCTGTCTTTGTGGCGGGATGTCCCGGTGAGCCTGGCGGAGGAGATTGCATTTGAGTGGCCCTTGCATGTAAAGAGACGGGGCCATTTCTAGTTGGAATGAGCCACGTGAACAGAGATAACCTTAACACCGCTGGAGGAGCCTGAGAGTTCAATCAACTGCTTAGTTTTTCTTCAAACACTCATCATTCAACACGTTTTTAAGTTACTCTGTGCCAGGGCAGAGAGAGAAAGATAGATAGGAAGGGAGCTTAGTCTAGCGGGAGAGACGTGTGCTCCCCACCTGATCTGAAATTAGGCCTTTCAGTGGGACTGAATCTTCACTCACCTGCATCATCCAATAAGAACAGGCAGCCGGGAGATGAGCAGAGGGTTTTAGAGCTGAGATTCTGAGACATTTTCTTGGCAGGCTGCTTGGTGTTCCTAACCTTGAAAAAATCAATTTGCTTGGAGCATATTATGTCTGAAAAGCACCTGTGGGGAAAAAGACTGGAAGTGTGTTGAGTGTTAGATGTTAGCGGAATTTAAATGCCATGATAAGGAATTTATTTTGGAGTAGTAAAGCATCGTTGAGAGTTTTTGACAAGAAGACTAACCTAAGATGCCAGCACATCTGTGAATATGGCCAAAAATTCAAAAATCAGTTCCCCCACTTTCTGAAAAGATGACATATTGAAGAATTTATTTAAACCCTCTGAGCTTCGTTTTCTTAATCTGTAAAAACGAGCATTTATTTATGTATGTATTCACTGACACCTCATTTATTCATTCATTTTCAAGTTCAACTGATGTTTAATAAATACTCAGTTCTAGACCCACATGGTCTAATGCTGTAGGCACTCATTCAAAAGAGCTATTGAACACTTGAAATGCAGATAGTCTGAATTGAGATGTGCTGTCAGTGTAAAATATACACTTGATTTGGAAGTTTTAATATGAGAAAAAGAATATAAAATACCTCATTAATAATTTTTAAGTTGAATATATCCTGAAAGGAAAGAAGAAATAAGTTTAAGAGTTGTTGTACAGCATGGTGACGAGAGCTAATGATGATACATTATATTATTGAAAAATGCCAAGAGAGTTGATGTTAAGTGCTCTCACCACAAAAATTATAGCTATGTGAGGCAATCGTATGTTAATTAGCTAGATTTAACCATTCCAAAATGCATATATGCTTCAAATATGTAGAATTTTATGTCGATTAAAAAATTGAAAAAAATGTTTGAAATTAATTTCATGGTTTTTTTCCAAGAATATGGCATTTAGAATATTTCATTGTGGCCTCATTTACAGCTTGTACTCTCCTTCTATTGGGCAATGCTGCTCGAGATACTGGGGGCACAATAGTGAATAGTGATCAGAGACAGATAGTACGTTTCAGTGTCTAAGTCCTCTAATTCTAGAACGTGAAGTAAGTGCTCTGATCTTCCCACTCCTCTCATCCCGCCTTTGCTCTCTGGGCCCTCTATTCATTTGCGGCATTTTCTGAGCCACTTCTCTTGGTTAGTGGAGCTTATCTAACTTACATAGTTGCCCTCTCTCAGGAACTCCGGCTAATTTCTCCCTTTTGGGGTCTTGCAGCTACTGTGACCATCTGTTTCAATATTTCTTCGGTGACTGTAAAAACAAACTAAAGCCATCCAAATTCCAAAGGCAAACAGGGTTCTTCAACCCTCTTGAGTAGAAATCTTCATTATCTCTTTCCTTTGTTGTCAAAATGACCATTTCCCCCCAGAACATGGAAATTGAGAGTGTTCATCCACAGAGTCGGTGGTTTCTATCGAAGCAGCAGAGCCTATATCTGTCTAGTTAGCAGTGGAACCTGAGGCTTCCTGCCAGACTTCCTGAAGACACTACAGCTTCTCCATGGGACTCTGAACATCACCCACCTTCTAGCCATTAGGATACATCCTTTGTATATGGACATATCCTTTGTTTACAACAATAACATGTCATTCCCATTATATCTGTTTCAGTACAGTGTATGAACTTTATGCCAATTGGCCTTTTCCTGAGACAAAGCAATCATGTTGGTAAGAAAGCAAGGGAGACATCACATTAAGTGGAAACAGAGTTAAGTGATCAAGTCAGAATTGGTTAATGACTGGCCACGTCAAGTCATTCAACTATTTAGTTCATGTTTATCAAGTCTCTTTTATAAATCCAGACCTAGATCATCAGGCACTGGCGATGATCTGAGGATAATTTCTAAAGTTCTTGTAAATTTGCTGCCTTTAAGATGTTTTTAGAAAGACAATTCTAAAACGAAAACAAAACAGTAATAAAGCAATTAAAGGGCAGGACCGGCAAGGTTGTTAAGGACTAGGAGAAGTCAGGAAGGAAGACATGGATGAAATTTGCAGACATCTTGAAAGAACTCTAGGAGGAAATGAAACTTGATATCTGGATGTGACTGAAACAGGTCAGGAGGAGAGAGAACAGCTTGACCCAAATGCAGTGGAATGGGATGCACGAGCGAGAACTGTGGGAGACAGCATTGCTCAGGATCTGTATTCAGTCAGGAAATGTGACTTCCAGGCCTTTTGGTTCCAGTAAAGTGGGAGAGAAAAGACATCATTTTCTGCATTCTGCTTTTCTCCAAAGTTAAATACCAGAATATAAGCAACAACATGCATAACACTGGAAATAGTTGCATTTATTGGACATTCTACCTTACTACAGGGTATATGTTGAGAGGTACAGTTATTTCTGCCTCTAGCAGAAGGTATCAGATGACTGTTGCCTTCAGGTGTTGCTTAGTAGCAGCTGCAAGTAGAGTTTCATTATAGTCACAGAATGTCTTCTGCCAAAATGAACAGCGGTGATCAGGATCGTAGAATGTTGAGCCAGTGCTCAGAGAATTTCATATACTACACAGGAGCCAACATGAACAAAATACTCCTCATTATTTTTCACTTCCTGAATGAGTTTCACCTTCAAGCAGAAGATGCCTAGAAAAGAAAAAAACCCAACAACTTATGCTTCGCATTTTCTTTGAGCTTTTGAAATAATTTTAAATGACTCTTTTAGGCATTTTTCTCTAGAACAGATTTATTGTGATATAATTCATATGTCATGCAATTCACCTATTTAAAGTATAAAATTCAAGGATTTTAGGTGTATTCACAGAGCCGCGTTTCTGCCAGATCTACAGTTACCTTGGAAACTCTTTACTCATTAGCAATCACTCCTCATTTCTCCTTCTATCTCCCTTCTCTCCACTTCCCCACTGCCCCCTGATTCCTCGACAATCACTAATTCACTCTAAGCATTTATAGATTTTCCCGTTCTGGAAATATCATGTGAATGGAGTCATACATTATGTGGTCTTTTGTGAATGACTGGCTTCTTTTATTTAGCATAATGTTTTCAAGATTCATCCACGCTTGTATCAGTACTTGATTCTTTTGGTTGCAAACACCATGCCATTGTATGGACATACCACATTTTATTTACTCCTTGTGCAGTTGGCAGACGTTTGAGTTGTTTCTACTCTGGGGCTATTATGAATGATGTTGCTATAAAAACTCATGTAAAAGTTTTTATGTGTATATATATTTTTATTTCTCTTGAATGAAGTACATTCAATTCTCATTTTCCACAGTAGTTATGTCCTATAAAGTTACCATCAACACTGAATTGGCAAATGCTGAGCTACTGCTCCTAGGTAAAATACAGGATTAGGTCAGGGAGACCTCTGGTCACATTTTGTCAGTCCATCCATATGTAACCTTGTTTTGTGTGTGTTTCTTTTTAGAGATACCTTATTGAATATATGTATACATATATGTATGCATATATATAAAATTACATATATATGTATAATTATATATATTATATATACATATGTATAATAATATATATATATATGTATATATAATTATATTAAGAGCCCCTCTATTGTCAGGTACCTAAAATTGCCTGGTCCCTCTTCTACAACTATGATATAACTATATTCCATGATACTTTATTGTGTAACAATGGGTTTTCCTCTTCTATTATTTTTTATTCTTCTATATGATAATGAGATTGCCCAGGAGAGCAGAAATCTAGAAATAGATATTAAAACTACCATCGTGAAACTGACATATTTCTCTACTGAACCCTCAAGTTGGTTTATAAGTTGTTGACACCTTTGGTTCTTCACCTGACCATCTTTCTGTCAGTTGGAAAAATGTTGGCTTGCAATAGACCTCCCTGTGTTACCTGTCTCCTCTTTTGACTTTTATGTCATGCAAGTTACTGATCCTACAAATGAAACCTCTCCTCCATTCATTCAGTACATATTTGAAGGTCTTTCAGTGTAGTAAGTGTGGTGCTAGGTGCTGGGCCTTCACTATCAATGAGACAATTTCCTAGATCTTAAAGAAGTTTTGCTGTCTCATGATGGGCACAAATATGAAAACAAGTAAGTGTAATAATTCCACGTTCTATAAAAGAAGAATGTACAACGCACCCAGAGAACCCAAAGGCTGGTTCTCACTTCTCCCATACAGTAGAGGGAGCCAAAAGAAGCTTCAGACTGGTGCAATGGCTCACTCCTGCAATCCTAGCACTTTGGGAGGCCAAAACAGGAGCATTGCTTGAGCCCAGGAGTTCAAGACCAGCCTGGAAAACAGGTTGTAGAGATCCTGTCTTTACAAACACTAAAAAAATGTTATCGAAGTGTGGTGGCATGTGCCTGTGATCCTAGCTAATCTGGAGGTTGAGCTGAGAGGATTGCTTGAACTCAGGGAGTTCCAAGCTGCAGTGAGCTGTGATGACACCACTACACTCCAGCCTGAGTGACAGAGCAAGACCCTGTAGCCAAAAAATGAGAAGTAGCTTCACCTCAAGGAAGTGAGGAACCAGGAAGAAAGATTCTGGTATGACTGAATTAGACACAAAGTGATTCAGAAGGGCATTCCTGCATTTCCTTCAAGAAAGGCCTAAAGATGAAAACCCACATAAACAGGCCTGATTTACATGATTTTTTTTTTCTTACAATTAGGAAAGTGTGAGTGCAATATGAGACTGTAATTCCTTGATTATAATACTTCCCCTTATTTTCTGTCTGCTTCTCCAATTCTCCTGGTGCCAGCCTCCTTGATAACAGGGCATGGAGTCATACTCATCTGGCTCAGCATCTAACACAACTAGTAAGTCCTTAAAAATGTGTTGGGTAAATGAATACCATAAATCCGTTTTTCATTACTCAGTTTAAGGGCAACTCTTTGCCCTGGAAACTAGTTCTCAGTTATTTTGTACAGTGATGCTGGCCTCTGTGTCTGGGCACCACTAGACTTTCCTTAGAAATTTCTACCTGGGAGAGCTTCAGGGAGAAACGCCAGGCATGGCTGAAGTTTTCCCTGAAATTGGCAGAACAGATGCTCAGATTCTAAAGAGGATACACGGATGAACAAATGCACAGATTCTAAGATTGAGGATTAAGTTCTGGCCTATGAACTTGTTCCTAATTTTAAAAAATTACATGCTTTGACCTATGTCATGCATAAGTAGGTAAAAAAAGGCAGTATAATTCAAGCACCACCTTTTACCCTGGAAATCTTCCTTTAAAAAAGAAATAAGACTTGATTTCATTCTTTTTTATGGCCGAGTAGTATTCCATGGTGTGTGTGTGTGTGTGTGTGTGTGTGTGTGTGTGTGTATTTTCTTTATCCAATAATCTATTGATGGACACTTACATTGATTCAATATCTTTGCTATTGTAAATAGTGCTGCAATAAACATAAGAGTGAAGGTACCTTTTTAATACAATGATTTTTTTTTTGTCCTTTGGGTAGATACCCAGTAGTGAGATTTCTGGATCAAATGGTAGTTCTATTATTAGTTCCTTGTTACACTAACAGCCCAGACCTCACCACTATGCAATAAATCCGTGTCACAAAACTGCACTTGTATCCCTCAAATGTATACACATTTTTTAAAGTGAGACTAATAATATCCTCCAACATATAGTAAAGAGACACCAAGTTTGGTCTCTCATTCCTCTTGAGTGAACTGTTTGTCATTTAATGGGCTGGGACCATTTAGGAAGTCCCTGATTTGCCTCTTTCTGGTACTCCTGGTCTGTGCCCTCTGCCTGGCTTCTGTGCCATCTCCTAGGCTTGGCTGGGGAGGTAGTCAGCTTGGGAGAGCCAGGAAGCCAACTCTTCCCTTTCCCTTCAGGTCCATTTCATCTCTGTAGTATTCCATACAGAAGTATAAAAGTATTTGTACTTTTTTGTTTTTTCTCTATGGAGAAAGCTCAATGTACTTCAGTTTTAAACCCTCAGTAAGAGTATTGACAATGGGCACAGCCTCGGGGCTACTAGATTTCCTAGCAGGAAAAGACCCACTGGGAAAACCCGTTCTCTCTCCAGAGGTCTTTTTTTACTTGCTAACCACCTCCACCCCACCCCAATGTTTCAAGTCTCCTCCTGAACTTCAGGCCAGCCTCCTGCTCCAGGGACACACACACACACACACACACACACACACACACACAAACACACACACACACACACACAGCCCCTTCCTTCCAGGGACAAAATGCTAATTATCAGAGATATTACAGACTAATGCCTTAAGGAGGAAGGAGTTCATTTCCTAACTACCACATAATTTGCAAGGCAGCACTCTCTCTAGCAGTCTGAACATCTTATTACTACGCAGATAAAATATGTAATTCCCTTCTTCCAGCCCGTCTCCACCCTCATCCTCCTCACCATCCAATTTTAAATTGTACTCTCTGGGCTCACTAGGAATAACAGAAGGGACCATTGTGGGCCATATAGTCATTCCAGCTTGCTCTTTAACAAAGAGAAGCTTGGCTATTGCTGCATCATTAAGGAATAGATTAACCTCTTATCTAAAAGTCTATTCTACCCTCCAATTTTAACTAAGCAGGAGAAGAGGCATGGATTCATCCCCCCCTTCATAAGTATAGGTGATTGATGATCTGCGTGCACAATAGCAGGTCACATGGTCTGACCAAGGATTTATTTTTTTCTGAATTATGATTCATTTTCATTAAGTCTTACAAAGGAATAAAAATCCAACTGGATTTAAGCATTTCTTGCAGCATTTACTGAATCACCTTTCTTGAAGAAAAGTAAAATTACATGAACTCTCCCAGAAAATCCAGCCAGCACCGTCATTATAGCTTTATGATATGGACTCAAGTTAATTATGAGAAACACTCAATTCCTTAAAGAAATCTTTAAAAACCTTGAACATCGTGGCCATGTATCCTGGTGAGGCTAAAATTGGTCAAAAGCAGAGCAGAATAACAAATGATAATTTCTGCTAAATAATTCAGGCCATCTGAACTCTGATATTTTACTGACTTTAATGAGTATAATGGGTCCAATTAGAGACTGCTTTCCTTCACTGTGCCAGGCTCAATGTGCTCTCATTTAATTGTGGGCCCTGTTTTTATTTGGACAACTCATCTCTGCAAATTTGTCCTGAAATCCCAGTATCTGGCGTTAATATCTACTAACTAAATGTATGTCAAACTCAGTCACTGAGTAAGTTTTGGTGATGATTATCATGAAGAAAAAGAGATTGCAGAACAAAAACTAGATGTTTCAACACACTAGTTCATCTGGGATAAGTCTCATTTGCAAAGGAGTGAAATGGGAAAAAGAAATCATGAGACCTGAGTTTGTCTCACACGTGGCCTTTCTTTCTCTCCACACAGGGGAGTGATGCTGACATGGTGGATAAGAACAAGTGCTGCACTCTCTGCAACATGTCATTCACTTCGGCCGTGGTGGCCGATTCCCATTATCAAGGCAAAATCCACGCTAAGAGGTTAAAACTCTTGCTAGGAGAGAAGACCCCATTGAAGACCACAGGTATGTATAGGAACAGTGATCATGCGGAGACCCTGAAAATCAAGCGCTGACCTGCCATGCGGATCATGCTCCTCTTTCATAGGCAGTTGCCAGAACCAGAGCCCAGTGGTAGACGTCACTCAAAGCCTAAAGAATGGGTGGCCTACCTCAGCAGACCTTGCTGTCTAAATACCATTTCAGGTGCTCATTCTAACAGCCTGGCTCCTTCCAATGAAATAATGCATCAGCTTGCATCTGCTGAAGAGCTGTGTGCATTCTGCAAGATGTTGTCTATCATGCCTACTATGTATTATGTAAGATGTGGTATCTATTCTGTTTTCTAGATTCCGTCTGCAATCAGTGTGGATCATGCATGCTAGGTTACGTGCAATAGAGAGACCCCCTCTCAATGTCTGTATAAAGTAGGACATCATCCTTTTTTACCTGGAGGGCTGGGAGGAACAGAAAGAAAAACTGTAGTCTTTAAAACTGCTTTAGTGTGCCAAGAACTGATTTTTTTTTTTTTTCCCTGAGATGACATTCTCATCATCTTTGCAGGGGATCCTGTGATTCAAGCCTATTAACTTTCACAAGTAAAAGCTTAAATATTGATAACTGATTATTTGACCTTCTAATTGCTTAACTAAAATAAATTCTTCAGAGGCCTATCAAATCATGAAAGCTAAAATACTGTTATAATTTAATCAAGATGGACTATTTGGACAAGATTTATGTTGTGGCAGAAATGTGACCAAACAGGTTATAATCCGAAGAAGTTGGGGGCATATTTCATGGTGCCTACTCTTTCCATTGCAATTGAAATTTAGCAGTGCATTTTATCTTGCTGTCTAATGAATCATGCATAAACTGTGGGTGTAATTATTTTTTAAATGGTATTTTGGAAACTGGAGAGAGTCTAAAACAATGCTTGGCTTTTATCCTTACCACTGTTTTTCTTAAGAAAAACATATTGTTTTACTAGAGAATCACAAGGTTCATTTTACTGTATTTTTCTAGTTAGTTTAACTAAACAGCATTGTTTTTATAAAGGGGGCTGTGACATTCAGGCCTAAGATGGGTTTGCGAAGCACATGAAATCTGGAGACAAGCTCTGTGTTTGGGGGCACAGGTTGTGTGTCAGCATTTGATGAGCAGCCAGTCTTGCTCCCTGAAAGGTTGCATATTCACCTTGTAACCTACTCTCCATCAAATCTCTTAAAATAGACACCTCAAAAAGACAGTCACTGGAAAATTTTTACCTGTTTTCCCATGAATGAGTAACCAGCCCATTTGTTTTCTTTGCTGAAGCAGAATATTACCGTTAAATTAAATTTTGGAGGCAATGATGGAAGAGGAGAAGGTGTGTGTTTGTTTATCACATCAATTAGCAAACGGAGAGTTATTCTTTCTGAAAAACAAAATATCGCCACATGGCAAAACTAGTTCTTCATGAATTTAAACAGATTCAAGACAACCGAGCATCTGGTTGTTTTCCTGAATTCAAACACCCTCAGAACTGGAAACTAGAACTTGGGGGCAATTTGTTAGCTGTCATCAATATACTCCAAAGGAAAAAGAAAAAACGAAGTACAGCCTTTACTTAATGGCTTAGTCTTGGCTGTTCATGGGGCTGGCTCAGCCCTCCCTGTTGCAAAAAGCAGGTTGCTAGGTAGGCAAGAAGGGAATGAGTAGGGTGTGGTGCACGAACAGCTGTGGCTCAGGTTGGGCCTGCCTTGTGCCAGCACCCCCTTCACACCCAGCTCATACCCCTCTGGAGCGTGCCCTTCCATCCATTCCCCTCTGAAGCTGCTTTGAGCAGAAAGGATCTTGGAAAGTAGCAACAGCAGACAGATCAGAGTGCCTAGGAAGCTAACCTGGCTCCTGGCTTGGGCTGGTGTCAACCCAGCTGTTGGCAGGGAGCAGAGAAAGCAAGGGCTCCTACTAGAGGGAAAGTAGTCAGACATGAGGCAGATTGGTTAACAGGAGAGAAGGCATGCAAATGCATGCAACGCGAATACACGCAACGCGAATACACGACAGCCTTCGGAATGAGACCCAAATGCAGTAGAAATTGGACATTTTTATGTTAGATTCAGCAAAGTAGGGGCATGTATGATGGATTGTACAAAAAGGGAGCAATCTAATGCTGTTGGATGGAGTGGGGACACCCAGCAGGGCCTCTCTGTTTAGAGTCTTCTTCGTCTCTCCAGGCAGCACTCCCTCCTTCTGGATGTGGGGCAGGACTCTTTCTGGAAAGGGGGTCTAATGCCCTACTGTCAAACATTGGTCAGATAATTTCTTTTTTTTTTGAGACAGAGTTTCACTCTTGTTGCCTACACTGGAGTGCAATGGTGCCATTTTGGCTCACTGCAACCTCTGCCTCCTGGGTTCAAGCAATTGTCCTGCCTCAGCCTCCCAAGTAGCTGGGATTACAGACATACGCCACCATGCCCGGCTAATTTTGTACTTTTAATAGAGACGGGGTTTCTCCATGTTGGTCAGGCTGATCTTGAACTCCCAACATTAGATAATTTGCCTGCCTTCCCCTCCCAAAGTGCTGGGATTACAGGCATGAGCCACTGCACCCGGCCCCATAATTTCTTTATGGTCAGTTTTTACACAGAAAGGTGAGGGGAATGAGGGGAAAGTTAGAGTAATATTTTTAGGTTTTATGACCGGCTTTGGGGAGAAAGGGGTTCTGGTTTCTGACCTTCCTTGGAAAAGAGGGTTTCCAGGCTAGCCTTGGATGAGAATGGGACAGGGACAGGAGGGTAGGAGAATGTCAGGGAAAAACTTGCTTCTGAGGCTGCTGCTTGGGTCTTCATCTTGAGGTATTATTGTCTGAGCCCCAGTGGCAGAAGTAGGCATTGGGGGGATGTCCCAGATGAAGGGTTGAACGTCTGATAGGAGGATGGCACCAGTGTCAGAGGCTCTGGGCCCAGGGAGTGCACAGGAGAACCAGCAGTGTGCTGGCATAGGGAGATCCTGGCCTGCTGCAGTGCTGAGTTCTAGGAAAGGATAGGCTGTGAAGACCATGGCAGGACACCACCATTTAATACGAGCATCCTGGGCTGGAATCCATGCCTAGGGAACAAAACACGAGCTGAATTCTAGCCTTAGGTTGGGGCTTGGTCTCAAGTTACTGCAAGTACAGGAGAAAGACCTGGAGGCACTGGAAAAGAAAACCCACGCTGTGGCCCCCTGAGCTATCAGGTGAAGCTCCCTGAATGGAGTCCAGATGCCATCTTCCCTGGCTGTCTACAGCCACGCTGAGCAGCAGCTTCCAAGGGCTTCACCCTCCACGTGGTGGCTGCCTTGTGCTCCTCTAGGAACCACTCTGCCTAATTAACCAAGTTGGCTTCAAATTGTTTCTGTAATAAAAACAAAAGAAAAAAAAACATAAAAAAGACAATCAACTGAATCAACATGCAAGAGAAACAATTCGGCTCAGGTATGCTGCCCTAACCCCAGTGAATAAGAGGCTCTTGAACTGCGGTGATTTCTGTGTTGGAATAATTAAACCACAACTCGTTGCTTCTGCCAGATACTTTGATGAGGGTGAGCAGTTGGGATCTGTGAATCACTACCTTTCCACCTCCTCAAGCTGCACTTTGATCAAGCATCCTCTGGGTCTCCTGCAGAATGAGTTGCAACTCGAGTTGCCTTCTCCAGATGGGTGCATATTTACTAGGGTTTCTGAAATGCTTGGCAGAGCTGCTGGAATAACGCTCATTCATTTACATATTGTCTGTGGCTGCTTTTATGCTGCAGTGGCAGAATTGAGTCTTTATTACAGGGATGATCCAGGCCACAGAGCCTAAAATATTTGCTGTGTGACTCTACATAAAAGTTTGCTGACAACTGATCTAGATCCTGGATGATCTTGAAGAACGTGCAACAAGGAGACTCACAACAGGAGATGGTGTGAGTTTCTGTATAAAATGGAAGCAGTCTTCCAGATGTGTACCAGTCAGGAGCTGCGGAGGTACCTGGGGTAGGGATTAGTGAAAAGGATGTGACCGAGAGCAGGCTCATAACTGTAATTCCAACATTCTGGGAGGCTGAGGCTAGAGGATTGCTTGAGCCCAGGAGTTTGATACCAGCCTGGGCAATGTAGTGAGACCTTTTCTCTACAAAAAATTAAATATTAGCCAGGTGTGGTGGCACATGCCTGTAGTCCCAGCTTCTCAGGAGGCTGAGGGGGGAGGATCAATTGAGCCTTGGAGGCTGATGCTACAGTAAGCCGAGGTTGCACCACTGCACTCCAGCCTGGGTGACAGAGGAAACCCTATCTTAGGGAAAAAAGAGAAAAAGACCCAGCCATTGGGTTTAGGGCACACTTTAATCCAGTATGAGCTCATTTTAGCTTGACTAGTTATAGCTGCAAAAACCCTATTTCCAAATAACTTGACATTCTGAGATTCTGGGGGACATACATTTGAGGGGACACTGTTTAACCCAGTATATGAGCAAACTCCAGTTAACTGCTGGCAGCCGGCAAAAATCACAGGCTCTGATTCTGTGCCTGCCAGCTCTTGATTCTCCTCTCCCAACCTCCTTTTTGAATGATAAATCCATATCAGCAAGATCTCGTCAAAATCCTGAAGAAAACATCATTTACCTGGTCTCTTTAGAAACTTTCTTTTGAAAAAAATATGAATGGGAAGAAATCTGATGTACGGGAAAAAAAGCCTTAAACTATAGGTATTCTCTATTTTCCACCATTCATCAAAGTGATTTTTAAGATTATGCATAATCTGAATGGTTAGGTTCTATCCTGCATTAATAAGAACATTCATCTCTGTCTGTAGCAGAGACTTTGCTTATCTGACACCCATTTGCTTCTTATCTTCCCCAGACTTGCAATTGATTGTGTGTTAAGGCCTGGCTACCAGATGGAAAAGAGCCATTCAACTGCATTAGACTTTGCATGAACAAGAAATAAGCCTGTATTGTGATACTCAGTGGTTGTATGATATTACAGGAGAGTCTAATCTATCCTGGTGGCTACATTATCACTTAAAGTTATTGTTTCAGTTATAAGCTTTTATGAACACATCTATCATTCATAGAGAAAATGGATATGAGTGCAATCTTTCATATAATTCCCAGACATCATTAGCTTGACAGGTAATGACATCAAATTTAACAATAACCTTTCTTTCATTTCTGACCCTTCAAAGTTTGAAGTGGCCCTAGGGTTATGTGTGTCTTAGCTAACAAGGCTGGATGGATGAAGGACCGTTCTGAGGCGTGCTCTGCAGGGACCACGGTTATTACTGCCTCTGTTCATGACTGTACCTCTGGGCACATAGTAGGCATTTAATTAGTACTTGTTGGATGTGTAAAAATTGGAAGCATACACTAGAATAATGATACACAGTTAAGTGTCTACAGTTTTATTTTCGAATTAGTTACCTTGGTTATTTAAATTTTAGTCAAGTGTGATTATTAAAAAAAAAAACAGTGGTTTTCCAATTTAACAGGAATTTATCATTCCTGTCCACTTGCTTGATCTTACAAAACTTCTCTCTTTGTAAAATAGGTGATATACAGAATAACAGAGGCCACAAACAGAGGCCATAAAGTCAGACCCAGTTTTAAATTCTGCTTATGTCCAGGGGGATATTCACAAGTTGTTTTAATTCTTCACCCCTGAATTTGCTATGGGTAAAGTGTCTCACTATAAAAATTCCACATTGCAGAATTATTATACTGAGTCAGAAGATATAAGTAAAATACTTGATATAGTGCCTGCCATACAAATTAAGTGTGGAATGGATTTATTATTGTATGTAAATACATACAAGTGTATGCACACACACAGTCGAGACTCATTGTTTGAGGGTTCTTGTACTGATGAATCCACTATGATTTATTTGTAACTCCAAATTAATACTGCTGGTGCTTTTGGGGTTATTCCCAGACGTGTGAAATTGTGAAACATGTGAGTCATGCCAAGTGCACATTCCCAGCTGAGGTTAAACACGCTGACATTCTGCCTTCATGTTTCAGCTCTCATTTAGTAAACAAGTCCTTCTCTCTCTCTTTTTGTAGTGTATTTAGTGCTACGTGTTTTGCACTTTTTGTGCTTTTTGTTGGTGATTTTGCTACTTAAAATGGCCCCCAAGGGTAGTGCTGAAATGTTATCTAACATTCAGTAAGTACAAGAAGGCTGTGATGAACCTTACTGAGAAAATAAGCTTCATTCAGACATGAGTTACAGTGCCATTGGTGGTGTGTTTAAAGTTATTAAACATTTATATTAAATTAGACATAGTTAAACAGAAACACGTATACATCCAGGTTGTCTATTGATTGATCAAAATCTTCTAACCACAAATTCCTAGGAACTTAACCCTGAATTTCTCCTAGGAGCAAATGATCAGTATTTGCTATTTCAGTCTTCCTGGAAACTTTGTAAAATGTAACTATCATGAATAACAAGAATAGACTATATTCATAGCAAAAGTGCTTTCTATTCATTACATTTATATAAAATAAGTTTCAAAAAGCCTGTTTATCTCTCAACAATTAAATAAGAATATATACTATTTAAAATATTCTGGGTGTGATGGTGGTGGTAAAACTACATACAGTTGAATAGACTCCATCTAGCTTCATAATGAAATCAATAATCATAACCGATAATTGTAAAGATGTTATACAGAAACAACACATGCAGTGTTTCACCTAATCTTCATAAAAAGCATGAAGCATACAGTATTATTATATCCAATTTACTGAAGAGGAAATAGACCCCACAGGCTGAGTAACTTGCCTGATTTTACATTGTAAGATACAGAATTGGAAGTCAAGCCCAGAACCTTTGATTTGCAGAGTCCTGGACCTTTCTTTCATTTCTAGCAATACATAATGTTTCATAAAATGATTTACTGATATTTGCTCACCTACTGAACAGAACATTTCAAAATCCAAAGCTCTCACTAAGTGGACTGGTAGCAACAAAGACAGACATTTATACACTTTAAATCAAGTATTTCTTATTTGCAGGAACAGTAAACAATGTAAGAAAAGGAACAGATGAGCAATGATTTCATTCACTGCATGTGTCGTGTGTTTATTGTATATTCCTCTTCTAAAATCTTGTTAGTTCTCTTCTTTATTTCCTTATATCCTGTTGAAAATGAGAGAGACAGAGCTTCAGAACTTTTCCATAAATTTCCATGCCAGACACAGAATTGCTTATTTAAGTTCTCTGTTGAATAAGTAAGGATCAGGGTATTCTAGATCTGTTGAAAGTTACATAAATTCAAATTTTGAATAATATATGCACTCTAGGTTCAATCAGCACCTCATATTTGCATATAAGATTTTATAAACCGTAGCAGTTCTTTCATCTGAATCAGGTTATTTGGTTTGTGTGGCATAATCTGTCTAGATGCTTGTTTTAATAGATGCAAACAATAGTTTGTCAAACAGGCACGTCGTAATAGTGGTGCATTTTCTTTTAAATTAGGAAAACTGGCATGTTCAGAGGCATCATCTCTAGATCAGTGCATTTGTTCCAGTGATGTTTTGGCTTTTCTAAGCTTATAAATGTAAGTAATAGATTCACAGAATTGCAGAGCTGGAAGGGGCTTAGTGTTTGTTATTTTAGCTCTCTCAGATTCCTTGTGAGAAAACTGAAGCCCAGAGGGGTGAAATCATTTACCCAAGGTGATACAAGTGGCTGACAGCAAAGACACTTCTCTTTCAGTAATGATTCCCTGGTGTCACTGACAGGAGAAACCATGCCAGTTAGTCCATGACTGTCCTACAGTGAGTAGGATTTAAATCCATTAGCAATGTGAGGTGAGCTGAATTCTTTTGGCCATAATTTTCATGCCCTGGGTCATAGTAAGCTTGGGGAAATGATTAGATCAAGACTGCCTCAGTTTTTGTTTTATGGTTGATAACTAATGAAACAAGAGATCAATGATTGGATCAAACTAAAGATTTTAACAAGGAGCGGAGCCTATGGCTTAGGTGATTTTCACAAATCTTTTTCAATACCGTAAACTTGCTTTTCTCTTTTGAGTGATCACATGGTGGTATAAGACAGTTGATGATCTCAGGAGCTTTTATGATGTGGTTATACCTTTATTTCAGAAAATATTCTTTGACATACTTTTATTTATTTATTTATTTATTTATTTATTTATTTTGAGATGGAGTTTTGCTCTTGTTACCCAGGCTGGAGTGCAATGGCCCGATGTCGGCTCACCTCAACCTCCGCCTCCTGGGTTCAGGCAATTCTCCTGCCTCAGCCTCCTGAGTAGCTGGGATTACAGGCACGCACCACCATGCCCAGCTAATTTTTTGTATTTTTAGTAGAGACGGGGTTTCACCATGTTGACCAGTTTGGTCTCCATCTCTTGACCTCGTGATCCACCCGCCTCGGCCTCTCAAAGTGCTGGGATTACAGGTGTGAGCCACCTCGCCCAGCCCGACATACTTTTATAAAGGAAAATAGTAGAACATTAAAACAATCAATTTCCTGTGCATACTCTGAAACTGTCAACAGAAAACATGGTCAGGACTTGGAAGCCATACACAAAATGCATTACTATTCAGAAAAAAGTACAAGTGAAAGATTTTCTGGCAACAACTCCTGAATCATCTATTAAAGATAAGAACCCTAAAAGCGTCTAGTCTATAAAATTGAGAAGACACTCATAAAGTAAGCTTACACCTGAAATAATTGATAGTAAATGTCCCAAACTATATTCTCATTCTTTGAAATATCTATACATTTTAAACATCAGCCTCAAAATTCTTGCTTAATGCTCAGATTTGTTTCTTTAAGAATCAGATACAATAGGTACCAATTACTGCCTGACATTTGAGTGCAATTAATATAACATTTTGAAATATTTTTAAAAATCCATGTAAATTACTTCTGCTCCCTGACCGTGAAGGTTGGGGAGAAGGCCGACCCTAGCCGTTCACTGGGGTACCTCTCCCTCTTTAGAGCCAGGCAAAGGGCGAAATCTCGACCTATGGACTCTGGCTACTTTATGATCTCAACCAGGATGCTGTTGTGTTCTCGGCCTCCACAGGCAGGAGGTCCAGCCCTGGGGCTCCCTTTGAAGTAGATTTCAATCATCTGTTTTCCTACATGGGCCAAATCTTTTCTATGCCAACCTAGGCCATGGAAAAGAAGAGCAAGTTCCCATGGGCAGCATTCCTAGGGAGGCCCCCCAACTTGGATATGCTGTTTTTAAGCCGCCCAGGTCTCTATTGACAGTTGCAACTCCCTTTTTTCCTAGTCCCCAAGAAGCCAATTACTTTGCCAACGACAGGCCTTCCCTCTTTAACATTCAGATCCTTTTGCCTCTCAGACAATGCAGCACAAATCCATTTGCTCATTCTCTCTTAGGGAAGGGGAAAACCAGACTTCAGGGCCTAGCTAGCATTTTGGAACGGAATGCAAAAATTCCTCTTATATCAATGAAGTGAGCCTATAAGAAAACAAGGCATCTAATTTCTTGATAGGTTACTCTGCTATGTAAATTGTCACGTGACACAGACGCCTAGCATGTTCACTTACTGAAAACAGAAAGATGAAATTTAATGTATTTTCCTCACTTTGTCAGCCTTCAGAGAAATTGTTTCTCTTGTGTAGGATTTCCTGCTAAGTGATTTTCTTCTATTGTTTGTTGAGCACTCAGTAGTTTATGGCTCTAATTGTAAATCCACCTAAAGTTTTTAAGGGGTATTTTGTCCATCTTGAGGTACCATGAATTTTAAAGGGGAGATTAAACGGTCCCGATGAAGTTTATTTTATTTTTATTTTTATTTTTTTGAGACAGAGTCTTGCCTTGTCTCCCAGGCTGGAGTGCAGTGGCACGATCTTAGCTCGCTGCAACCTCCGCCTCCCAGGTTTAAGCGATTCTTCTGCCTCAGCCTCCAGAATAGCTGAGATTACAGGTGCATGCCACCATACCCAGCTAATTTTTGTATTTTTACTAGAGATGGGGTTTCACCATGTTAGCCAGGCTGGTCTTGAACTGCTGACCTCATAATCCACCTGCCTGGGCCTCTCAAAGTGCTGGGATTACAGGTGTGAGCCACCTCACCCGGCCTACTTTACTGTATTCAATTTGTTGTTGTTGCTCAGTTGCATTGAAGAACTAAGCAACAAAGTTTTGCAACCCTTTTTGGAGGCAGCAGTTCTTCTTGTTAGTGGTACTGGCTGAAGACATAATCTGGGCCTTCTGAGTGCAATTCTCAAAACTGTAGAAATCGGTAAGTCTTTGGAAGCCAGGGGTCCTCAGTCATCTAAAGGAGAGATTGCTGCTATCTTGCCACCTGTTGAGATCACTTAACTGAGAAGCAGGAGATGGGTTGAAGGCCTACCTGTGAATTTTTGCAGGATTATATCTTGATTAGTGCAGACTGCTAATCATTAGCGTCTTCATTTTGCATTTCACTCAACAGAGTAGATGAAGTTTTAATACCTGGCCCTTTCATTTTCAGTTAGCAAAACTAATATATCAAGAATGCTAATGAGCAGGCAAGGCAAGGACTCTCTGTGGTATGTAAATGAACCTTGAGTCCAGCCTTTTTGACACAAAGGGAGGTTTTATGTGTAGTCAAAGAAGTCAGAGAGAAAGAGGTCCATACATCTGATGAATCCTGATAATTCTATATTCAAAATTTGAGCTTTTTTTTTCTTTTTCTTTCTGAGAAGGAGTCTTGGTCTGTCGCCAGGCTGGAGTGCAGTGGCGCAATCTCAACTCACTGCAACCTCGGCCTCCCGGGTTCAAGCAATTTGCCTGCCTCAGCCTCCTGAGTAGCTGGGACTACAGGCGCGTGCCACCACGTCTGGCTAGTTTTTTATGTTTTTTAGTAGAAACAGGGTTTCACCATGTTGGCCAAGATGATCTTGATCTCCTGACCTCATGATCTGACCACCTCGGCCTCTCAACATGCTGGGATTACAGGTGTAAGCTGCTGTGCTCCACCCAAAAATTGTGCTTTTTTTAAAAAAAATATATTTCCTCCAGAGTGTAGGGTATGGAATGACTCCTCTCTAGACATTCATGAATCTTGAATTACCAACATATCCGTCTCTCTGTTTCCAGTAAGATTCTATTTGACTCTTTCTCATTGTCTGGTATGGTTTGCCCAATATCTCCCCCTTCCCCATCAGATAATAATCCTTAATTCTGTCAACCTCCCAGAACCACCCCCCACCGGGGACAGCCAGCATGCCTTCACATCAGGGATCTTCTCCCTTCAGCTCCCTCTCTTCTCTGTTTCAAAGCTGTTTTTCAGCAGCTTCGGGAAACAGCTGGCCATCAGTCTGAATTCTGTCACCTTCTATGTGTCTCAAGTGTCATTAAGCTGTATTTCAGCCTCTGTCTTCTGGCTAAGTAATTCCACATCCTTTATCCTGCATCATATACCTTTCTTCCTTATATCGTCTCTCTGGCTCTTATATATACTTTCTATCATTCTGCAAAACATCCTGGATGGCTTTGAAGGAATCTCTGACTGCTGGAATGTCAGCAAACTTACGACCAGCTGCAGGAACCTGCTACCACCAGCGCGCGAGCTTTCCTGACTCACTCTTACCAACCACCCTTCCCGCCTCATGCTCTCCACAGCCTGGCAATGTGGGGCTGAGCGAGAACAGAGGGCAGCAGTCAGGGGATCTGGGTTCTAGTCTTAGTTTTCCCTGTGGTCAAGATGCCAGAAAAAGAACTTTAGTGAAACAGACACTTTTAATCCTCACAACAAGGGTGTGAAATTGAACCACTAGGAAACATTCTCACTATAGGTAAAATAACTCACCAGAGTTGTGATTTGAATCTAGTTTTGGTTTTATTTCAAAATGATATTTTGTAATACTATTTTCTTTGTACCTGTTTCTCCTATGTTTTCTACAAATTATTGTTATTTTTTAAATTTGTAGAGGCAGCATCCCACTCTGTTGCCCAAGCTGGAGTTCAGGGGCGTGACCACGGCTCACTCAGCTTCCTGGGCTCAAAGGATCCTCCCACCTCAGCTTCCTGAGTAGCAGAGACTACAGATGTACATCACTGTGCCAGGCTAATTTTTAGGTGTTTTCTTTTTTTCTTTGTTTCATTGAGACAGGGGTCTCTCTCTGTTACCCAGGTTGGAATACAGTGGCGTGATCATAGCTCACTTAAGTCTGGAATTCCTGGCCTCAGGAGAACCTCTTACTTCAGCCTCCCAAGTAGCTGGGTGTGCAGTCTCACTGTGTTGTCAGGCTGGTCTCAAGCTCCTGGTTTCAAGCGATCTTCCCACCTCAGCCTCCCAAAGTGCTAGGATTACAGGTGTGAGCCACTGTACCTTGCCAGTGATTTTTTTTTTTTTAAAGAATGCACATAGACTTCTGTAGAATGAATACATCTTAGTAAAATAGTTCTGCGAAATGAGTTCAAAATATGTCCATTTCAGACTTTAAGCTCCATGAGGTCATGGATGACCCTCTATATCTAAGGCAGGGCACAGTGCCAGAACATAGCTGAATGAATGAAACATGACTATACGAATATTTGGTACGGTTGAGGTGCAAGTGAAGCCCGTGCCCTACGCTGTTGCTCCAGTCTGCGGGTTCCCAGTCCTGTCTGCACATTGGAGGTGGCTGCAAAGCTTTAACGTCCCTAATGGCTGGGCCCCACCCCAGGGCATTCTGAGGTAAGTGGCCTAAGAGCGTCCGGAGTTCCTAAGTGTCTACACATCCCCAGGGCGATTCTGACAGGAACTGAATCCATGCTTTCCTAATGTAATTTGCATATGAGTTACCTGAGGCTCTTGTAAAATGCACATTCTTATCCAGTGGTCCAGGATGGGGCCTGAGACAGGCTTTTTATAATTAGCTGCCTGGTGCTGTGGATGGTCTTGGTGGGTGGTGCACACGTCCTCACTGGCTGTTAATGACACACTTGTCCTAAAAATCCCTCAAAATAAATCCTTCATATTCTTTCTCATGCCCGCCCTTCTGGCTGTGGCAATAATGAAGTGTGCAATGTATGGCCAAGCCATAGTTAAATTAATGAGTGTGGGTGACACACCTGAATAGTTCAGGCTCCAGGTAGGCTTCTGCTCCCCCAGGGACTAAATTAGCCTAGGGATTTTCCAACATTAGTCTGCAAAGTCTTACCTGCCCTAAAATCAACTTCCTCCCTCGCAGCACTTCTTTGCCCATCAGACTCATTGCTCCGTTTGAGAAGCAGTGGTGTAGGGGCATGGTCTTCAAGCCCTCAGGACCAGTGCACTTTCTTGCTTTCACATGTAATACTCTAAATTATCTCGATCTTGGTGATGGCAGGGACCTGACATGACGGAGCAGAATAGCCCCATCTACCTCACATCTGATCTCAAGAATTCTAGAGTTGCTCTGAGATTTCACAGACTGACTCAGAAAAGCAGCCCCCAAATGCCAGTTGAGATCAAGTGCTTTATTTCTAGATTAAATTCAAAGTGATACATGCAAAATATATGCATAGCTAATATTCATCCTTTAAATACAAAATAGAGCCAATTTTCATAGCTTGCAAACTGTGGGTTATTAAGACCAATGTTATTTTTAGGGATATATGCTTAAGGCAAATCAAAATTGAGGTTCAATAGAGAAACCACGAGGTCTTTTTCTCAGAGGTGAGGGATGGGAGCTGAAGAGTGGGTGTAGACAAAGGCATTCCACTCACAGAATGGAACAGCACCAACTTCCCTAAATTCATTCTAAAATTGCAGCTTTCTTCTAGCCTAGGGCAAAAGGCCACCCTCTTTGTCTCTCTTCCTCTAAACTTAGCCTGCACTTTCTCTCTGCTGTGCCTCTGGCACTGATCACTTTTCTCATCTTTGAATTCTCTATAAATATTCATAGGATATAAGAAATGATCCAGGAAGCTGGCTCTCTAGTTGAATAGCTAATGCTGCCGGATAAGTAAATTATTCCCCGCCCCTGAGCATGGGGTATGGATTAGGTGACTGGGGAAGGCTGGAAGAATTAAAAGAACCAAAGCTTGTTTCAGTTCCCAGGGGTCAGCGGACCAGGCTGCCAGCCCCTATAGGATAATGCTGTGATCCAGGTGATGCCTCCACCTCAGTCCTCCAGGAGCAGCAGCTTCAGTGGGCATTAAGAGTGCAGGTGGGTCAAACAGTTCCTGCCAGGGAAGCCCACGTTGTCCATCTGGAACCGTGTGTTAAATGTGGGGTTTGAGGTTTTTGAGGAAAGGCAATCATCACTTCTAGTAGTGCCCAATTAGCAGATTGTGGATTCTTCCCAAGCAATGTGCAAAGAAGGGAGAAGGGTGAAGTCATAATTCTTAGTGTTTCTAAAAGTTTACCACAGTCTTAATGTCTCTGTACTTTTTTTTTTTTTTTTGCTGTTCTCTTAGGTCCAAAGAAATGCCTAATAGGTAACTTTATTAAATAGCTAGGTCCAAACAACTTAAACACTTATGTCCTAATAATTTAGTAGCTATCTGAATTTTTTTTGTTTTTGAGACAGGTCTCCTCTGGTGCCTAGGCTGGAGTGCAGTGGCACACATATGGCTCACTGCAGCCTTGACCTCGTGGGCTCAAGCAATCCTCCCATCTCAGCCCCGCCCTGTGTAGCTGGGACTATAGATATGTGCCACCACGCCTGGCTGATTTTCATGTTTTTTGTAGAGACTGGGTTTTGCCATGTTACACAGGTTGGTCTTGAACTCCTGGGCTCAAGTTATCCACCCATCTCAACCCCCTAAATTGCTGGAATTACAGGCGTGAGCCACTGTGCCTGGTCTAAAATAATTATACACATAAATTGAAAAAAAATCTAATATTTTCACTTCCTTCTTAAATAACTACACTAATGAATGTGTTTGCCTGGTAGGTACCGCGTAACTTTAAAACCAAATTGCACCTTGCCACCTTTGTTTCTTGTTCCTCACTGAATGATTTGATTAACTGGTCATACACCGCAATATTCAAAAACCCAGCTTCACAGAAAGGGAAATCATTACAAGGAATGTAGCATCTAGGTTGAAACTGTGAGCTACCTTGAGTTAATGGTTCCTGTGGTGACCAACAGATGTTACTAGACTTTCCCCAAAATGTCAAAATATCTTACAGATTTCCTATGAGTTTGTTCATTGTGCATTGTAGGACACCTCTGCACAGAGTTTGAGGACTATGGCCATAACTGGAGACTTTGATACTGAACTCAGGGAGTGTATCACCTTAACTGAGTAGGGTTTGAAGGCTTAATACCATGAATGTACTACAGGGCAACAACTGCTTTTCGGATGTGTCTGGACAGAGTGGATGCTATCACTGATTGCAGCATTCATCATTATACTTGCAGGATGTCCTCAAGTAATGCAGTTTATGTAAGAGAAGTGATTCCTTCTCTTATGTAAATGACTCTATGGAGAATAAGCTGCTCCCCTCATTCAAGAAGGGTTTATTTAACACCTGTTATGTGCCAAGCACAGTTCTGAGTACCTGGAATCTGTCAGGAAACAAAGGATAAAAATCCTTACCCTCCTGGACCTTAGATTATGGCCTCTTCATTTCAAGGCAAAGAACATGGACTATTACAGCCTTTGAGGTCTTTTGCCAAGCAACACAAGGAAGTCATAAAAGGACTTTTATTGCCTGTAAAGTTCTATTTGATGACTTATTTTCAAAGGTGAAAATTCTGCAGAAAACAGGCATACTTAAGATATTTAGAACCTAATCGAGTGACTGAAACTAGAGGGAATTATTCTATATTAATGAAAATCAATGATCTATGAATACTCTTTTAATGAAGATTGATGATATATGAATGCATTGTGAGTAAAAAAGTAACTTTTGTTAATAGGCTGATTATACTTAGAATGTTGATACATAATTGAATTGGACGGTCCCCTTAAGTCATCCTCATCTTTGTTTATTCTCAGGAAATGTGGAATGGCATGTATTTTGAAACATTGGATGTATTATAGTGCTTTTTCATTTCCTTAGTGGTATAAAATAAATAGCATGTGGATTTTTCTATCTCCTGTTGGTAGGTAGCAGAATTCACACCCAGATGTATCCTTCATTTTATCTAAATAATTAGAGCCATATTTGAATTTGTGATAACAGTGGGAAAACTGCTTTTCTCTTTTACAGAAATAGGGGAAGCTGGTATTTTTACGTTATATTCTGACTGGGCCAGCCTTCTTCCAACCCGTTTTCCTTCAAGTCTACAATAAATTAATAATAAAGCGCTGAAAATAAAATCTTATGAGATTTAAGACTGTGTTGTAGCATCACAAGTTCCCTAAGCAGTGTTTTGTAGACTCTGTACTAAAACAAGTTAGCATAATATGTGGCCTATATATAAATGGTAAAATAAAAATGTTTTCCATCTGCATCAGGGAGTATATATCCATGAGTACAAAGCAGATCACCCATATTCCACAACTCAGAAACAACTATTGCTAAGATTTTTATCTATAGCCTTCTAGTCTACAAAGCTTTACACACACACGCACACACACACATATATATATATATAGTAATAGTAGGAGTTATAGTTATATAAAGTTTTGCAGCCATGTGTGTATAAGTGATTTTGTTTATGTGATACATATAAACCACATCTTTTAGTTTACACCCTATTCTGAACATTTCCCCAGGTCCCAAAATACTTTTCTAAAACATATCTTTTTTTTTTCATTGCTGCATGTTTTTCAGCATTTAGGTGACTATGATTTATTTAATCTATCACCTATTAGGAGTATCTATCTTGTTTTTTAACCCTGTAAAATAAGGTTAATGAAACTATCAAAGATTTAAAATTTAGCTATCACATTTATCAAAACATGAAAATTCTCCCAAGTTGATGTTAAAAGTCACTAGCACTTTTCCTGTATTCATCACACATTCATTGAGCATCTGCTATCTACACAAGAGGCCCAAGCCTCTGCCAGAGATGCAGAAGAAATCTAAATATGAGGCCTGACTTTGTGGTGGGCATGGAGGTAAGGTGCTTCCCCGCGGAGGAGGCTGGACCCTTTGGAGACAGCTGTAGAACTACACTGACAGCTGCCTGTTAAGCCACTCACGGAATGATCTAATCTAACATTACCATTGATAGCATTTGCAGAAAACAGGAATACTTGCTGAAGAAATACTACTATCATCGATTTGATTTAGTGTAGGAAAAAAAGAAAGGCAGTTATAGGGATCGGAAATCAGAAAAAGTGTTTTTTAGAAAAAAAAATGAACATTTTCAAATAATCCCCACTGAGAGCAGATGTGGAAGCCTAGGAAATGTGTTTTGACTCTAGAATGAATCTGTTTGTTTATTTGGCCTATTGCTCTGCAGGCATTATTGGAAATGAGTTGACATTGAAATATGGGGCTGGTCTTAGAGTCCAGAGTTGTGGTCTTTGCCGCTTCCTCTGCTGCTTATTAATCAAGGGACTCTACACTAGTGGGTTCAGCTCCCTGGGCTTCAAGCTGCCTTATTGATCAGACAAGATCTCTGGGTAACTTAAGAAAACACACAGAACAGACATAATAAATTGCATGATATCACAAACTGGAAAGAATTATTGTTGTGGATGAGAATGCCTTAGGTGAAAAAAACTACGTGCTTTAAAATGAATAAATTCTGGCTCTATTTCTCTATACCAAACCCCCCCACATCCCTTGTGACAATGAATTAAACGTCACTATCCTAAAGGCTAGAAAGCATTAAGCATGAGTGAAAAGGGAGAGAAAAGGCGAGAAAAGGAGAAAGGAAGAAAATAAAGAGCCAGGGTCTAGGGAGGGAGCGTGGCGGGGGACTTAGTGAGAGAGAAAGTGTATGTGTGTGTTTGTATGTGTGTGTTAGACAGGTTGGCAGGTGGTGGGGGAGAGAGAGAGAGGAGTGTAGGGTTGTCAACTTGAATGGCAGAGAACCCTGTGACTCCTTGACAAACTACAAGGGACTAGAAGGCAGACAGGGACGGGCAGGTAGGAATCTATCTCACTGCTGGTGGTGTCGCCCTCCTTTCCAGCTAAAGATGCCCACCTGGTGGTCTGCTAGAGCTTTGAATCTGTCCATGAATCTTGTCCTCTTGGATGAAACACGTGCTCTTATCTCTAGAACAGTTGTTCCCAAAGTCTTTACTAATTTCCCTGTAGGACGTTAAATCCAGTCTGTCCTCAGAAGCTGGAGTGACCAATTTCAGTTTGCCTAGGACTCTTCCTGTTGAAGCCCCAAAAACCACAGGTCCTGGGAGACCGTCTCAGTCCCAGGAAAGCTAGGATGGTTGGGACCATACCAAAAGCTAGACTGAGGGTTTGGATAAGCAAGTCAGAGTAAATGGTTTCCTGTTTGAAAGTAAATTTTCCAAGAGGATGTGCACTCTCTGCAACTTACAGAAATAAGCCACTCCAGAAAATAGAATTTTGGGAGAATAATTGCTTTTAATATATTTAGTTGATTCCAAAAGAAGGAGCGAGACTGCGACATGTATGTGCACTTTGAGATGTTACCCTTCCGCAGTTCAGCCATCAGGATCTTGTCATGTACTGACTTATATTTATATTGACTGGTGCAGGACCTAGCTACCTAAGCTGTAAATGACACAATCTAGAAGAAACAAGAAAACTCTTGGTTACCATATTTCTTTACTCATAATGTGAAAAATATTTTATTTATTTATTCATTCATTCATTCATCAAAAGGCGTGGAATTTACACTATGTGTCTGTTGCATGCAAAGTGCTGGAGCCATGAAGAGTCAGGTTGTAGAATACGTTAGGTAATTAGACAATGTAGGCAGTTACAGAATGAGGAAATTTTCTGGTAGAGACTGATATGGTTTGGCTGTGTCCCCACCCAAATCTCATCTTAAATTTTTGTTCCTGTAATTCTCACTTGTCGTGAGAGGGACCCAGTGGGAGATAATTGAATCAAGAGGGTGGTTACCCCCACACTGCTGCTTTTGTGAAAGTGAATGAGTTCTCATAAGATCTGATGGCTTTATAAGGGGCTTTCCCCTCTTTTGCGGTCATTTCTCCTTCCTGTTGCCATGTGAGGAAGAATGTGTTTGCTTCCCCTTTTGCAATGCTTGTAAGTTTCCTGAGGCCTATTGCTCTGTGGAACTGTGAGTTAATGAAACCTCTTTACCTTATTAATTACCCAGTCTCAGCTCTGTCTTTATTCTCGGGGTGAGAACAGACTAATATAGAGACACACACAGGAGCTGTGGAAATACTTTTACCCTTAAATCAACTGTGGTTATTATGCCCGGAAGAAACAAATATAAGATGAATATATATATATTATTTTAGATTATTACTCAAGACAACATATCCCACAGGTGACAGATAGCTGCTGATAACAGACTCCTTGACAAACTTTGCACCAGGTACTAAGAGTGATGTTGAAATTCATTCTATGTTGAGGTGATTCTTAGAATTCAAGTGTTGAAAACTGACTTGCTTCACTTAGCTCAAGCGTTAGAGGAGCTCACATTGATTTTAATGACTGAATCAACTATAGATCCATGATCTTTTGTTCAAAATATTTGGGGGTGATTGTATTTTGCAAATCGGAAATTGTAGGATTTGGGATATATAATAAGCCACAGATACCATACACTGTGTTTATATGGATATAGGACAGCAGTCCCTGACCAAAGGTATTACTAGTTCTATTGCAATATGTATGTATGTTTATGTCAAATGTAAAGACTGTAATTTGTCTCATGTGACTTCATGTCAGTTTTTGGTAATAAATTGATCCGAAAAAACTTGACTTTCAAGTTTTTTTTTTTTTTTCATTTCTATGAATTGAAACAGGGGTTGTGAACATGTGCTAGAAGAGAACCACACAAAAGTGTCTGATGGGAGCTTCTGTTCCAGTTTCCCTTACATATACACACAGATGCACATTCACACAGCTGAGGTTACAAGGTGGTATTTAAGAAATGCCAAATGAATTGTGCAGTGAGTAAACACTGTATAAGCTTAGAGGAGGAAGACCTACTTCTTGCTGAGGTTGTTAAGGCCCCACAAAGCATATGGGATTCAGGAGCATCTTGCGGGAGAGGCGCACGGCTATGCGGAGTGCCTGGTACAGGGCAGCACACCAGGCTGGTCATGGCCTTGAACAGAGGCGGGTGGGACAACAGCGCTTGCTTCATGGGGAAAGGAATTGGAATTGCCGTCTAACTTTACCAATATGAATTTGCAATGTTAGCTCCTATTTTAGTGATTCTTTTATGTTATGGTAAAATGGGAAAATTAATTGGAGTTTTAAAAAGGCGAGTAATTATTTCTTTCTGTCTCATGGATGATGTGACATTTTGGCTATTGCCTACAGCAAAACTAGCTCCATTGCTGTTGGATGTATTATGCTGCTTTCTTTTATGTGAAGATCTAAGAAAGCTTTATTTTATAGTTATTTTCAAAGAAAATGTGCAATATTTAGATCATTTGTTCTCAACATTGGCCATGCTTTGGAAACATGGATCAGGCTGTGGGGGGAGGGAGGTTTTAAAATCATCCTGAAGCTTGCTTCCCACTCCTGGAGTTTAAGATAGAATTGATCTGGGCAGAGTCTGGAGACAGAAATTTTTAAAGCCTGGTGAGTTTAATGTTAAAAACCACTGGTTTCAATTAATTGAATTTTGGTCAAATCTATTTAAAGGATGGGTAAAGAAAGTATTTAGTTAAATTTTTTTTGCAATTAGAACAAAAACATAAACAAAATCAAAATTAACTACATGTCAACTACAGTTTTTTAAAGTATGTTTTTAAACCAAAAGATCTTTGCCCCACTCTTTATTCATTTTATTGAAAGAATACACTCTGCTAAAGAATGTCAGTGTTATGGTTCATGTACACACACAGGTTTATCATTAAAACCTGGAAACTGCTCTCCTCCCACATAATTTCTATATTTGGCATTGAATCAAAGCCGTAAAAGGGAGATAGCTTCTACAATTTGTTCCATCTACAGCCTATGGGTTAGCTGCAAAGTATGTTAATTTTAAAAGAGATGGTTAGCCTGACTTTTAACCTTGAGGAAACCAGGGACCTTAGAAATTTACCAAAGGTCACACAACTCGCTGATGGTGGAGCCCCACCCAACCAGAGGTCTGACTTTGATTCAAGGCTGTTTTTATGCTACCGCGTTTGCCTGCTTGTATAGGCACTAAGGGAATATAAGCTGGGTTTAAATGGATGAAGACAGTTAAAAACAGAAGCAAAAAAAAAAAAATCCCTTAAGCTTTCAGGCTATACACAAGATAGTAGGATTATTCAGGAGGAGAAGCTACAATACCAATGTAACATCAAATTATTTTCTTATGTGCAAGATAAGATTATCTTATTTGATGGATATTCTATTGTGCCTCGTTCCTACCAGAATGTAGTATAGAAGGTATCAATTGATAAAATTGACTGAAATGTTTTATAGGGCCTGCTTTAAAGAAAAATAAATTATCCTTCAAGAGTCAACATTTATTCAGATGGTAAACATTTGATATGTTTTCCATTGCCATCAAAAACAATGGGCGGCTATATATCCTCAGAAATTGATAAGGATTCAGGAAACTTTGGAAGCAAGATTCAATTACCTTCAGAAAAGTAGATACAGATCTTCTCACATCCAGGTCAACTGCATATTTGTAGCTTTTATTTCTAAGTCATAGAATAATGATACTGGGTGGCTGCTGGAATGGCCCACGTTTGAGCTTTATTTCTGCATGGTGATATGTGACCAAATCCTGCAATGAGGCTTTTAAGGGGCATGCTGTTTGTGAGTCTCTATAGAAATAACACCATTAAGTTTAAGCTAGCTAAAACGTCTCGCTCTGATGAAATCTCTAAATAAAGGGGAAAGAACTTCTTAGGAATGCTGTAATGATACAGGCATTACTTGAATTAAAATGTCATTTAGCAAATACTTGTTTCTATATAAGGTTTTTAATAGAAAAAATAAAAATCCACATAAAAGTTACTTGAAACCTTGGGGATTTGGTGAATTGGTTCCTTAACTTGTTATTGAGGTCTCAGCTTTTCCTTGGAACAGCAACCCTAATGCTCTTGGTTTTGTCAGCTCCATCCTCCATTTCAGAAACAACACAGGCAACATGCTGCTATAGACTGCGTTAGGACTGATGGCCCATGTGAGAATTTATATATTGATTTCTTCTCCAAAATATTTGGACCAGAATATTTTTCTAGAATTTAATGAAATCCTATATGAAATACAAAGATGATGGATCTAGAAAAAATATCCCTTTGCTTATTAAGAAGTATGAACAGGAGCCTTGGGGGGTATTGAAGGGAACATCGGTTTTGGGAATTCCAGATTTTGTTTTAGTCCTGTTTTTCCCATCAGTAGATACCTCACTGTCAGTAAATCACTAGCATTTCTGAAGTCTAACATCTGAAAAATGGGATAACAAGCCAAGTCATAGTCCTTGTGAGGATGGAAGCAACTTGTAGTTGTAATGCATACAGAAGTTATTTTTACTTTCCACTAGTAAGCTCCTTCAAGTCAGACTCTCTTTTCTGTTTTATTTTCTGGACCAGAAATAATCACAATGAAATGTGTTAATTTAATAGGTGAGACAATGCAATCTCAAAATAGTGATACATGTCTATTCTGTTTAGATGAGTACACCTGATCTACGATATTT
Organism: Sapajus apella; assembly: GCF_009761245.1. Lineage (NCBI taxonomy): Eukaryota > Metazoa > Chordata > Mammalia > Primates > Cebidae > Sapajus > Sapajus apella. Next base: position 3,295,849 of record NW_022436961.1, read on the forward strand.
TTCTTTTGGTTTTTAGAAAAATGTTGTTTCAGCATCAACGTTAGCAGGTGCAGGTTGAATATAGCCTATTACAATAAACAAACAGCTGACAATAAAATTAGCATGACTTCCCAATTAATACAACCCATGTCGCCAAAAGATCAGTTTCTACCACTTAGCCATTATTGTATTTATTTATATTTATAACACACAACGTCCAATTCATTCATTCAGAATCTTTCTAAGTCATGATTGTCCAATGTTACTTCAAGCATTAGCTTTCTTTTGACTGATAGATGACTCCCTTACCTCTATGAATTTATTTATTTAATTGCATTTTATCCAATATTTATTTTTAGCGTCACACACACACACACACACAGAGAGAGACACACACTAATTGAAAGCAATTACAATAGGCTTATTGCATTATTAGTGATGCTAGAAAAATTATTGCTCAAATTTTACCTGGTTCATTGAACTTGTCCCCTGTATTTTACCACTTTTTCTTTTTTCTAAATGCCCATGTTAGAGCAGAATGCATTTTAAAAGTGAGTGGAAAAGGCCTTCAATAACCGTGTTTACAAAGCTGCTCCTGGCAGCCAAATAATTAGAGCTATCGCCCATAGCTCCTGAGAGCCACAGCGGAAATAACTGAGAACTTATTTTTAAAAACTTATTTTTCCCCTAAGCGATGGTCTCTTGAATTATCAGATTTTGGCATAACAATATGCAAACTTTGATCTCAATATATTAAGAATATTTATTTGTGTCCCAAGTCAAAAATGAAAGCTGGCAGGGCTAATTTTCCGGCTGTCCGTGAACTCTTGGGGATGTTTAAACTGTGTAGTGAACAGGAGACTTTTGGTCTTCAGGGACTGAGGAATGGTGGACTCAGTGTTGGACTAACGTGGCTGTGGTTCTCTGGTTGTTTCCTTTCACAGCGACACCCCTGAGCCCACTTAAGCCGCCACGGATGGACACTGCTCCGGTGGTCGCATCTCCCTATCAAAGAAGAGATTCAGACAGATACTGTGCGCTCTGTGCAGCCTGGTTTAATAACCCTCTGATGGCCCAGCAACATTATGATGGCAAGAAACACAAAAAGAATGCGGCAAGAGTTGCTTTATTAGAACAACTGGGGACAACCCTGGATATGGGGGAACTGAGAGGTAAGGGCAGCTCTTCTCACTTCTGCCACAAAATTGGGCTTTCAGAGAAAAGATGGGGCTTTCGCAAATCGGGATGATTTTTCTTCTTCCTTTAATTATTAACGAAAAAGTGAGGCTCATCCAAAAGAAATGGACAAGAAAGGAAATGAGCAGAAGACTCGCTTTAGTTTAATTTTTTATAAACTCCTTTGTTTCAAAGTGTTTGTTTTCATATTTGTATTGACCGCTTTTCAAACCAAAGGCATCTATTCATAAACCGGATTGTTTTCCTTCTGCTTTATCTTTAACCGCCTTCTTTACTGAATGCTTTCGTAGAGTAGCAGTGTTAGAAAAGGTGCTAAATGGGAGGCTGAGGTGAGTGGATTGCTTGAGGTCAGGAGTTCAAGACCAGCCTGGCCAACATGGTGAAAACCCACCTCTATTAAAATACAAAAATTAGCCAGCTGTGGTGGCGCATGCCTGTAATGCCAGCTGCTCAGGATGCTGAGGCAAGGGAACCGCTTTACCCAGGAGGCAGAAGTTGCCGTTAGCCGAGATCGCTCCATCGCACTCCAGCCTAGGTGACAGAGTGAGACTTGTCTAAAAAAAAAAAAGAGAAAGAAAAAAGAAAAATGAAAAAAAAGATGCTAAAAGGCCAAATAGTATTATCTTATCTTAAACTTTTGTGCTTTTTAAAATTTAGCCCAAACAAAGCAACAAATCGACTCACTGTAATGAGTGAAAGCAAGCCCAAGCCCCTTTAATAAAATCTCTGAGAAATCGAGATAAGACGGTGCTGTGCGGCACTTCGTAGTCAACACCTTTCTCCTTCCCACACTGCCCCTGTCCTGGACAGGTTTTTCTTGACTGCTAGAAATCATGTATCATTGAAGTTCATGTGAGGTTTTAAGGGAGCTGCTGAATTTGGAAATCATAGCATGAGGATTAGTTCTGTGGATTCCTTAGGAAGCCATCAACCAATTTGTGGGACTAAATAGAATATTTTATCACCAGCAACCATTCAAGCATTTTTGATCACCAACACCCTTTTGATCAGCTTGATATTAGCAGCATAGCAGTACAGTAAAATTGCATACTGTATTTTCTGAGAAACTGCATTTTTCTCAGAAAAATAATTCTGTAAGGGGTGCTATTGATACTACATTTCAGTTTTGGTGTAAGTTTGATAAGCTTTTGTGGGCAGGTCAGGGGACTACCATTCATAAAGGCTGTAAGCTATAGATAACAAAATTTACAAATTAATTTGGAGAGGGCAACCTGGTTGAAACAGGGTTCTGCATACACAGCCTACAATTCTAATTACCCTAACCTGGCTGTGAACCTCTAAGGGATATAATTGTAACAGAAAATGAGTTGGAACAATTCTAGACAAAATAAGTAATAACGAACTGAGAGGAAGGACAGGTCACTTCTCAATATGTTGGTTGCAGAAGAACTTACCAAGGAAACATACTTGATTTAAAACTAGAAAAGTAGGAGGCATGTTAGAAGGTGAGAAGGCATTCCGTGTGAGCAGTATCACATATGCATGGGCAAAGGTCAGGAACAGGCTAGAGACAGCTAAGAAGTCATCGTGGAAACATCTTGTACTGCAGCATAGATTTAAGGTTGGAGGTACATGATTACATCTGCGGAGCTTGATTAGAGATTGATCTTTGTCCCAAAATACCAGCTTAAAAAGAACAAAAAAGAGCAAATATTAAAAACACTTTATTTTCATGTATGTTTTTTAGCTACAGAAAAACAACATGAAGCTTTATATTTCAACATGTTGGATAATCTCATTGCAGAAGCTTTTGAGTCAATGGTACTACTGCTTTTTGCTGGACGATTCTTAGGTTTTCAGTCTATGTCTTGTTGAAGAAAATAAGCAGGGTTTCTCCATAGCTGAAGGCCCACCTGCAACGCCTGTGTTACTGGCAGGTAACAAGTTGTCTCAGTGACTCCTTCCCGGCAGGGCATTGAAGGAGAAAAATAGGGCTTTATTTATGTTTTGGTGCCAGATATTATGACTTGAAGAAAAATTATTCCTGGAGCACATTCTTCCTGTCTATTTTGAATTATCAACGCGGCATCTTTTATGTACAACTACATCTTAATGACTTGGGCGTCTGAATTCTGTAACATTTGAGCAGCTTGTCTTTCATATGGAAGACAAAAAGGCTGCTCTTCGACTCAATAACTCAGTGTGACTGTGACTCAGTAGCCCATGGAATGTGATTAGCATTGAATACTATGCCCTTGAAAGCAACCTTTCCACATGCACCAGGTGATACCCCCATAGGTATTTATTCAAGCATTAAATATTGCAAAAGCTTAAGAAATAAAGCAACTATGGTAACCCAGCACTTTGAAACACACACCACACACACCATCCTCTATTCTTGTAATGCTTCTAATGTATGATCAATCAATTAATAGAGGCAAAAAATGCTAATCCATAAATATAGGCATATCCATGACTTTAATAAAATGGTATCAGGCAGCTGAAGCATGATATAGCAATGTTACAGGATGGTAGGCTTTTTCTCTTTTCTCTCATAGCATTTTTCACATTTTTAAACACTCCATTGTTTACTTACTTTTTTTTTTGTATTTTCTTTCTCTCTAGTCACTTGTAGATTATTAGTATCTATGTCTGGTTTACTCATTTATATGTTCAAAATATCTAGAATAGTGGCACACATAATAGTTACTCAATAGTTGGCTGAATGAATGAATGAGCAGAGAATGTCCTAAAACAAAATTACCTGAAATTAACATGGCAATCATTTTCATTTCTAGAAGGATCCTGATTTAATATTTTTATAAGAAATTATTTCTAATTCTGTTTTACTTTTTTGAAATGATGCATATTTTATGTGTAGTGAAACACAGAGATATTACGTGTTACAGTTCTAAGAGTTTCGACAATACAAACACCTGTATAAACCGCAGCCCTATTAAGATACATAACTTTTTCATCATGGGAAAATTTCCATTTACCGTTTCCCAGCCAATTCCAACTTTCCATTCCAGATAACCACTTTTCTCATTTTTTCATGATAGATTAGTTTTCCTTGTTCTAAAACTTCATATAAGTGGAATCATAAAATATGTATTTCTTGTGTGTCTGGCTTATTTTGGATAGCATGTTGTTTTATGAAATTTATTTATTTATAGCATATAAAGCAAAGTAGTACTTTTTATTGCTGAGCAGTATTCTACAGACAAAAATACCACAACTTGTCTATCTATTCCATTCACTGATGACCTTTGGATTATTTTGGTACTATTTTAGATAAAGCTTTCATGAACATTACTGCATAAGACTTTTTTTTTTTTTTTTGGTCAATGCATGTTTTACTTCTATTGGTAAATAGCTATGTGTAGGATTGCTGGGTCATAAGTTGTGTGTATTTTTGACTATTTAAGAAACTGCCAAAATCTAAAATAGTTGCATTATTTTGCACTTCAAAAAGCCAACATATAAGAATTCCATAGCCTCATGAACATTGTTCGTGCCAGTCTTTTAAATTTTAGCCATTTTAGTGAGTATAGGTGGGTGTTTCAGGATGCCTTTAATTCATATTTCTGTATTGACTAATGATGTCAAGTACTTTTTAAATGTGCTTTTTGGTCGTTTGTATATCTTCCTTTGTGAAGTGTCTGTGTCTATTTGTAAAAATTTGGTTTTTTGCCTTTTCATTAAGACAAAGTATAAGGTTTTCACATATAATGGATTCACATTCTTTCTTGGACATATGCATTGTGAATATTTTTTCCTAGTTTGTGGCTTGACTATTAATTTTCTTAAGCCTTCTGATAAGCAGGCATTTTTAAATTTTGGAAGGCTAATTTATCTTTTTTATTCTTTCATAATCATTGCTTAATCATTGTGTCTTATGTAAAAAAAATCTTTGCCTGTACCTCTGACCAAGATATTCTTGTTTGTTTTCTTCTGCAAATTTCATAGTTTTAACTTTTACATGTAGAATTATGATGTATCTGAAATTAATTTTTATGTACAATATAAAGTAAAGGTTAAGCTTTATTTCATTTTTACGTATTTACACAATTGCTACAGAAAGTTGCAGTAAATATTTTCTTTTCCTCATTGAATTGCCTTGAATGACCTTTATTGAACCTCTGTTGATTGCGTGAGTCTATATCTGGACAATGGGTGTCTTTGTCTTTATACCAGCACCACAGTGTACTGATTTTTCAGGATTATAGAAGTCTCAAAGTGAGGTAGTGCCAGTTCTTCAACTTTCTTCTTTCTCAAGATTATTTGGCTGTTTTAAATCCTTTACATGTCAGCATACATTTTAGAATCAATCTTGCATAGAGGCTTTGTTGGAATGTTGAATGGGATTGAATTCAATCTATAGACCAATTTGGGAATAATTTATTTAAATTCTTCAAAATGTTGAGTCTTCCAGTCCATGAACATCCTCTATCTCTCTATTCATTTATGTTTAAGTTATATCGGTAATGTTTTGTAGTTTTCAGTGTTAACGTTTTGCACATGATTTGTTAAATTTATCTCCAAGTACAGTTGACCTTTGAATAACACAGGGATCAGGGACGGCAACCCTCTCCACGGTTGAAAATCAGCAAATAACTTTTGAGTCTTCAAAAACTTAACTGCTAATAGCCTGGTGTTGACTGGAAGCCTTACCAATAACATAGTTGGTTAACACATAGTTTGTGTGTTAAACATGTTTCATACTGTAATTTTATAATGAAGTAACATAAAGATAATATTATTAAGGAAATCATCAGGAAGAGAAAATATATTGACTATTTGTTAAGTGGAAATCCTCATCATCTTCATCTTGAGTAGGTGAAGGAGGAGGAAGAAGAGGGGTCGGTTCTGCTTCTCAGGGTTGGCAGAGGCCAAAGAGGTGGAGAAGGTGGAAGGGGAGGCAGAGAGTCAGGCACTCTTGGTGTAACTTTATGATATACATCTTTGTTTCTGACTGTTTTGCATTTTCATTTCTCTATAAATGTTTCTCCACAGTACCAATCCTTCCATTGCTTGCTTTTATATCAGTATCTGTATCATAGAAGGGTCCGTGTCATAAAAGAAGTCAAAAAGCAGTCTTGAATCATTGGGCCCCTCTGCCAGATTGTCTAACATCAACTTGTTTTCTGACTCTGCTTCTTCTACGTCGTCTTCCTCGTCATCTGAGGCACTGTCTCAGAAGTACTCCCTTCCACCATGCTGTCTTCTGTTAATTCCTCTGGTATAGTGTCTGTTAGCGCTTGGATTCCAAACTTTCATAATATTTTCTCTATCAGAATTCTCTTCCATAGTGTCAACAGTCCTGTCCATAGAGTACTGTGAGTAACAAGCCTTAAAGTTCCTAAGCACCCCCTAACCTAGGGGCTGAATTAGGTACATTGTGTTTAGTGAGGGGTAAACCGCGTTGATGCCTTCAATGTTGAATTTACGGGGTTCTGGGTAGTCAGGGGCATTGTCCAATATCAAAAAAACTTTAAAAGGCAGTTCCTTACTGGCAAGGTACTTCCTAATTTCAGGGACAAAGCATCCATGGAGCTAATCCAGAAAAACAGTTGTTGTTGTCCAGGACTTCTTGTCAACCAAAAGACTACCAGCTGGTATTTATATTTTTCCTTCAAGCCTACTGGGAAATGTGGGTAGCAGATTTATAGATAAGGGCAGTCCCTATCACAAACCTGACTGCATTTGCACAAAATAGTTGAGTTCTATCCCTTCCTGCCTTAAACCCTGGTACTTGCTTCTCTTCCTTACAAATAAGTATCCTAGTGGCATTTTTTCCCCAGAACAGGGGCTTTTTTTCTGCATTAAAAAACCATTCGAAAGTTGATTTTCTTTCTTTTCTTTTCTTTTCTTTTCTTTCTTTTTTCCCCCCCCAAAGTCTTGCTCTGTTGCCCAGACTGGAGTGCAGTGGTGGGATCTCAGCTTACTGCAACCTCCACCTCCTGGGTTCAAGCAATTCTCCTGCTTCAGCCTCTGGAGTAGCTGGGACTACAAGTGCATGCCACCACACCCGGCTAATTTTTGTAATTTTAGGAGAGACAGGGTTTTTCAATGTTGGCCAGGCTGGCCTCCAACTCCTGACCTCAAGTGATTCGCCTGCCTCAGCCTCCCAAAGTGCTGGGATTGTAGACATGAGCTACTGTGCCTAGCCATTCTTTAATAATTTTCTTAATAATGTCTGGGACCTCTTCTGCTGCTTCTTGGTTGGCAGAAGTTGCTGCTCCTGTTATCAAACCTTCCTTTGCTGGCATTAACTTCTCCAGCTTTAGATCCTTCACCTTACTTTTGCTTTAAGTTGTCCTATAATGAGTTCACTTATTCTTGAATCATATTAGGTATACTTTTCTTTTAGCAATCTTGTACCACATAAAAGCTGCATTTCTTATATAAGGCCAAAATATTTCTCAAAAAGCACAAGGTTTTCATGTCTGCTGGTGTAGCTATAGCAACAATCTCACAAATTTCTTTTTCTTGTTTTGTTTTGTTTTAAACAATGGGTCTTATGCTGGATTCATTTATCTTGAAGTGGCAGGCAACCAATCTGAAGATTTCCATCCATAGCACATATGAAACAATTCAACTTGTTCTTGTAGTCCTGACTTTCCCATGCTTCTTAAGAGCACTTCCAGCATCATGAGTTGCACGGTGCTATTCAAGGTTTCCAGCATTTCACTAAACATGATGAAAAATACATGAGAACCTCCAGAGATCACTTTTTACTGCAATACACAATTTACTGGGGAGACAAGCTGCTCACATGGAGATGATTAGCGCCACATGACATTGTCAGTGAATCCTCACACTACTTGCCCTCATTGCAACAGCAACAAAAGACGGTTATGAAATTATTGCAGTAGGACAGTGTCTACTTACGTTAGCTTTATGCAGCTATGATTTAATACTGCCTCTTTATATTTCTTTACATTTCTTTTGACTACAAATGGTGCCATGTGTGTGGTCTGTGTATATGTGTGAAAGTTTTGGTAACTTTCAACTTTTAATAATAGATTTGTGTATATTTTATGATAGTAAATGATAAAATAGACTAGTAGCTATATATATTTTATGTATTCATGACATGTAACTTTTTATAATTTTTAAAAATATTTTTAGGCTTTGTGGTTCATCTGTTTTCTCAAACTGTGGCAAATCTCCAAATATTTTTCTAATATATTAATTAAAGAAAATGTCTGTATAAACAGACCCATGCAGTTTAAACTTGTGTTGTTTGAAGGTCAACTAAATTTTGTGGTGTTTAATCCTAGTATACACTGTATTGCGTTTTTGAAAAAAAATTTTTAATATATATTTTATTGCATTTTAGGTTTGGGGGTACTTGTGAAGAACATGCAAGATTATTGCATAGGTACACACATGGCAATGTGGTTTGCTGCTGCTTTACTCCACATCACCTACATCTGGCATTTCACCCCCTATTATCCCTCCCCAGCTCCCCACCACCCACTGTCCCTCCCCTAGCTCCCCCCAACAGACTTCAGTGTGTGATGCTCCCCTCCCTGTGTCCATGTGTTCTTATTGTTCAACACCTGCCTATGAGTGAGAACATGTGGTGTTTCATTTTCTGTTCTTGGGTCAGTTTGTTGCGAATAATGGTTTCCAGGTTCATCCATGTCCCTACAAAGGATACAAACTCATCATTTTTTATGGCTGCATAGTATTCCATGGTGTATATGTGCCACATTTCCCTGTCCAGTCCATCATCAATGGGCATTTGGGTTGGTTCCAAATCTTTGCTGTTGTAAACAGTGCTGCAGTGAACATTCATGTGCATGTGTCCTTATAGTAGATTGATTTATAATCCTTTGGATATATACCCAGTAATGGGATTACTGGGTCAAATGGAATTTCTGTTTCTAGGTCCTTGAGGAATCGCCACACTGTCTTCCACAATGGTTGAACTAATTGACACTCCCACCAACAGTGTAAAAGTGTTCCTATTTCTCCACATCCTCTCCAGCATCTGTTGTCTCCAGACTTTTTAATGATCGCCATTCTAACTGGTGTGAGATGATATCTCAATTAGTTTTGATATGCATTTCTCTGATGACCAGTGATTATGAGCATTTTTTCGTATGTTTTTGGCCTCATGTATGTCTTCTTTTGTAAAGCGTCTGTTCATATCTTTCGCCCACTTTTGAATGGGCTTGTTTTTTTCTTGTAAATCTGTTTTAGTTCTTTGTAGATTCTGGATATCAGCCCTTTGTTAGTTGGGTAGACTGCAAAAATTTTTTCCCATTCTGTTGGCTGCCGATTTACTCTAATGACTGTTTCTTTTGCTGTGCAGAAGCTGTGGAGTTTGATTAGGTCCCATTTGTCTATTTTGGCTTTCGTTGCCAATGCTTTTGGTGTTTCAGTCATGAAGTCCTTGCCTACGCCTATGTCCTGAATGGTTTTGCCTAGATTTTCTTCTAGGATTTTTATGGTGTTAGGTCTTATGTTTAAGTCTTTGATCCATCTGGAGTTAATTTTAGTGTAAGGTGTCAGGAAGGGGTCCAGTTTCTGCTTTCTGCACATGGCTAGCCAGCTTTCCAAACACTGTTTATTAAACAGGGAGTCCTTTCCCTGTTGCTTGTTTTTGTCAGGTTTGTCAAAGATCAGATAGTTGTAGATGTGTGGTGTTGCCTCCGAGGCCCCTGTTCTGTTCCATTGGTATGTATCTCTGTTTTGGTACCAGTACCATGCTGTTTTGCCCTTGTAGTATAGTTTGAAGTCAGGTAGTGTGATGCTTCCAGCTCTGTTCTTTTTGCTTAGAATTGACTTGGCTATGCGGGCTCTCTTTTGGTTCCATATGAAGTTTAAGGTGGTTTTTCCAGTTCTGTGAAGAAGGTCATTGGTAGCTTGATGGGGATAGCATTGAATCTGTAAATTACTTTGGGCAGTGTGGCCATTTTCATGATATTGATTCTTCCTAATCGTGAGCATGGAATGTCTCTCCATCTGTTTGTGTCCTCCCTTATTTCCTTGAGCAGTGGTTTGTAGTTCTCCTTGAAGAGGTCCTTTACGTTCTTCATTAGTTGTATTCCTAGGTATTTTATTCTCTTTGTAGCAATTGTGAATGGCAGTTCGTTCTTGATTTGGCTCTCTGTTAGTCTGTTATTGATGTATAGGAATGCTTGTGATTTTTGCACATTGATTTTGTATCCTGAGACTTTGCTGAAGTTGATTATCAGTTTCAGGAGATTTTGAGCTGAGACGATGGGGTCTTCCAAATATACAATCATTTCATCTGCAAATAGAGACAATTTGACTTCCTCCTTTCATAATTGAATACTCTTTATTTCTTTTTCTTGCCAGATTGCTCTGGGTAAAACTTCCAATACTATATTGAATAGGAGTGGTGAGTGAGTGCATCCTTGTCTAGAGCCAGATTTCAAAGGGAATGCTTCCAGTTTTTGCCCATTCAGTATGATATTGGCTGTGGGTTTGTCATAAATAGCTTTTATTATTTTGAGACACTTTCCATCAATACCTAGTTTATTGAGAGTTTTTCGCATAAAGGGCTGTTGAAGTTTGTCAAAGGACTTCTCTCCATCAATTGAGATAATCATGTGTTTTTTTCTTTGGTTCTGTTTATGTAGTGGATTACGTTTATAGACTTGCGTATGTTGAACCAGCCTTGCATCCCCGGGATGAAGCCTACTTGATCATGATGGATAAGCTTATTGATGTGCTGTTGCAATTGGTTTGCCAGTATTTTATTGAAGTTTTTGAAATTTTGTTTCATTTGTTTTATTTTTATGTGTTGCTGATGTGTAGAAAAGGAAATCGAATTTTGTCGTTGACCTTGATTCCTGTGACTTACACATAACTTTCTACTCGTTATTAGTATATAATTTAATGGTGCAAATAATTTCTTCCTTTTGCATTTTGCTAATTTTCTTATTAATCATTGGGAACTTTATGAAATTGTGTTATTCTTGCCTTCCTTTGCTTCAAGTAGCAAATCGAATTTTTGAAAATAAAATTAGTTTTATAAATTAACAAAGAATTGTAAATGAGGTTGGCCTAGATAGTTGTGAATATGTATAACTTGGTTACTGACTCAACTTTAGTGTTGTTTGTTCCAGAGGCCAGATGATACCTGTTTCTACTTCCAAGTTTAAAATTAATAAGGAAAAAAAGTCTTATCTCCCTTAATATGTAATCTAATGTAGAAAACAAAGGAAATCATTGAGTTATGGAATTATAAAGTTCAATGGTCAGAAAGTACTTCGGAGGTTTTCTTTATAGATTAAATTCTTGTTGCCAGCATAAAACACAGATAGAAGGCAGTTTCTTACTTAGAAATAGTGGCAATGTAAATTATAAAATTATGACTAGGTGAAGATAGAATATTCATTTTGCAGACCATTATCATTTATTCTTTTGAATACTTTAAGATGGAAAAATGCAGTTATTTTATTGTTGCAGAGGAAATGAGACTATTCTATTATAATTCTCATCTGAAGACACAGAACAAAAGAATTCATTTAAAAATTTAATAATGTTTCCAAGAACCATAAGCTGAGTTGTGCTGGAAAAGACAGTCAATATCATTGAATTATATCCCTTCTTTTTACAGAGAATGATTCTGAGGCCCAGAGACGTAAAGTGACTATTCCCTTCCAAGTCAGGGCTAGACCCAGGGCGCCTCACTGAGAGTGACACTGTTTCTGGTGATTTATCATTGACCACCCAGAATCCTGAGAAATTAACTCTTTTGTTTAAAACAGTTGAGTCTGGGATACTTAAATATTTTTAGTGCAGAAAACTTGCTTTGAACTGAAGTGTAGAATAAGCATAGCCAACGCTCAGTTTTCTGGGAATGGATTATTTGCAACGTGCAGTGTGTACCTTTAACAAAGGACTGCCCCCCACATTCATGACTCCATCACAGCTGGAGTGAATATCGCCATGCGAGACACTGAAGTCACTATTCGTGGGGGCCTGGATGAGAGATGCCAAGTTCTAGAAAGAGAAGACACACCACTGGAGAGGTCCCTAGAATGTACAGCAGCTCCCGCTGTAATGCAGCTGCTGCCTCTGTGTGTGGGGATGGGGATGAATTGCAAGAGGATGCAGGCAGCTCCTTTGTTTCACATGCCACTTTCATGATTTGAAAGTAGCATGTGAAACAAAGGAGTACATTTGCTTCAAGATAAGCAGGACCTGGTAGTGAGAGTGCTTTACGTTTTTTGTTTTGTGTTATGTTGTTTTGTTTTTTGAGATGGAGTCTTGCTCTGTCACCCAGGCTGGAGTGCAGTGGTGTGATTTCGGCTCACTGCGACCTCTGCCTCTCAGGTTCAAGTGATTCTCCTGCCTCAGCCTCCTGAGTAGCTGGGATGACAGGTGCGCACCACCACGCCTGGCTAGGGCTTTGCGTTTTGAATTGTTTCTGCTATGAGCTTTCAAGTGATAGAGGACTAACTGCCTCATATTTTCTTCCACTTAACCTTGGCATGGCCTCTGTTCACATCCCAGGCAGTGGACAGCTTAGTCATGTCAATGCGGTGACACTCTTTTACCTTCAGGGACCCAAGTTACCTGTGCCCCGGCACTCAGGCTGTGGATCTGCTAAGACCAGTGAAAGGAAAGGCACTCTAGGTAAATATCAATAGTAGTAATAATTTAAAAAACAGTTTTATAGGGTAACCAATGCAACTATGGCTGTACAATAATTCCGTCCAAACTTAGTGGCTTACAACAACAAATGACACTCCTTGTCTCTCACAGTTTCAGTGAGGGGATTTGGGAGTGGCTTGGCTCAGTGATTCTGCCTTGAGGTTCTTCATAATATTGTAGCAGAGACATCCACCAGGGCTGCTGTCATCTGAAAGCTTGAACGAGGCTGGGAGGTCTACTCTTAAAGGTGGCTCATTCCATTCTGGGTAGCAGATTAGTGGTTGCCAGACACTGGGGAGGGCAGGAGATGTTGATGATAATGGGGTGTTGGAAGCATAATGGAAATTATACTTTGATCATAGTGATGGCAATCTGTCTATATGGTTTTGTCAAAATTTGAATGGCTATGCACGCGTGTAAATTTTAAAAGCTAAGTAAAAAAAGAGAAAAAACGCAGCTCAGTCACACACCTGGCTTGTTGGTGAGAGGCCTTTGGTTTTCTCCTTGTAGGCCTCTCCCTGGGGTTTTGGAAGCACTGGTGCTGTGGTCGCTGGCTTCCCACAGAGTGAGTGATGCAAGGCAGCATCTGGAGGAAGCTCTCCTTTCTATGATACCTGAAGGTCTCTGAGCACCACCTCCACACATGCTATGTGTTAGAACTTCTTCGTATCACCCACAGTATCCAAAACAAGGTGTTGGTAATAGAAGTCCTGGAGAGTAGGTCTCCCTCCTGTCACCCAATGGAAAAACTACACTCCACATTTTCCACTCTGTGTGATACAGTCAGAATTACGGGTCTCAAACCGATGCTTGAACATTTCCCAGTGCTGAATACTTGAGAAAAATTAGTGTCGATTAATAGGTACTTTTAATATATTTAATCAATTAAAATAAAAGCATTTGTTCTCTCTTAATGCTAATATTTTCAGTCTCTGAAAGCCGTATGTATTGTACCTAGTTAAGAATCTGTAGAAAATAGGACCTTTAAACAGATACGATAATTATAGAACACAATTCTAAATTAAATGTTAGTGGAAGAGGTGCCAGAGAAAATACTCAGCTTAGATTACACCTGGTTATTTTTGCATTATTATTTTTAATGTGTTTTGACACCTCAGCTGTTCTATGTAGACTCACTCTGATCTTCAGATCCCACATTTTGGATGAGATGATTAAACTGCTTAAATGGCTCGTGTTCCTGTCATATTATGGGGGTAGGAGTGAAGTGGGAAAATAGTGTGATATAGAAGAGATAATTTTCATTCACTCATTTTGTCATTCATTCATTCACTTATTCAAACACGCTAAGTACCTGTTATGTGAGAGGCCCTGTGTTTAAACTTATAAGGGAAAGTGACTCATCCTCTAATCTCAAAGGGTTTGAAGTCTGGGAAAGGGATGGAGGAGAAGATAATATCTTTACTGAAATAAACATAACAGAAAATATGCAAAAAAGGAGCTTCGGAGCCCTCCAACTACAATGCTTTGGGAATGGAGAATACAGAAAAAAATGACTTTCAACTTGGAGTCAGCATTGAAACATATAGAAGTTAGTGGCTAGTTTCCCTGGAGCAGAGAGGTGAGCATGACCACAGGCACAGAGTTATGGGGAAAGGGGGTCATAACTAGCACTCAGGTCAGAGAGGACCTCAGGTAAGATGAAGGTAAGAGAAGGCTGAGAAGACAGATTAGAACTGAATTGTAAATGGCCTTGCATGTCAGGCAAAGCTGAACTGTTTTTGGTGGTCACTGATGTGTTTTTGAGTAGAGAGATGAATACTTGGCAGTAGAGCATGTGATCATTGGAGTGAGGAGATTCCGAAAGCCAGAAAACCAAATTGAATTCATGCTGAAGCCTGGTGAGGGCCTGGGGGAGACTGAGACAGAGGCCAAAGAATAAGGGACGAGGTGGAGAAGTGGAAGAAGTGAAAGATATATTGCTTGGTGCACTATTCAGAGTGTTCTCCCCCTTAGCAAAATGAAAATGAGCCTGTATATTAGAATTCTCAAAGACACCTTGGCAAAGCCAGCATTTCTGTTTGGGAACCCCAGTAGGAAAAATAGAAATGTAATGAGTAATATGAGTAATAATTTAGATTTCTATTCCGTCTCAAATCCACCAGAAATGTAGTTGATGAACATTCTCAGTAGTGTATTTACATCCTGTAGGGCCATTCTTCCTTCTGTTGGGCTAGGTTTTTGCCTGTTATTGTTATTAATGAACTAATAAATGGAACACTCGATAAAGAAGCTTGGTTAACTCTTCCATCATCACTGACTAGGATCCAAAAGAGATGAGATTGGCTGCTAAAACTGAATCATTTTTGTATTACTGTGTTCATTTATGCACTGTGGGCAAACTTAAGCAGGAAGTTAGAAACCTATCCGAATTTTTAATTTCAGAGTCAGCTACTACATTGGAAACAGCCCTACATTTACTATATGGAAACAATGTTCTCTGTTATTAGATGTTGACTAAGAAAAGGGCAAAAGGAAAACACCCCTACCCATATCCAAAGTACTTACCTGGGCTGAGTGTGGTGGCTTATGCTTAGAATCCTAGCAATTTTGGGAGGCAAAGATGGGAGGATTGCTTGAGCATGGGAATTCAAGATCAACCTGGGCAACATAGTGAGATCCTATCTCTATAAAAAATAAAAAAATTAGCCAGGCATGGTGGTGTACACCTGTAGTCCCAGCTACACAGGAGGTTGAGCTGGGAGAATCGCTTGAGCCTGTGATGCAGAGATTACAGTGAGTCATGATTGCACCACTGCATTCCAGCCTGGGTGACACAGTGAGATCCTGTCTCGAAAAAAAAAGTACTTAACCTATTCTTTAGTTACCGATGTTGGCTACATTGAAGAAGCTGACAATATCATGGGAAACTGCCAACTAATTCATTTTTCTTCTCAGTGCTCTAAGGCCTTCTCTTCCTGAGTGTTGACTGAAGAACTCTATTTAGTTTAAGCTCAAGAACCAGTGTAGTATTTTGCAGGAGCTCAACATAGTGTTTTCATAAGGTTCCAGGAAGATGTATCCATTATGCTGCCTCTAAAAAGCTGTGGGCTTTTTTTGTGGCCCACATTCATTTGACAAAACAAGAGATGCTCGTGAAAAGATGCAAAATCGGAGAAACCTGTCCTCTAACAAATGGGAAACTATTTTGTTTGTTTCCAAAATTATAACTTTATCGCCATGCAAAATAGCCTTAAGAGTCTTTTATTTTAAAGCTGCTGCTGATGGACCTAATTTTCTGCAGTAGATGGGCTTATCTAACTGATCGTAAGCTTATGGTATAAGAAACAAATGTCAGGTTTACTCCAAGTAGAACATACCTATTGATGTATTTGTTTACTGTCTCATTTGATTAATGTTTAATAAGCACCGGCTGGGGATGATGGCTGATGCCTGTAATCCCAGCACTTTGGGAGGCCGAGGCAGGCAGATTGCCTGAGGTCAGGCATTCAAGACCAGCCTGGCCAACATGGTGAAACCCCATCTCTATTAAAACTACGAAAATTAGCTGGGTGTGGTGGTGCATGTCTATGTTTCCAGGTAGTCAGGAGGCTGAGACAGGAGAATTACTTGAACCTGGGAGGCGGAGGTTGCAGTGAGCCATGATTGTGCCAATGCACTCCAGCCTGGGTGATAGAGCAAGACTCCATCTCACAAAAAAAAAAAAAAAAAAAAAGTCAGATGTACTCAAAGTAGAACATACTTATTGATATATTTGTTTACCATTTCATTTTGACTAATATTTAATAAGCACCTGGTGTTTAATAGGCATTGTGATGACTATTGTGAACCTTGGAATACCAAGATGCCATTGTCCTGATGTGTAAAGAAAGACATTCTCCCTCTTTTCAAAAAGTCCACATCATAGTGATTTCCGAGGCAAATGAAATACTGCGAAGAGCTTTTTACCTGAAGATCTCTGGTATGTTTCGTGCCTATAAAAGCACAGACATACGGTAAAGAAAGAAATGAACAAAAGCTTAGCTCATTCAGTACTCTACAGTCTACTTTTCAAATAGACTCTGCTACTGGCCATTATCATCTTATGTGAATGTTTCCCCAAGAAAATGGAGATTTTATAGTTGAGGGTGAGGTAAAGGAGGAAATAGCAGGTGTCTTGATAAATTGTGTCGGAAACCTTTGTATGACTTTATACCCAGGGCCAAAACTGCTACCTGAAAATGGAGAAATTCAGTTCTACAGGAGCTTTGCTACAATGGAGTCACCTGAAAGAAAGAGCTTTTCATTTGTCCATCTATGAGTCACTCAACAAATGCCTATTAGGTGGTTATTATGTAACAGTCGCTATACTCAGTGCTGAAGATGTAATAATGAAAAAGGCATGGCTCTTTCCTTCAGGAAGCTTCTAAGCTCAGTAGGTAAGGCAAGCAATCTAACGTTATTTGAAGGATGCTTTTTAGATCCTCAAATGATTTGCATATCTTTACTGTACGAAATAGGAAAACTTCCTTTAAAATCTTGAAAAAGCCACTTCAACTTAAAAATAGACAACTAAAGATTTCTTTACAAATATGGAGGCTGGTGGGTTGCTGCCAGTAGAAATGTTATTTACCAAAACAGTCTTTTATTTAGAAGGTGAGTATGATGTCTACATTAGATAAATAGGTTCCTGGACCTGAATAATGAACAAAAATATGCAATAACTTGAATTTGGAACCTATTTTTACAAAATATGAGAAATAAGGATATGTTTACTGAAATAGCTAATGGGCCAGTGGCGTGGTCACACAGCTTTTCACAGACACCAGCTGGCAAGCTGTTAAGTGATTTGCAGCGAGTTATCAAGCATTGCCGTTTTGAAAATGAGAGTCTTGATTTCTTTTGTAGTTACATGTAAAAGAAAGGCATCTATCACTCAATAGAAACCCTAATACAGGAACTACAGTTTGACAAAGTCCTAGTGAATCCGTAAGGTTCAGTGTAGTTGACTCAGGGTCATAAGCCCAGGATTTGTTTCCTGTCTTTCCTACCAAGTAGCTGTGAGACCTTGGTGAGTTGCTTCATCTTTTTGGGTTTGTTTTCTCTCAGAAACGAAGGTATTGGGAGAGGCGATCTCTTCTAGCTTTGTTGTCCATCCAGTTTCCATCGAGGTCAGTCTGTACCACAGGGGAACAATTTATTCTGAGTCTGTGAACTTGGGTTGTGAATAATTGCACTTCCAGAATATGTAAAATATCAGATTGTTCAAGCTTATGTTTAATGATGCACTGACCCTACCTCAGGACCACTAAATAAAAAGGGGTTATTTTGTTCCCTCTCTATTTTGTTTGACCACCTCTGGACTTCTGCATCCAGGGGCAAAGCAAGGACCCAAGGCAGCTATGTGTTCTAGCAGAAAGCTTTTTATTACGATTTGGCTTGACTCTGGACAAACTCTATCTTGACTTGTATCCCTAAGCAAACCAACATGTAAGGAACTTTGTTTCAACACACTCCCTCATACCTAAACCTTGCTCTCTACCCTCAAGGGACAATGTCTACTAACTTTATCAACTACTTTCCTCATCTCATTTCCATTTCATAACCTTCCTTCACCTTAAAGTGCACATTTGTGAGTTCTATATTTTCAGCTTTCAGACATAAAGGTTCTGTAGTGGAGTTGGTAGTGGTCTTGGCCTCTGCAGCACGCGTACACGCACGTGCCCAAACATGACTCCTCATCATGTATCTTGTTTCTGATTGTCTCTCATGTTTTCCAAGTGTGGTTACCATGTGAATGGAAATCACTATTGCTGCAACCAAGCCTGGGGTGTCTGTTTCTACTAATGCTAGAGTCATCAGACCAACCCTCCTACTAATAATATCTGTAAACTCTGGACAAAATATTAAAATCATCTACTTGAAGACAACAGGGAGCAATCAAAACCAGGCAGAAACTGGAGGGAGGTGAGCGTTTGGAATAGGAAAGAACACTGAGTGAGTTTACCAGTTTTTGTGGCTGTTTTCTTCAGGGCTGATCTTAGCAGCAAGCTGGCTGGCTGGAATGCAGGTAAAAACCCGTAGTCTTCCTGGCTTGAAGACCAGAGGAGAGAGCTCTGGGAAACCGTAGCACTGGAGAGCAAAGCAAAAAATTCCAGAAAAGGGAAAACAACAGTTGTGTGTGTTTGTGTGTCTATGCACGTTGTCTAAACCTGTCCTCGATAACTAAACAATGTACCCACGGAGCCAATTCCAGACATCCCAGCTCACGCTCAAAGTACTGAGAAGAAATTTCAGCTGTTTCATACACACCTCCAAACTCCCTGCACCCCATCCCAACTCCCACCTCACCTCTACCACACACATCACAGGGGAACAGAATATGGAGTTTGAATTCAGCCAAGTTTGCTGCCTGCTTTCAAAATCAATGTTCTGGAGGAATATAACAGAATCCAGAGTTTATACAATGTATCCTTCATAGTGTTCAGATGCAGTCCTAAATTAATGTGCATAGGAGAAACTAGGAAATGTGACTCAAGCTCAAGAGGACAAGCAATCAGTAGAGACTAATGCTGAGATAATCCAGCTAACAGAATGCAAGGATTCTAAAAGTAGCTATTATAGCTACGCTCAAGGATATAAAGGAAAATATATCACAGTGAGTTAGCAAATAGAACATTAATCAGAAATAGAAACAAAAAGAGCCAAGAGGATCTGAAAAATAAAATATCCAAAGTGAAAAATTCACTGGATGAGTTTGTAACATGAATTGGATTTAAAGAGAATGGACTTGAAATTAAATAGGTACTATCTAATCTCAAGAATGCAGAGAAAATATATTTTTTTAATTAATACACAGTGTGTGGGACAATGTCAAAAGTCTTTCATATGTGAAAGAAATACATTTATTTGCATGTTTTAGAAGCTCATGAATCCTAAGTAAGATAAATATAAAGAAAATCACGCCTGAAATTATTACATACAGTAATTCCTCACTGAATATCTTTAACAAGTTATTGAAAACTGAGACTTTAAGTAAAAGGCCTACAGCGAGTCCTTGAAGAAGATTATTTTGTTCAACTTTGTTTTGCTGATGAGAAAAAAAATGGTTTTCTTATACATTGTTTCATTAAAGTCACAATTTCTAAGAATATATTGACAACATTAAGTGAGAACTTACTGTACATAATTGTCAAATTGCTGAAGACCAAAGAGAAAAAGGAAATCTTGAAAGCAGCCAGAGAAGAATTATTTACTAAATAATTATATAGATGCCATGACATATTATATGGATGTCAATGACAATATGAATTATAACTGATTTCTCATTAAAACAAAAAACTAAATCCAGAATTGAGTGAAACTCTTTACTGCAAGGAAAAAAAGTCTGTTAATCAGTGAAAATATTCTTCAAGAATAAAGGTGTAATAATAACATTTTAAAATAAATGAAAACTAAAGAATTTGTTGCCAGTACATCTGTATGACCGGAAATGCTGAAAGAAGTTGTTCAGGCTATACTGAAATACCAGATAAAAAATTAGATGTTAAGAAAGATGGAAAATGACCAGGAATGACAAATTCATGTATTAGCATAACATGCTTTCTTTGTTCTTAATTTCTTTAAAATACATACAATTTTTATGCCTCCTTTAAGAAACTGAGACATACCCAGGTACTTGGGAGGCTGAGGTGGGAAGATGGTTTGAGCCTGGGAGGTGGAATTTGCCGTGAGCCGAGATTGTGCCATTGCACTCCAGCTTGAGGAACAGAGCCAGAACCTGTCTCCAAGTAAATAAATACCTACTGAGACATAATTCACACACCATAAAATTTACCATTTTGAAATATACATTTCAGTATTTTTTAGTATATTCATGAGGTTGTACAACTGTGAACACAATCAATTTTAGGGTATTTCACCATTCCCCATTATTCTCTCACCACAGCCCCAAGCAACCACTAGTCTAGGTTTTATCTCTGGGGACCTACCTATTCTGGACATTTTATATAAATGGAACTGTACAGTATGTGCCTTTTGTGTCCCTTTTTAATTGATACATAATAGTTGTACATATTTATGAGGTAGATGTGTTTTTGGATACATGCATACCACCTGTAATGATCAAATCAAGGTAGTCTAGAAATTCTTCACTTCAGATATTTAGCATAATGTGTTTAATGATCATTTATTTTGTAGCATGTATCAGTACATCATTTTTATTATTTAATGATATTTTAATTGTATGGATACCCTTTTGTTTATTCATCAGTTGATGGACATTTAGATTGTTTCTATATTTTGACTATTATGAATATACTGCTTGGTACATTCCTGGAAACATTTTTGTGTGGATGTATGTTATCAGTTCTCTTGAATGTATGCCTAGGAGTAGAATTGTTGGGTCATATGAAGACTCTATATTTAACTTGTTAAGGAAATGCAGAAGTGTTTGTGAAAGTGATTGCACTATTTTACATTCTCACCAGCAATGTATAAGTGTTCTAATTTGTATACATCCTTGTCAGCACTTATTATTATCTACCATCTTCATTATAACTATCCTAGAATATGACGTAGTATGTCAATGTGGCTTTGATTTACTTTTTCCTGATGGTTAATGAGATTCAGTGTCTTTTCATGTGTTTATTGAACATTTATATATCTTCTTGGAGAAATACCTATTCATATTCTTTAGTTAGTTTTTAATTGAGTTATTTGCCTTTTATTGTTGGGTTGTAAGTGATCTTTAAGTAGTCTGAATACTGGACTCTTATCAGACATATGATATTCAATTTTGTCTTTCATTCTGTGGGCTTTCAATTTCTCACTATCATTTGAAGCACAGACCTTTTAAATTTTAATTAAGCTCAATTTACATATTTTTTTCTTTTGTTGTTTGCATTTTTGTATCACATTGAAGGAAATATTGGCAAATCTAATTGTCACAAATATTTACATCGAAATTTTATTCTAAGAGTTTCATAGTTTTACTTCTTAACATTTAGGTCCTTGATCCATTTTGACTTAATTTTTGTATGTAATTTGAAGTAAGAACCGAACTTTATTCTTCTCCATGTGATATTCAGTTGTAATAGTACCATTTGTTGAAAAGACTTCTCTTATTGAATTGTTGAGGCACCTTTGCTGAAAATCAGCGGACCATAAATGTATGAATCTATTTCTGGCCTATCAATTCTATTCCATTAATCCATACATCTTTTTTTTTCTGCAACACAGCACAATCGTGATTACTGTAGCATTGTAGTAAGTTTTGAATTTGAAAAGTGTCAATTCTCCAATTTTGTTCTTCTTTTTTCCAGACTTTTTTGGTGATTTTGGGTCTTTTAATTTTCACAGACATTTTAGAGCCACCTTTTCAATTTCTCCAAAAAGGCAGCTAGGATTTTGGTAGGGATTGTGTTGGCTCTGTAGATCATTTTGAGGAGTATTACCATTTTAGCAATATTAAGCCTTCCAAATTATGAACACAAAATGACTTTTCATTTATTTAGATTTTATTTAATTTCTCTCAACAATATGTTGTAGGTTTCAGTGTATAAGTTTTGCGTGTGTTTTGATAAACTCATTCCTAACTGTTTTTATACAATTGTAAGTGCTACTGTTATCTATTTTATTTTTGGATTGTTCGTTGTAAATATATAGAAATATAATATTTTTTAATATAAATCTTGTATTCTGCAACTTTACAGAACTTAGTTTTATGTGTTGTGTGTGTGTGTGTGTGTGTATGTATTCCTTAGCATTTTCAGAATACAAGATCATGTAATCTCCTAATAGAGAGTTTTACTACTTCTTTTCCATTATGGATGCCTTTTATTTAATTTTCTTTCCTAAAGGTACTGCCTAGAACCTCCAGTAAAATCTTGAATAGAAGTGGCAGGAGTGGACATACTTGTCTTACTTCTGATCTTAGGGAGGAAGCTCTTCATTATTTACTATGAAATATGATGTTGTGGATATTTTCCCCAATACCCTTCATCAAGTTGAGGAATTTTTTCTTTAAAGTTCATTGAGTATTTTTTAGCATGAAAGGGTGTTGTGCTGTGTCAAATGCCTTTTCTCTATCCATTGAGATGATCGGGTGATTTTTATCTTTTATTTAATTTATTCCATGAATTACCTTTATTGATGTTCATATGTTAAACCAACCTTGCAATCCTGATAACTTCCACTTGCTTATAGTGTATTATCATTTTTAGGTTCCTAGATTTAGTTTGCTAGCATTTTGTTGAGACTTTTGATGTCTATTTTTATTAGAGATGTTGGTCTGTAGTTTTCTTATTTTTTTGTGATGACTTTGTGTGGCTTTGGTATCAGGGTAATACAGACCTATAGTGAGTTTGTGGAATTTCAGGGTTAAACAATGAGAAATATATGACCACAGGTCTCAGTAGCACACATGAGGTTTACATATGTGATGCTTTGATAGGCTTGTATGCAAGGGAAGTGCCTCACTGCATGCATTTCACAGGCTACAGTGTGAGGACCACTACTCAGAACAGGAGGAGGTCTAGGAAACTTCTAAAGGAGAAGATAATCAGAGAGAGGACTTGAATGGATAGGTAATGTTGCTCAGCAGCATGGCAGGGAGTCTCTGGGCTAGAGAGCCATGGAGGCACTGGTGACTTTGCATCTTTTATAGCTACAAGATTTATTTTTGCCTGTGGCTAGCAGATGTTGAGTGTAGTTTCACAGGGTATGCAAAACATGCAGGCTCTATGTGACAAAAATCTGCTTACCTGGCTGTATTTAACTCAATTGAATGCATAAAAAATTTGAGTTTGATTCTGGTGGGTTTTGTACTAACAGGTCTCAGCCTGCTATGAGGGAGGAAACAACCAAGGGCCAGCATATGGGGGCCATCTTTGGCTCATTTATGTAACACTGCCTTATAGAGTGAGTTGGGAAGCATTTCCTCTTTTGTTTTTAGAAAGACTTCATGAAAGATTGGTGTTAACTTTTCTTAAAATAGTAGAATTCACCAATGAAGACATCCAGTCTGACTCTTTTTTTGTATGAAATATTTTTGATTTCTAAGTCAGTGTCTTTACTTGTTATAAGTCTACTCACACATTCTATTTTTTCTTGAGTCAGCTTTGATAGTTTCTTCCTTGTACAAATTTATCTGTTTTAAAGCAGGTTGTCTTATTTATTGACATGCAAGTGTCCATAGTGTTACTAGCAATCCTTTCTATTTCTGTAACATTAGTAAGATCATTAGTGATGTCTTCTCTTTCATTTTTTAGTTTAGTAATTTGTGAGTTATCTCTTTTTGTCAATTTATCTAAATGTTTATCAATTTTGTTGATTTTTTCAAATAGCCAACTTTCGGTTTTGTTGACTTTCATTATTATTTTTCTATAATCTATTTCATCTTCTTCTATTCTAATGTATTATTTCCTTCCTTCTGCTTTCACTGAGTTTTTCCATTGAGTATTTTGCTCTATTTCTAGTTTTTAAGATAAAAGTTTAGTTCTTGTATTGAGATCTTTCTTATGTTTTTAAATGTATATATTTGTACCTACAAATTTCCCTTCAAGTACTGCTTTTGCTGCATCCTGTAAGTTTGGATATATTATTTTCATTTTCATTTATCTCAGTATATTTTTGCAGTCCGTTTTTATTTGTAATTTGATCTATTGGTTATTTAAAAGTGTGTGGTTTAATTTCCATTTATTTTTGGATTTCTCAAATTTCTTTTGGTTATTGATTTCTAATTTTGTTCCACTATGGTTAACAAATATACTTAACTAATTTTAACCCTTTTCAATTTGTTAAGACATGTTTTATGACCAAACATATATAATTCATCCTAGAGAATGACTCATGTGCTCTTGAGAAGGACATGTGTTCTGTTGTTGATGAGTGAAGTGTTCTGTAGACGCCTCTAAGGTTTACTTGGTTTATAATGTTGTTCAAATCTTTTATTTCTTGTTGACCTTTTGCTAATAGTTCTACCCATATTGAAAGTGGAATAGTGAAGTCTCTAACCATTAAAGTTAAATTATCTATTTCTCCTTTAAATTCTATCAGCTTTTGCTTTATGTACTTTTGGGGCTCTGCTCTTAAGTACATACATGTTTATAACTGATAAATTGACCATGTTATCATCATGAAATGTCCTTCTTTGCCTCTAGACAAATTAAATTGACAACAATAAATAAAATTTATTAAATGGATACTTATTATTTTAAATTGATTAATATAAATTACAATTGTTAACTATATAATCAACTATAGATGTAGTTAATTAAATATTAATAAAATTGACAACTATCACATAAAGAATAAGAGTGTAAGCTTCTTGGCCAGATAATACCAGGTAATATCATGCCTGTAATATCAGCATTTTGGGAGGCTGAGGCAGGTGGATCACGAGGTCTGGAGTTTGAGATCAGCCTGGCCAATATGGTGAAATCCCGTCTCTACTAAAAATACAAAACTTAGCTGGGCATGGTGGTGCACACCTATAGTCTCAGCTTCACAGGAGGCTGAGGCAAGAGAATTGCTTGAACCTGGGAGGTAGAGGTTGCAGTGAGCCAAGATCATGCCACTGCACTCCAGCCTGGGCCACAGAGTGAGACTCCGTCTCAAAAAAAATAAAATAAAATAAGTAAGGTTCTTATACTTCATGGAAAGTGATACAATATTAATTCTAAGTAGAATAAAAAGTTAAAGTATGTTTACAATAATTCTTAGAGAAACCACAGTGAAATGCAAAGAAATATAGCCAAAAAGATAACTGACAAATAAAAATAACAATCTAAAACATTCAATTAAATGAAAAGAAGCATGAAGGGAGGAAGAGAGAAGCAAAAAATAGATGAGATGAACAGAAAACAAGTAGTGAAAATGGCAATTCTAAATTAATCATCTTAGTAGTTACATTAATTATAAGTGAGTTAAACACTTAAGAGGCAAACATTTTCAGAATATAAAATTCAAAATACAACAAAACCAGTCCTCACTGGCTTCTTTATATTAATGGTTTATAATATGTATTAGGATATATATATATATTAGTATCTTATAACGGAGACACTTTGTGTGAACTTATTACAGAGGCAATGCTTATCTATTATGGTGTTTTTATATATTAGTGGTTTATAATATATATTAGGATCCATATATTAGTGGTTTATAATGGAGACACTTCTTTGTGTGAACATCCTATAGAGGTGACACTTACCTATTATGGTGAATAACTCACAATAAGGAGATTATGATTCTAGTGGGAAAAGAAGCGTGTTATCTGTGTATCAGCCTGTTGTATTATTGTTACCTTGATATATACATATTGCTGTATAGGGCTGTATACATACAACTGTGAATACTATAGTTTATGGATTATTTAAGTTTATTCAAAGATAATTTTGGTTTTAATGTGTTTTTATCTCATATGAAACTGCACCTGTCATGAATTGTCGCTCAATTGCATTTAGCTCACCTCTCTTCATGAATCTCAGCCAGTGTTGGGAATGTTACATCCAAACGTGAAGCATTTTAATTATATCTCAATCAGACATTTCCTTGAATACTTTTATCCCAAAGTGCTCCAGTCATTGGGCTAAGGAGAATTCTTTTCCCCAGGCAACAATGTGGATGGGCATAAAGTTTCTCTTCTATAGATATTTTCTTCTCCATTTTTACAAATATTTATTCAAATAAAGACCATTACTGCAATGGACCTACATTTTCTGTGTGTTTTATTTAGTTTTATATATTCTTCTCTCTAATCTATCAAACAAAACTTCCTTAAACACAATATTGATTGTATCATGGCTCTCTCTATAAGTCTGCCCTCAAATATTGCTTGCTTAGTAAAGTTAGGTTCTTTCTTATTTCAATAACGTACAATTTTCATTCCTATCCGTGTCTTACTTATCTTCCAAATAAACATTTTATTTTAGGATAGCTTTAGATTTACTAAAACATTGTGAAGATAGCATAGTTTTTATATATGCCATACCCAGCTTCTCCTGTGATTAACATCTCACATTTGTCACAATTAATGAGCCAATATTTCCTTAATTTTTACTTAGTGTCCTTTTCCTGTTTCAGAATCCCATATAGAACACTGTATTAAATTTATTCATCCCATGTTTTTAGACTCTTCCTCTTGGCTGTAGCAGTTTCATAGAATCTTCTTGTTTTCTATGTTTTAATAGTTTTTAGAGTACTGGTCAGATATTTTGGAGGATGCTACTCAACTGAAATTTTCCTGGTGTTTCTCTCAGGATTAGACTGGGATGTGGGTTTTTGAGAGAAAGATGACAGGTTAAGAAGTGCCATTTTCATCACATCATACCAAGTGTGCATACTATTACCATGACTTATTGCTGCTGATGTTGACTTTAGTCACCTGGCTCTTGACCATCTTGGTCACTCTTGGTCATCCTGTACTCTTTGGAAGGAATTCATTATGCACAGCCCAGCCTTAAGGAGTGAGGAGTTGTATTTCACCTCGTTCAGGGTGGAGTATCTACATAAATTATTCAAAATAATTCTGCATGTGAGCCTTGTCTATCTTCTTTGTTTATTCAATCATTCATATTTGACTAAGCTCATGGATATATTTACTTTACACTTTAGATTATAATCTAATTCTACTGTGATTATTTTATTGCTCAAGTTACTCTAGATTTTGCTATTGGGAACTCTTTTTGTTGGCTTCCATGCGCCTTTGATATACTCAAATCATTGTGTGTGTGGGTGTGTGTGGTTTTTTTCTGTACTTCCTTATTTTTCAGCACAACAAGATGCTCAAGGCTGATTTTGTAAATTTCCTGCCTCGGTCCTAGAAATAGCCATTTCTGAAAGGAGTTCCAGTCCTTTTTTCCTGGAGAATGAAATTAGAAACCAAGATTTGGGTGCTAGGTTCCTTGCTTAATTTAAATGATTTCTCCTTTTTATTCCATTTAATCAAATTCTTTCCCTTCAAATATTTTTTTTTAATTGCATCTATACCCCGAAGCTTATCATTCTGCTACTATAAGCTTAGAGTCTCCTAAATGGTCTCTTTCTTCAACCTATTTTCTACTTGGCGACTGTAGAGATTTTTATAAAATACAAATCTCATTATGCCATTACCCTGGTTTAAAAACCTTCATAAGCTTGGTATTGTCCTCAGGAGAAAGTTTAAACTTAATGTTGTTGGAAATGTTTTTGGTGTCTGGTTTCTGGTTTCTATTTTCCCCTCCAATTTCACCCCGTAAAAACTCT
Organism: Sapajus apella; assembly: GCF_009761245.1. Classification (NCBI taxonomy): domain Eukaryota; kingdom Metazoa; phylum Chordata; class Mammalia; order Primates; family Cebidae; genus Sapajus; species Sapajus apella. The sequence goes on from NW_022436961.1 coordinate 3,323,833, forward strand.
CAACCTTGGTTTACACTGAATCCTTACTAAAATTATTTTTGTTTCTTATGAGCCTTTGCATAGTTTTTGTTTTTTTTTCCTGGAACACTTCCCTTACTCTTTTTTTTTTTTTTGGCAACATACACACACACACACACACACACACACACACACACGCATGCACGTACACTCTTACTTCATTTTGTAGATTTCTACTAAATTTCCAAATTTCTCCTTAAATGAGCATCTTCTGAGGACCTTTCACTAAAATGCTTCCAGGCTGGGCTCGCTTCCTGTCTCCACAGGGCTCTGTACAATTGCAGCACTCACTGCAATGGGCAGTAATTACCTTTTCACTGTCTCTTCCCTCTGGACTGAGTTTGTGATGGCAGAGACCTTGTACCTTTGTTTCATCATTGTATGATTAACATTCATCACAATATCTGTCACTTGGTATGCACTAAAAAAGGGTTTATTTAGTGAATCAATAAATGACCCATGGAGTATTCCCCACCATGCTAGCCTCAGGATGTAGTGGTCACTGACATGTCTAAAGAAATATGGTTTTCCAAGTGTTAAATATGTATTAATTTTTGTAAGCAAAGCATCCTTCAGTATGTGAGACATCTCCTCCACAATGGAAAGATGAGAACAGTTACTGAAAATTATCTGGTTACTCATAGTTAGGCAGAGTTCCTGGATTTCTTTGTTCTTCATTGCCACGGTAGAAACAGAAGGCAGATGATAGCTTCTAGACTGCTTGGGATCAGTTCTTATCTAGAGTGTGGGCATGCACATGTGCTTGGTTAAACAGACTGGGAAGCCAGCCATGGAGAAATGTACAGGAATTCTAAAGCAGCGAAGGAATGTACACCTGCACCTTGTAGCTCAGAATAGAACATGGCCTCCAAGGTATCTTCAAACAACTTCCAAAACTTCTCTGCTTTCATCCCAAGAGTTATAAACTCATAAAGAATCTAACACAAGAACAAGTAGATAAGCTTTGACTTTGCCTACTCATACCCTTTTTTTACTCAGAGAAAACTTTGGTATCTTTTAAATATCTTCCCTAGGGAAACTGGGACAGTCATTTTGGTCTCATGAAATATGGCTTATATGTGAGGTTTCCAGAGCTGCTAGAATGGAAATGATCTCTGCTCCTTCTGAGCATATGCACAGCAGTGCTTCTCCTCTAAATCCGGTAGGATATTGTAGACATTCCCTCCAATCCTCTTGACTTAGCTCACATATCCCGAGGTTGAAAAATGGAGAGAATATTAATAGCCCTCCTGTAGCAGATAGCTTGTCTAGGTAAAATTTGCCACACATTGCCAGTTTTTTCTTAAGAAGAAAGAACATGCTTGTAATTAGGTTTGAGAACAATCTTTTAATGATATATTGTCTTAAAGGGATGACGCTGTTTGACCAAATGAGAAAATGGGGACAGCCAAATGGTCTGAAATATTTGGCTTCTCCAGCCTCCTGGTGGTCACACTGACTGTGTACACGTGATGTCCCTCTCATCCACAATAATTAGGATGACTAAATATTTAATTATTTGTCCTACTCTTTGCCCTTGATAGCCTAGCAACAAAAGTTAGTTGGATACCCTATATTATTGAATGTTCACCCACTAGAACAGTGAGCCATTTGGTGCACATATGAATTTTTTTATGGCCTCTAAGTTTATCTAAAGATGACTAATTGAATTTGAATTTTAGATAACAACTCTTTTAACCTACATATACAATAAGTGTGCAGATATTTGTGACATACTTATACTAAAAATCCATTTGTTGTTTATCCAAATTTCAAATTTAATTGAGCATCCTATATTTTTATTTCATAATTTGACAACCATAATGCCCTGCCTACTTTTTCAGGTTTAATGTATCTTTAAAAATTTAAATTTCAATCAAAGAGTATAAGGCCATTTTGTAAAGAGAAAATGGGTTCACTTTATTTTTATAATGTTAGCTTTGCCTGTTCATAATCCCCAATTTGTAAAGTCATTTAAAAAAAAAATCTGAAACATTATATTCTTTGGTTAATAAATCCTAGAGATCTAATAGGCAGAATGCCTATACTTAAAAATACTGTATTGTATACTTAAAAATTTGCTAAGGAGGCAGCTATTATGTTAAGTGCTTTTATCACAATCAAAATAATAAGAATAAATAAAGAGGGCGGAGGAAGCGCAGAGGTGATGAATGAGTAAGAGCGTAGATTGTGGTGATGGTCTCACAGGTGTATATTTATCTCCAAATCATCAAGTTGTGTACGTTAAATATTTACAGCTTTTTGTATGCCAATCCTACTTCAGTAAAGTGGCTTACAAAATAAAAAAGAATAAAATCACTAAAACACTGTTTTTATAAATAATTCTTTTCTGTACACATTCTTGAGCTGTTTAGTTACAAAAAAATTCTGAGCCCTTATCTCATTCCTATTTGTCTAAGAAGATTTGGAAAGCCACCTAACTGAAATACATGTAAATGTTTTTTCCACATCAAGTTGGACTTTTTTTCCATTATATTGTGACATCAAAGCCTCAACCATCTTCTGTTTTCTTTTAAAAGGCTCTTAGTGGTAATTTTTCCCATTTAGCAATGTGCCCAGTTAGCACCTTTGCTATACTTTTCTCCACAGATAGATTACTTTATCTGCTGCCTTGACACAGATCCCTAGAGATATTGGAAATATTTAATGCATATTTACAAAATAATTCTTATTGCAATTAAGCTAGCATTGTTATTATTATTATTATTATTATTGCCTGTTTAGGAAGTTTGGTTTGTAAAGTTGATAAATTTTCACGCAAGTCTTGTGAACTCTGTTCTGTTGTAGTTGCTGCTACTGTGTATTCTATTCTTTAAAAAAAAAAAATAATTCCTGGAACTATCCCAAGAACTTCCCAGAACTTCCCAGACCTATCAAGGCAACTTTCTGATATATCTTTGAAATTACTTGGCAAACCAAACCTAGACACCAAAAAATGTTTTTTGTTAGTTTGTTCATTAGCAGACACTGCTTATGCTGCATTTGTGATGAGAACCACAGAGAGAGGCCACCTGTGGAATCATGAGACTGCCTCTGCGCAATCAACGTGGAGCCACTGGCAACTGTGTCTTTTCAAGTATCACTAAATAAATGGACCTTTATTAGATTCTACTAAGCTGCCCTTCTAGGCTTCATATCCTCTGCAAAGTCATCCACAACATTAAGGCAGATGTAAAGGGCTTGCGCTGTGATTCCCAACACTAGGAGGCTGAGGCAGGAAGATTGCTTGGGCCCCAGAGTTCAAGATCAGCTTGGGCAGCTTAGAGAGACTTCATCTCTACAAAAAAAAAAAAAAAAAAGAAAACTTAGTCGGGCTTGGTGGTGCATAACCTGCAGTCTAATCTACCCAGAAGGCTGAGATCGGAGGATTGTTTGAACCCAGGAGTTCAAGGTTGCAGTGAACTATGATCTTGCCACTGCACTGGGTGACAGAGTGAGACCCATGCCTCTAAAATATACATACATATATACATAACATTATAAAAAAGAAAAAGAAAGATGGATATAACAGAATGAGAGAGGATCAGAGAAGGGAGTTATTAGGTTAGTTATTTTACTCCTTTTAAAAAGTTAGCTTAATGCTCGATGTTCTCTCCTAGACCTTTCTATTGTATAATAACATGCAATAGAATATATACCAAGAATGCGTGTGTGTGTATGTGTATGTGTAACAAAAGGACTTAATTTGTTAGCTTGAGACATGTATCCACGCTCAAAGATACAAGCATTAGAGCCAGCAGTCAGGAACTCAGATACAGGTTCTCTGTAACTTCATTGTATGTGTTCTTGAGAGTGTGTGTGTGTGTGTGTGTGTGTGTGTGTGTGTGTGTGTGTGTTCTTGCCTTCTGTCACCCACTTTCCCTTCTGCCCCCATTATTTTTTGCAGAAAAGTTATTTGGGGAAAAATCCAACTTTACTTTGGCTGATCCCAAGAAAAATGAGAGTTTGTCTCTTCATTGTACCTTTCTGAAGGATTGTTAGGAAAACCTCCTTCATGGACAGGAGTTGTAGTACTTCCAAAGTGCAAGACTCGCCACTAAGCTGGAGCGCTAGGTAGCTTGAGATTCCAATGTCAGCTAAGGGTCTCGAAGGCTACCTGGGCACATCAGCCCCAGCTGGGCCTTGCCGCCTCACAGACCATCTCCATTCTCATTCAAAAACCCCTGGGAAACTTTACGGGAGCACAACCTTTATATTCCCAATGTTCACAACTAGATTTAAGAATGTGCAAAGCAGTGATAGACAAGAAATTTAAAAAGCTAAAACAACAGCAAAGCTGAATGCAAGAATTCCTTCTAAAGAGTGGCCGGCCCATGTTTCTCCAGGCTCCTGTTTGTAGCATGAGTCCTTCACATTGCCAGGTCAGCCCAAGAAACAGCAGAGTCAGAGAGCTGACCATGGACCTGGCTGAAGGGTGACTGGAGGGGGTTCCTTCAGTCCACCAGCACAGAGTGTAGCGTGGGAGTGCAGTGAGGTTACTGTGACTAAGAGCACTTATTCATGATGATATAATCCTTAACAGTTATGTAATAGACTGACTGCAACTATAATAAACTTCTCTATTGACTTAATATTTATAATGTGCATTCTCTTCATTATCCTTTCTTATTCCCCGCACATATTACCTTGTACATTTACTCCAGGTTCTCTATTTAAAAAAATCCAAACAGTGGATATAATCATTACAGAGCCTCTTGTTTATGTTCCATTTTCTCCATAGAATCAGAAGCTTTTTCTGAGACCTTCACCTGCAGGCACAGCCTGACAGATGCAAAATTGAGAAGTGGGTGAAATTTGACCTTAATGCCTGCACTTGTTTCCTCTGAAGCCTTTTCTAGCCTCAAAGTCGCTCTTCTGCTACTTGTCTTCTTTGTTCCTGTTGAGTCTCTGCACACTGTTCCTTATCACAAACATAGATAGACTCAGAGTCTGATAAGTGGGTGCTTTATTGTAGAAGAGACTTGCTGGATGTCCTCTCCTAGCAGAGGTGGCTTTTAACCCTTACGTGAACTGTAGAATGGAAGACTCTTGTCTTATTGAATGAGTATTAATTAAAGACAAATGTGAGATGTGTTGTTTTAATTGTATCTTTAATTGGCAGATCATAACTGCATCTATTTTGGAGTACGATGTGATGTTTTGATACATGCATCCATTGTGGAATGATCTAATCAGGCCAATTAACAATACATTACCTCACATATTTATCATTTCTTTCTGGTGGGACCATTCAAAGTCTACTCTTTGGCCATTTTGAAATACACAATACAGGACTGTTAACTGTAGTCACTGTATTGTGCAATAGATCACCTATGTCTCCTGTCTAACTGAAACTGTGTACCCTTTGACCAATGTCTCCTCATTATCCATTTACTCACCTTGCTTCAGCCTCTCGTTACCACCATCCTACTCTCTGCTGCTATGAATTCAACTATTTGAGATTCCACATTTGAGTGACATCATGTGGCATCTGTCTCCCTGTGCCTGGCCTAGTTCATGTCACATAATGTTCTCTAGATTCACTCATGGTGTTAAAAATGACAATTTTTCTTTCTTTTGAAAGACTAAATACTATTTCATTTTGTAGGTTGGCATAAAAATCTTCCCAATACCTCTTAAAGTATAGCATGTGGTATATACTACTATACTCACGGGTCTCCCAGGGATCAGTGCTTAGTAGCAAGGTGGATCCAGGAAGGACTGTTCCACCCGGGCCACGTGTGTGGTTTTCCCTTCTTAAATGCAGTTGTCATCATGGTCCAAATTGTCATTGTGGTCCAAATTGTCTCAGTGCCCCTTTCTATTCTGTAGCTTCTATTGTAGCAAATGACCCACATAATAACTATTTTAATATGGCATTGGGGGATTTCTGTTTCTAAAATGAATTTTAATTATTCTCTATTGAATTCCCTCTCTGTCTCTCTCTCTCTCTCTCTCTCTCTCTCTCTCTCTCCCCCCCTCCCCCCACCCTTCCCCCTCTCTCTCTGGGGAGACAAGGAGTGGTAGGTACACAACTTGAAGGAATTACATATTAACGCCTTGGCTGAGGTCACTTTGTCCAGACCTTGATTGACTCAGAGAGTTGACTTTAGAAATCTCGCATTTGCTGGGATGTCAGCCTCTTCAAGTTTGAGTCAGCCTCACTGTCAATAATTCTGATTTGGTGCTCAGCAATTCCCATGTTAACTGTTGACTTTTATTGTATCTCTAAAATTGCTTCCATTCTGAGAATGATTTGAAAATAATTTTATGTTATTTTATTTTGGTTGTATTACTGTGGCATTCCCTCCGACCCCTTCTCTAACATTTGTAATTTGGCCAAAATGTGGTTTCAAGACAGAGAAGACGTTTCAGGAGTTCCGTGTGCTCACATGGGAATGGGAATTGCAGAGTTATTTTTTTATCTATTTCATTATTTTTTATATTTAGGACTCAGACTCTTTTCCTCTTTCTGGAACTTTTGAAGGTGATTTTTTTTTCCAGGAACTACACATTTAAGTCTCAGCTAAAGAAGCAATTGCTTTTTAAAGACACCTAGTTTTGCATTCGGCAGCTCTCAGATCAGAAATAGGTACTGTGACTCCCTCTGGAGGGAGGTGTTTGTTAAAAAGATGAAAAGTTTTCATTTGAAAAGTTGGCAAGTGTGTCTCATGAAATCGGTAGAATTAAAATTGATCCTGGGGCCCCAGTCCCCGGTAAAAGATTCCTCAGTGATCCAAAAGTTCCCTGTTAGGCTGCTACTTGATCATCTGAGACAAACTCTTCCCTGCAGAGGCTCCATTGTCGGTGGTTTCTCCTTGGTACTCGAAGCTCCACTGTTGAATTACAAGCTCCTCTAGGCTCTGTCACTGGTGATTGTCCCCGTTTCTTTCCTCTGATAGTCCCTGAGGCTTTAGCAGCACAGCAAATTATCTTCCTTTTCTAATTTGTTATTTATTTTCCTGAAAGAATAATGGAAGCAGCTGTAGAAATGTGGAGAATTTGAAGCTGACCTTCTGAACACCAGAAAACCCCACTGTAAAGGCTATGTTGATTGGGTTTGTCAGAATGAATTGAGCACTGGCTGAAAATCGTGATGGATATGTACAGGACTCGAGACAACTCTTCGGCTCGATGTCAGAGATACGGATTTTTCCAACCTGAAAGCTTTTGTGCACCATACTTCAACCACTACTGCTCGGCGGAGTCAGTTTTTCAGTTGCAGCCCATTTTGTGAGTGCAAGCAAATTTCTCCAGATGAAAAGGGCTGTGCATCGTCTGTTTGTGTGTATGTATGTATGCGTGCTTACCCAATCCCACATTTCTAAGATGTTTCTAATGCCCAATTAAAAAGCAATTGAATATTGAGCTGCATGTTTGAATCATTGCAGGCTCTTTGGGGAATATCCTGAATTTTGATTGCTAGATTTGCTCATAGTTCTGCACAACACACCTTACAACCGTCAGATATGAAACTTACTCAAACATCCGTAACCTTTAGAGATGAATCTGAGCCACTGCTACTTTTTCTGGAAGATGGTAATAGAGGCCCCCCAACTGTTCCAGAACTCAGAAATCTTTCTTCCTCTCCAACTTTTACTAATTACGTTATAGTATGACTTTTAAAAGCTGTCCTTTTAAAATGTTGTCTTTCAGATCATATCCACAAAGACCATGTCTGTTAGTCATTTATCATACAATAGCAAGTATATTTTAGAAGCCTTTTCATGGCTGTGACACCAAAGTTAAAGACAAGGTCATTGCAGATGCAGAGTGCTTTTTCAGAGCCACAGAATTAATAAATTAAAAAACAGCAATTCAAACCTAGGACTTTCATGTTTCAGTCTGATGCCCTGTCTGAGACTTTGCCACCATGCTCTCACTGGGAAATACTTAAAATACATATTTATTGGATCTCTAATATCAGAGAATGGAGGTTTTGATTACTTGCATCAGAGGATGGGCATCTTGGAACAGAAGTGTGGCTGAGCTTGGGACCGCAATGTGTGTGAGAATGTATCTGTGTATGGTGGGGTTTGGTGTCCTCTGCAAAGAAGCACTTTGCAAAGTGACAGCATTTTGCGGTGTGAGTGTATGTCTGTGTGTGGTGGAGTGTTCTTCAGAGGCAACAGGGCATTGTTAGGGAGAGAATGAGAGGCAGAGAGGCAGATAAAAGGAAACAAGGGTATAATTTCCCCTCCTTATCCTCCCCACTCGCCTTCAGACCCCTAACGGAAGCAATGACTAAGATTCATTGAAAGCCATTCCCTAAGCCGTCTTTTATATTTCGATGACTTGGCTAAGTGAGCCTCTCAGAAATCACATAAATGAAAGTGCTTTGTACAGGTTTGGGAGAGAAAACCTGGAACACTGTTGTTCACCAGATTTTTGGGAATTCAGTTATCTGTATTGTAATTGAACAGCGTATTCATAGACCCCCAGGAAATTGCTGTCCTTGCCTTTGAAAAGATCCCTCATCATCTAAACGGGGAGACAGAACGGAGACATATGATTGAATTCCAGAACTATTGCTACAAAACCCCTATAAATATGTACAAATTAATCTACTGCAAATGAAGTGCAAGGTGCTGAAGGCATGGGTGTAATGGTCTCATCAGAGTCTGCAGGAAGCAAATAAATCATGCATCAGTATCTTTTCTGTAACTGTATGGATGGCTTCATTCCTTAGACGCTTTTATGCACAAGTGAATTGTGTGAGATTACTGGCGTTTGCTTGTTTTTTTGTGAAGTGATAAGAAGGTATCATCAGTGCAAACAAGGTAATTGGTCTTAAGATCACCATGGTAAGTGATTCCTCAGGAAGAAAACCTCTACCAGCAAACAGCATGCATGCCCTGCCCAGCATATAGAATTAAAACCTCTTGAGACTCTTAATTACGTGTAGGATAACTGCTTGATGCATAACATTATTGCCTTGGCTTACATTTAAATTTCTGGGTGAAATAAAGGATGTGGAAATCATCTTTCTGTGGGATTGGTGCTATAGGAGTGTTCTGGGCTGTAAAAAAAAATGATATTTTAGAGGTAAGTGCAAATAGAAAATGTTTCTCTCTAGCTATTTTAAGGGGACAAACTGGGGTAATAAAAGTCTCAAATTCATTCACATTGTGCTTAGATACACAAAGGAATGAGGTTCTTTGTCTAGACTAACAGGGTCTTTTTCATGAACCTCTACCCGCTTGTGGACCAGAAAGAAATTAACTTCATTCAGTCCAATGGTGTTTCAAGTTTCGTTGTATCTGACATTTAAACAATCCTTTTCGAAAATTCTCCATCTCTCGGATATTTGTGTATATCTTTTGCTTTGCTCCTCTCCATAACTTTTTTTTTAAGATAATATTTTTGTCCCTTTACTTTTCATTCATTTCTACCTTCCCAATGACCGCTTCAAAAATGCAGGTGTGTGCATGTGGACAGCAGTGGTTCCTGTGACCTCAGGGTCCAGGGGAGGTCCTTGGGCTCAGTGTGTCCTTTATCAGTTCTGACTTCCCAGGAGATGTCACTCAGCTGCCTGGTTGCTGTTTCCCAGTGGCATTTGCAGTTGTCGCTCAGGTAACTCATAGCGGAGCTGCTTTCTGGAAATGGGCAGAGCTTCATGGTGCTCCTGGCAGATGTGGGCTCACGTCCACTCCTGCAGATGCTGTGTACACCTTGGGGCTCTGCCTGTGACAGCTATTTATCCTTGCCTGGTGAGCTGTCCTGAGGCTGTTCCTATAGAATTGTCTCACCCTCACTTAACCAGTCCCCTTTGAGAAGCTCCTGGTCAGACTCAAACATCCTTCTGGGTCTTCTCTATACTATTAGGGAAACGTGAGAAAGCTCAACCTCATGGCTTTCTCACACTAGCCTCACATTATCTTGATGTTGCTACTTTCCAAGTTGGTGCAGGCTAGCTCTGAAAAGGCCACGGATCGAGGATGCCTCGTGTTACCCTCACTAACTGTACTTCTGCCCAGATATCTATGTTCTGGTCACCCTTTTCCCTCATGGCCTCGCACTCCCAAGGGTCCAGTGGTTAAATACCTATTTTTCCTCCATCATATCCTCTCTTTGCCATCATGTCACATCTGTCGCTAACAAAGTCCACACTATCAGGGACAGTAGGGGTGCTTCTGCCCTGGGAGAACTCTTTGAGTTGAATTGCCCATGATTGGTTTTTGGTCAACTCAAAAGTATAGATTTGAGGGATGAGTGTGGGGTTAATAATGGAAAAACAAAGGGATTTTGAAAAACGTACATTCTAGACAACAGCCAAGCTCCCATGGCCATTGCGTTACTGTATAATTAGGTCTTGAAAGTCAAAAGATTAATGTTAATTTTTTCCTTTGCATTTATTTTGCTATGAATTGTAATCTTGTCCTCATTCAAACCTGCTCTCCCAGCCCTGGAAGATTCTTGGGACAAGGAGGATGAAAACTATCCACAGAAAGGCAAAAGAGGAAAAGTCCATGATAGTGAGTCCTTGCTGGGTCTGGGACATTGAACCAGCTCAGTCAGTAGTAATCTTCTTTCCCTTTAACTGAAATTAAAATGAAATCTATGCCACAACACCACTATGTCAAATTTGTGTACATGTGAGGAATACAGAAAGGGAAATCAGTTTTGATGAGTTATGGTGGTGAGGTTGTACATAGTTGCATTATTTGGCTAGAGTTGCCATAACAAACTGCTACAGCTGCTTGGCTTAAAACAAAAGAAGTTGGTTCTCTCACAGTTTAGAAGACAGACTTCAGAATCCAGATGACGGCAGGGCTGTGCTCCCTCTGCGGGCTCTAAGGACTCATCCTTCCTTGCTTCTCCTGGCTTCTGGAGGCTCCTGGCTTTCCTTGGCTCACAGCTACAAAACTCCAATCTGTGTTCAGCTTTACAGAGCCTTCTCTGTGTCTGTCTTTCCTAAGCACATCTATCTTTGGGTTTAGGGCCCACATCCTCCAGGATGATCTCACGTCAAGATCCCTTCTTAACATCTGAGGTCCTGAACGGACATATCCTTTGGGAGTCCCTGTTTAACCCACAACAGGGACGTATGTTCTCTTTTATTATTTTCTTATTTTTGAGATAGCATTGTTTTGCACATTTTCAACTGGTATCAAGGAGGGGAGAAAGTGACATGGCATTCCCAAACAAAATCTATACAACTATTTTGCTAGGATGATTCCCTTTTTAAAAAACGTTTTCTTGCCTTTCACTCCTGAAAAAGTTCTGTGTGTCTGGCCTTGTTTTTTTATGGAAATCCTTGCATCTAAAAACAAGCTATATAAAACCGGTATTCCAGACATCAGGCACCAAATACTTCACCCCAGGAATTCTCAGCCCAGTCTGTTCAACCACTAGACGGCCCTATAAATAGAACCAGAGAAATGTTTGGCTCTGCTTCCCCAGCTGGACCAGGCAGGAAAGGCTCCCTGTGGTTGTCTCACTTGGAAAAAACTGGATTTGAGCAGAAACCTAGTTCCAAAGAAAGAATCACTTAGCTCTTAGCATAGGTGCAAGATGTCTGCAGGGCAATATTGACTTGAGAGGTTTTGTCTGAGTATTTGAAGTGGGAGGATTCATCTTGAACTGAAAAATGGATCGCCATGATCTCAAGGTCAGATTTCAGCTTAGTCTTGTGTTCAGACACCTTCTACAGTGTAGCTCTCCTACCAGAAATCAGGTTTCCCATCCAATAGCCTAGAGTGTAAAACCCTCTCTAAATGCCTAGCTCCATTTCTCTTTCTCAGTTTCCTCTTTTGCAAAATAAGAGTGGGTATCACATGGTACCATTATGTTGCTTCTATGTCAAAAAGTGTTTAAGAACGTGATTTAACTTCTATCCCACCCTGTCTCCTGTTATCTCTGTTAAAACATGGAGCAATGTACAGAAACAGGCCAGACCAGGGAATGGCATATGTCTTGCAGTAGAACTGGGTGGAATTTAACAAGTTGCCCAGCCTTTCTGAGCCTCAGTGTCTAATCTGTAAAATAATGGCATCAAAGTAGATAATTCTGGCTGGGTGAGGTGGCTCATGCCTGTAACCCCAGCACTTTGGGAGGCTGAGGCAGGCAGATCACTTGAGGTCAGGAGTTTGAGACCAGCCTGGCCAACATGGTGAAACCCAATCTCCACTAAAAATAAAAATTAGCTGGATGTGGTGACATGCGCTTGTAGACCCAACTACTCGGGAGGCTGAAGCAGGAGAATTGCTTGAAGCCAGGAGGCAGAGATTGCAGTGAGCCGAAATCGTGCCACTGCACTCCAACCTGGGTGACAGAGCAAGACTGTCTCTAAATAACAACAACAACAACAATAATAATAATAATAAAATAAAATAGATAATTCCTATAAGCCTTCCCACCTCCCACCTCTCATATTCCATTACAGCATGGTCTAATATGATAGCTAAGAGCAACAGCTCACTACTGAGAACTTGAAATGTGGCTAGTCCAGATGAAAAGAAACTTTTAAGTGTAAAGGACACACCAGATTTTCAACACTTGCCATGAAAAAAATAATATGCATTTCTCATTAATATTTTTATACTGATTACATGTTGAAGTGATAGTATTTTGAATATATTAGATAAAACATACTACTAAAATTAATTTTACCTATTTTAAAAAACACAAGTTTCTTAATTCCATAATTTTTACTGTGGCTTCTAGAAAATTTAGAATGACACATGTGGCTCTTATTTTGTTTCTATTGTCTAGTATCACTCTATAATAGCTATGCAATATAGTTTAGGAACTGAAGTCTAAATGTTTAGAGTTACACATAGTGGTCATGTGTCACATGTGCACAAATTTGTGCACAACATGTGTGCATTAACCATGACTGGGGTTTTTGCAATGCTGTTGTAGTGTGCTCCAGCTTACATGTCTTTTCGTTAGTGTATATATGATACATACACCACATATATTCCCATTTTCCCACCACTCTACCACTGCCAAATGTTTTCCACTTCCTGGGGTTGAACATAAGACTAATCGTCAGCACCATGACATCCATGCTTAAATTCTGAGTTCCCCACAGTTTGGTTGTGTGAGTCTAGGAAGGTAAAGCAACCTCTTTGACCCTCAGTCTCTTTGTCTTTGAGGTGGAACTGATAGCAGTTATCTTCCACATAGGATACATACGAGGTCTAGAGAAGACAATCCACTAAAAGCATCAATTCTAAGCCTTATAGAAAATGTGTTTTCAATGAAGGTGAGTTACTGTTTTCTAACTGTGGACTCATCTACAGGCAGGAGAGACATTTGAAGCACACAAATAAAAGTACTGTGGATTTCTTATACCAGGTAACAAATACTTCTGTTTAAAGAAGGAAAGAAAACTTGGCAGAAGATGAAATTTAGTCCAAACAAGAGAGAATTTGAAGACCGTTGAAGATTACACATTCCAGGTAGAGGAACCAACATGAGTAATATAGAGCCTCCCTTGTGAATCAGGAAATTACTAAATAGGTACTAAATAGGAGTTGAATATAAGTTTTCTGAGGGGAGATAGAATTAAAGTCAAAAAGGAAGTGGAGGGTGAGATTTTCCCAAGCAAACATTAAATATATCTACATGTGATGTTTCATAGAAACACAGTCTTCATTTCCGTTGTATGTTATATCCTTACGTCTATGTAGTTAGATTCTAATAGAAGTGATTCTGTATAGTAGAGATTTATGTTGGCATTGTTCTCTAGTGGCTACTCCTTATTTTAATCCTCTCTAAGCTTAAAAGGACCCAGAAGTAATGTTGAAAGTAAAAATCCTTCTACTTTATGCCATTTCAGAATTTCCCCCTCTCTGCTCCAAGTTAGTAATCATGTCCTTTGAAGAAGAAACCTTCCAGCTACCAACCTTTCCACCATCTTGTCTACCACTCCACCAGTTCCTCTTTTCCTCCTTTCTATACAAAATTTCATGCCTGGACCACAGCTTTCTACATTTACGAATTGCTTAATTTCATAATAGCCATTCTTCATGTGGTCTTATAATAAAATGGATGGGAGGGCTGAGGCTTCCTATTTCCACGGTGTTATTAGCAGTATGACCTTGGATAATTTATTTAACCACTCTGAGCCTACGGTAGCAATCATCATAACACACTTCATAAGATTATTACAAAGACAAAATGTGAGAATGTATAGTAAATGCTTAACACCTAGTGCTTGTGCACAGTAAGTCTTCCAAACTATTATTCAGTGTTAACAACCTTTTTAGTCCTTTGATCTATATACTAATGTTTTATCAACCCTTTCCTGTCTTCATCTCTTTTCTTATTTAGCCTAGACATCAATATGTCTCTCTATCTTCAGGAAATCTCTTCTTTGTATCCTTCGATCTCCTGCCTTCTTGAGTTTATACCCCCTCAGGCAGACTGTAGCTGGGAGGCATGCTATGATCAAGATGCTGAGATTCCAGCGGAGAAAATCTCGATAAATTAACAAAATCCTTAGCTCCTAAATTAGACTCTAGCTCTTCTATGTATTCATATAGGACCTTTTTTCCTCTTCTCTATGAGCAGACATTTCAAAGCTTGTTTGAAGTTTCTTTCTAACTCCACCACATTCCCTCCCAGCAGGTGGCCTTCCCTCGCACTACAGAGACAAAATCGTGACCTTCAAGCGGTAAATCCCTCAGGCTCCTGCCTTCACAGCTATGGACTTATCTTTCCCTCCCTCCCCATCCTCTCAAAGGATTCTCTAAGAAATAGGGCTATATCAGTTGCAAAGCCTTATTAATATACCTATTTGTTGAACGCAGGAAATGCTCATTGCTATGTAAGAAAAAAAGACACTTCCCTCAATGGATTTCAAATCTGAATAAGCAAGTTGAAATAACTCAAATATGAAAAACCATCTAGAAAGTATTTAAATCTCACAGGCATAAGATGTTTTAATTATATTCCCTGCTTGAAAAATTTTAAATGGTAGAAAAAATATCAGTGAAATCATAGGTTGAGTTATAATATTTTTAATAAATGTTATTGAGTATTTTAGGAGTGCCTATATTTTCTTCATCTACAAAGACAGTAAAATAAGTATTTTCTCTGTGTGTGTGTATATTTATATACACACTCATGCACACATATATGTGTATACACATGCTTGTGTATATGTGTGTGTAGTTATTTGTCTTTTTTTGAAGCATTAGATTCTCATGCCTGGCTATGCTACAGATATATTTGGTTCTGAAATGCTCTGGTTATATAATGCGATGATACATTCTTCGTGTGCTTAATGCCCTTGACAATCTCAGCCTCTCTAATAGAATATTCCACAGCAACATTCTTAGCATGAATACAAATCTCAGATTTTCAAGGACAAACCAACTTCAAATATCCCAACCTACTAGTTGACTGAATATTGATTGGTTCAATAATCATTTGCTGAGTATCTGGTAGGCCAGGCACGGCTCAGTGAGGGAATGAGCAAAGGTAGATGATGACCATGCAGTTTTACAAACAGAATTATCAGGGAGACCCATAGAGGCAGCAGATCGTTCAGAGCAGGGTCATTAGGAGAAGCCGCAGAGTCATATGTCCTAACTTTGAGTTTGGATATTTAGTTAATCAACTGTATAATCCCATAGCTCCTCATTCTCTCCTCCTTTTACCCAGACTCCAAACTCGGGAAATTGTAGCTTCTCTGTAGGGTGAACTGTCGCTCTCAATGGTCACCTCCGGCCTATCTCCCCCGTTCCATCATAACTGGTGCCTGTCCATCCAACAGCTCACATTAGCAATCCCAGTTTTGCTCTTTCTTCTCTCTAAAGATCCATGGGCATTTTTATTTGGTCACAGAGGCCTGACATCACACCAGCAGGATAAAGATCTAGTTTGTTTCTCAATGTTCTGTCTACAGGAGAATATCACAAAAAGATTCCTAACCAAGCAGCTTTGCCAAGTTCCCAAGCATCCTGCATGTTTCTGACCATGGCATGGGGGCAGGTGAGACAGACCCAGAACCTGGAGTTGGCAGTTTAAGCATAGAGTCTACTCTCGGCCCTAACACAGAACAGTTTTATATGTTTAGAAATTTTTCTTTTTTTGGTTTCTTCCTTTGAGGATGAGGTCTAAAATCTCTTCTAGTGCTTCCGTTTCTAGAAGGTGGCTTCATGAATTCTTACATTGTCAGAACCCTCATCTTACTAAGCTACAGACACTTTCATTTCCTGTTGGTTTCTGAGATGCCACACTTACCTGGTTTTCTCCTGCACTTCCAGGGCACCTTGTCAGGCTTCTCTTTCATACTCCATTCTAGAGAAGGAAGTGCCTCAGGGATTTCTCCTTAGTCATCTGCTCTTTTCTTTGTTTGTAAC
Source organism: Sapajus apella (assembly GCF_009761245.1). Lineage (NCBI taxonomy): Eukaryota > Metazoa > Chordata > Mammalia > Primates > Cebidae > Sapajus > Sapajus apella. Next base: position 3,340,167 of record NW_022436961.1, read on the forward strand.
TCATGCTCTTATTCAGCCCTGAGACTTCCAATCCAGTCTGTATGCAGATGACTAACAGACTAACTTACCTAGCTCTGACCTCTCCCTTAAATGCCTAGCTCTGACCTCTCCCTTGACTGATGTACCCACCTGCTTGTTCGACATCTGTGCTCGGTGTCTACTAAATATCTCAGCCTTAACTTTTCTCAAGAGTCAGTGATCTCCTCCCCATTTCTCCCATACCTGCCTCCCACCTTGTTGCTGTAAATGGTACCATATCCCCACAATTACTTTTGCCAAAAGCTGTGATAAGTCATGATCAATTCATTTGTTTTCCTCTAATCCCACATGTAATCCATAAACCCAGTTTTCTCTGCTCCCAAATATACCCACAATCTGGCTATTTTTCACCACTTCTATTGCAACTACCCTGAGCCCCTTCAACCTTCTCCCTGTCCATGGCCACAGCCTCCTAAATATGCCTCCGCTCCTGCCTGACAGAGCCATATTTCTAAAGCATAAATTAGATGATCACATGCCTCTGCTAAAATATCTCCGGTGGCTTCCCATTATAACTGGAATAGAATTCGAACCAGTTCTTAGGGTGCGTAAGACTCACATGCTCTGGCTCCTTCCTGACTCCGTGTCCCTCACTGCCTTCTCTCTCCTTCTCCCCTGATTTTCTAAGTTCCAGCTGCTGATTTTCTTGCTGTCCTCTGGCTGCATCAAGCTGTTCTGTCTCAGAACCTTGGGATTAGCTGGTCTCACCGCTTGACATTCTCTTCCCCAGGTCTTCATGTGGCCACCACCTGTTCATTTTTCAGGTTGCAACTTGAATGTCGCCTTTTCCAAGAAAGCCTTCTCAACACTCTAGATAAGGAGCCTCCCCTCAACCTTTACCACATCACCTTAATTCCACTTCTTCATAGTCGTTAGCACTATTTGAGATTATCCGATTTTTTGACATGTTTTATATTTGGCATCATCCATCACACACTCCCTGGGGCATAAACTCTGTCCGTTGTCTTCAAGGCTGCGTCCTCAGTGGCTGGGTCAGTGGCTGGCCGTGGGAGGTACAGAGTACGTATTTGTTGACTGACTGCATACTGGGCTTGACCAGCTCTTTTTACGTTACCTCTTCAGCAACTGTGTAGAAAATTGAAGTTTTCCAGTTAAAAGGGAATCCTTGAGTCCTAGGCAGGAAGAGAATATGTACTAAGATCTGAGAAGAATTTAGAAACACTTTGAAATACATTCAGAACTAAGCGTGCAATCAGGTATTCCTTTATTTAACAAATATTTCTTAAGAATAAAAGATATGTCAGACACTGTAGGCTGGGGCAACAAAGCAAACAAATCATGATTTCCATCTTAAGGAGCTAATAATTTGAAAATGAAGGTGGGTGTTATCTTAGCTTGGGCTGCTGTAGCAATACACCATAGACTGGGTAGCTTAAACCACTGATCTTTATTTTTTGACAGTCCTGGAAACTGGAATCCAAAGATCAGGGTGCCGTCAGGGTCTGGTTCTGGTGAGAATTCTCATTGCAGTTGCAGACCACTGCCTTCTTGCTGAACCTCACATGGCCTTTCCTCAGAGTGTGTGTATTTTGGCGGGTGGGGGGCGGTGTGTGCGCGTGCGCACAGAGAGAGTGAGAGTGAAATCTCTTTTCATCATTTTATAGGGCCACCAATTCTATCAGATTATGGCTCTACCCTTGTGATCTCACTTGACCTTAATTACCTGGTAAAGACCCTATCTCCAAATATAGTTGCATTAGCATTGGGGTTTAGGGCTTCAACATATGAATTTTGGAGGCATGTAATCCAGTCCACAGCAGACACATACCCTTGCAAGTCACCAGCAGAGGAAATTGCAGGATGCTAGAAACACAGACAAGAAAAACAGTATGACTAGGGATTAGTAGGCCCAGGCACTCCTTAATAGGTATAGATCAGTGATGTGGGCCCAGAAAATTGATGTTTCTCATAAGCTTCAAAGGCCTGTAGGATCCAGGGGTGAAGGGCCACCAGTCACAGTAAATGTCTTCTGCTAGAATAAGGCAATTCAGCACTGTAGTGGCTTAAATGGGGGTGGTGGACACTCCGGTATTTCTGTGGAGGAAAAGGGAATCCTTTATTTCATCATAGGCCTGTGTAGTCTTTCCAGGTCCCTGTGGTTTCTAGGATAATTCTGCCTCTCATGCCCTTGTGTGACAGATTTCCAACAACCGAAAGAACTCTCACCCTCTGGTTGTTGCTAGAATATTTGATTCAGTTTCTTGTATGCATGGTCATTTCTGATAGTCATAGGCAAGACAGTCTTGGAGGTTCACAAGCTAAAGATCACCAATTCTTTTAGCAAGTCTAAGCAGGCCCAACTAAGGTAAAATTGCAAAATGTGTCTTCTTGCTTCTTGGCTTCTCTTGTGAGCAAGCTGGATATCAGTAAAACTGAATGTAGCGCCCATAGTTATGCTGGACATTTGCTATTATTTTCTCATGCATTCTCTCATTTCAATCCTTATACTTACCCTTCAAAGAAAATAATATTATTCTTGTTTTCCAGAATCAAAGAAGAATGCCTACAGTGTTTGCCTAGAGTAGGCTCCCGGGTCTGCATTCTATGCCATATTCTACACCACATCCTCCTAATGCCTGCCGTGAAGCCAGGCACTCAGATGATCACGCTAATCACCAGCTGGGCTTCTTTTGTTACATCTAGTGACTTTCCCTCTGTCCTCATAGCATCCATGCTGCCATTTTTCCATCCTCATTTTTCTCAGTGCTTAGCACTGTCCTTATTATTTCCCCAACTAGACAGAAGCCTCCTCGAAGCCTTGGATGCTTTTACTTGTCTTGGTGTTCCCAGTACCTAACACAGACTCAGACATGGAAGAGGGAGGTCATGAAGGTTTGCCACATGAAGTGTTACTACTGTCTAATCTTTTGTGCTCATGATACTTGAGTTAGCCTTAAATTCCTGATATACTTTGGTTATTTGTCCCTCCAAATATCATGTTAAAGTTTGATCCCCAGTGTTGGAGGTGGGACCTGGTGGGAGGTGTTTGGGTTCAAAGGTGGGTCCTTCATGAATGGCATGTACTGTCTTCATGGTAATGAGTAAAGCCTGGCTCTGTTAGTTCTGGTGAGACTTGATTCTTAAAAAGAGCCTGGTATCTTGCTCTCACCATGTAACACACCAGTTCCCCTTCCCCTTCTTCCATGAGTAGAAGCTTCTTGAGGCCTCACCGGGAGCAGATGCTGATGCCATGAAAGAAAGGCTACATTCTTGAGACAAATAAACCTCTGGTCTAAGTTCTTGAGCCAAATAAACCTATTTTCTTTATAAACTACCTAGCCTCAGTATTTCTTGACAGCAGTTGCAAACAAACTAAGATGATCCCCTCTTTAGCAAATTAAGCATAAAACCCAGAAAACGGAGGAGATTTGGGCAACTTCACCCAGTTGGTAACGTGGTTTAGAGCAGAGCAGAGCTGATTCTTGAGCCAGTGTTCTTTCTTTTACATAATCCTAGATTACCCATACCATGTTCTTGGAAATACAAAACCTTGGCCTCAGAGGGGCCTCCCCTTAAGTGTTGGAGAAGACAGGCTTTTGGGGCAAGGGTCTTTTCCTGTGTCCTTAAGTCACAAGCCATCCGCACATATTCAGGCTCTCTACTGTTTTCTTTGGGCAAATGTAAGTAAAGTATAAGCTCCAAATACCTGGAGTAAGCTATTTTGTTTCTCCTATAATTCAAACATAGGAAACATAAGCCATAGTAATTGGTTAGTGAAAAGAATTACCAGGTCATTTTTCAATTAAAAATACCCTCGAACTTTCTGTTGTGCTTTCGTGTACTGCGAATTTGTGACATAAACATGTAAAACACTTGGAATTGACTATTACTATTAAGCATATAATAAATGTTCTTCTGGTGAACGGAAGTAGAGTTTCTATTTTTACTAAAACTAAGTGAAAGACTCAATATTGATAGTGCCTTTTAAATAAATTCCATTATCCCGTAACTGCTGTTAGTTCTACCACAACTGAAATGGGAAAGCCGTAGGTGGGTAAGCTTTTTCAAAACATGATTTAACCTGCCTTGAACAATTCACAGATGGTATCAAATAATCATTAGAATATTAAATCTTAGACTCTGAATGGCTCTTAGAGATCTGGACCAAGTAATTCATTTCACAAAGAGAAAAATCCAAAGAGGAAATGTGTAATATTTTCCTGATTCTCCACTCCATTTCCCAGTGACCTTCAAAGCCAAAGACTGTGATACTGAGCATGCCCAAGACAGGGTCTCAGGAGTCAGTGCCATTAGCTTAATGATTCAAATCATGTTACTTTTGTTACTTGTTCCTTCAACTTTAATCTTGCGCTCGAAATTCCCAGCCCTGCCTGGTTCCACATTCCTACCATCTCTCAGCTTTGCCCTGCCCTTATTATCTGTTCCAATTTCAGAACGCCTGGATCTTTGCAGATTATTAGCTGCTCAGACCTGATCATTTTGGACTCAATAGCACCAGCTGGTGGAACCGCAACCTACTCCCAGTCATTTCCCTGCAGATTTGAGTACTAGTTTGGGGCTATCTTCAGTCTCTTGCATCTGTATTCATTCATCAGTGGTCTAAATTCTGGTCTCACCTAAGTATTTCAACACCTTCCCATCTGCCTACCTGGTGGGTTTTCCCGCACAGGTGACCCTGTTGTGTGCTGGCCTGTTTCCCTAGCATGAGCCCTGTGTCTGGCACTAAATACCTTTCCCGATGTGATCCAGCCCCTCGCTGGTAGTGCTAAGACTTTAAGGACACTGTTCTGCCCCCACCCAGCCTATGCTCTTTGTGGCACTCACTCTTGTTAGGCTAGAAGGATGGAGACCAGAAGAAGTGGATGCCACAAGAAGTGGATGCCAATTCTCTAATAAAGCAACTCAGGCCTCAATTTTGTGGAACAGAATGTTGCTGATATTAGAATATAAATAAGTCCATCAAGACTTTACTAGTTTTCTAAGATGCATTGGAAATGAATAAGCAGCAGGGGATATATAATCAAATACTTCTGCTGAAAAATAAATGTACAGCACAGACTTGAAAGGAGCCTGAGCCACAAAAGGCTTGCCTGAGCATGCCACGAAAATATAAGCGAATCTTCCTCAACATTTTTGAGCCAGGTCTCAGAGAGGTTGCATTAAGCACTATAATTGCAGAATTAAAACCTACCAGGGCCATTTGTTATGGAATTTCTCAAGTAGCAGCAATAGGAAACCAAGTGACCTGATCAAGAGCTTAATGATAACATTTGTAAAACAAGTGATGGGAGTGAAGAATTGTTAATTGGATAATTTGTGTCATAATAATGTATGATGAATTTCACATTGAGAGCATCTCAGAATCTGACACTGGTCTGTCTTCCCTTTGAACAAAATCTTTGGTCTGCTATTAAATGGGATTCCTCAGGAATGAACCTGATATGCCTGTGTTCTTTTACAGAGGAATAAAAGTAATATTAATCGGGTTAACACATCTCTAGCTCTGGGGAAAAATGATCTCACTGTGTCCTCCTCCTGTGCCCTGAGGTCACTAGCCCTGCCACACTTTGGGGAAAGATGGAAGACGGTGTCCTCTGATATGTTTCCCACATCAACCTTTGCTCCAGCATCAACTCTCTGTCGTTCTAAATGCGCAGCCTTTTATTTTTCATGTTATAGTTACTGGCAGAGGTAAAATTCTTTCAAGGTGGTCAGTACACATACCCCATAGCAGTAACTTGCTGCATTCCTAAGTGAGCTGCGATACTCTCCTCTCTCGGGATCTCCCAGAATCCTATACAGCAAGTGAGAAAAATCTAGATTTATATTTCACATCAAGCACTCTGCAAACGGTAAGATTTTGTTTGGCTGGGATCCTAGCATTTATGGAGCCGAATGTTTCTATCATGCATTTTCCTTGTTGTAAGTGATTCACTCAAAGAAACTAAATTGAAGTGTCTTGGGCCACTGATAATGGGCTGTGCTTTCAGTCGAAAAAGACATATTGATCACAGTGAAAGGGCATGCATTTTGGCTGTTTACAGTGGGGCTGGTGTACACGGGTCCCTTCATACACTCTTCCCAGGTCACACTTCCTTACCCAGGGGAGTGTTGAAATGCCTGAATCCCCTTCAGAGCTTCTGATTTAAATGTCATCGTGCACAGTTGATGCTAAGAAATGATGAAATATGATTGCTGACTGGCATGAGGTCTTCCCTAAATGCTGCTGCCCTCTCTGGTGCTCTCCGGTGCCTGCCTGCCTGGGCCTGGCCCCTAGTGGCTGTCCTATCTCCCCCTACCGTGTCAGAGAATCAGGTTCTGCCGCTGCTCTCTGCCTGCTTGCCAATAGTGCAGAACAGAGCTCTTTCTTGCATTCCCTATCCGGACTCAACAGCTTCCCCATTAGTGTCCGCCTTAAAGACAATCTCTGATTCCAGCGTGAATCCCACCCCTGCGTGGCACACCTGATGAAGGAGCCAAGTATGCTCTACTCATGTATAGAGATCCAAAGAATCTGTGCTTTTATTATTATTTTTAAACATTTTAAAAAATCCCCAAGGCATCTTTCTGAGCTGGACAGATTGCAGAGTTGGAATGGGCATTAAAGTGGCAGATCCTGTTGGAGCCTCACCCATATTTTCTGTCCACAGTCCTTTAGTGCACATGGACTCAACTCAGCATTGAGGTCACCAGCGTTTCTTTGTCTGAGGACTTTCTCTGGCCACTAGAGCCCACTTTGATGTCCCTGTGGCCAGCTGAAAGCATCGGAGAATTAATAGTCCTGCTCTTTCTCCTAACAACAAATCACCAATGATGGGCCAGGAACTGGTTGCCGACCTACCCCCTCACCTCTCAGGTGCAATTGCTCCAAAATACTAACTCCTTTACACTCGCTCCCAGAGTCCCCAGTATGATTTATCCTTATTCATGGACTGCAAATCCTTCTCTAGACACTTAAACTTAGCTGTCTAATTTCCCCACTCCCCATTAGTGTTTCCTGGAATTGCCTCTAAAAGAAACTTTTGGCCAGGCATGATGGCTCATGCCTGTAATTCCAGCACTTTGGGAGGCTGAGGCAGGAGGATCATGAGGTCAAGAGATCGAGACCAGCCTGGCCAACATGGTGAAACCCTATCTCTACTAAAAATACAAAAATTAGCCAGGTGTGGTGGGGGGCACCTGCAGTCCCAGTTACTCAGGAGGCTGAGGCAGAAGAATTGCTTGAACCTGGGAGGCAGTTCCTGGGTTGTGGTGAGCCAAGATCTTGCCATTGCACTCTAGCCTGGGCAACAGAGTGAGACTTTGTCTCAAAAAACACTTGAACAATGAGAACACATGGACACAGGGAGGGGAGCATCACACAGTGGGGTCTGTTGGGGGGAAATAGGGGAGGTACAGTGGGGGCTGGGGAATTGGGGAGAGATAGCATGGGGAGAAATGCCAGATATAGGTGAAAGGGAGGAAGGCAGCAAATCACGCTCCCATGTATGTACCTATGCAACAATCTTGCATGTTCTTCACATGTACCCCAAAACCTAAAATGCAATTTAAAAAAATAATAAATTTTAAAAAAGATACAATAATAATAATAATAATAATAATTTTTTAAAAAATAAACTTTCCTTACTAGATTCCTCGAATCCATCACTTCTGGGGAAACCCAAACCAAGATGCCACTTGAGCAGGATCAAGGACAGGCGTTGGGCAGGAAACTGTGCTTTTTGGGTACCTGCATGGCTGGCCTGAGGGAGCCACATCCTTGCTCTTTCCACTTTTGATCTTCTGTGTGGATCTGACCTGGGAAACCAGTCATTTTTTTAATCTTTTTCTAGTGGTAGAAAAAGTGCAGTATGCTGTATAGAAATGATTACATAGTTTCCATTTTTACATTAAACAAATGAGTTCGTAGCTTGGATTGAAAGATATCAAAAGATGATTAAAAACCTTGCACTAAGTAGTACCCGATTTTCTGTCCATACAAACCGTGTCCTTTTAAAAGATATTTAAACCATGGTTCTATTTTTTAAATCTGCAGCATCACTTGGACACCATGAAATATATCTGGTGTCAAGGACTATTATTTATACTCACTGTTTCCCCAGACCCTCTGACCGAATTGTTTGTGAGCATTTAGTTCGGTAGAGCAGGGATGCGGAAGATAAACACCAATGGGTCCTCTGAGACACCCCATTACAGAAGAACAGGCTGCCTCATGCTGCCTTTGTCCTGGCCACGCCAAGACAAAGAATTTGTTTTCGCTTTGGTATAAGCAGACTGATATTCTAAAGTACCTCTAAATATTGAGTCTGAAAAGTTGTATTAAGATAGTGCTGTTTTTAGGGTTGGTTAGCTTGTTAAAATGTGCACACCAATGGTGGAAACCTCGTGCCTACAGAGTAATGTATGCAAAGCAATGATGAGTCCAACTTAAACATCCAGCTAGTTTCCATCACCCCTTCTAAAGGTAGAGAGTGTGGTAGAATTTGAGAGAAGATTCCAGTGGTCTGATCTGTGCTGTGTGCCTTATATATTTTATTTCCAATCTCACCAATTGTGCGTAGCAAAACTATCTGTGGGAGGAAAATTTCCATTTTGAAAAAGCAAAACATTGCATGTGTCTTGGGCTTCCTCAGCAAACAGTGTATTCAGTAAACACTTTCTTTCTGTGGGCACAGTTTATCATATATCATCTTGCCCTTGGTGAAATGCTATCATCTTTTGTTGTGTGGCTCTTCTTCTGGATTCTCCTGTAAGCTTTGATGCGGGGATCCTGCTTCAACTTTTAAGCAGCCTGCATTCCATACTCTATACTGTTTATTCAACTAACGCATTGCTAACCATAGAGGGCATTTACAGATATTTCCTCAAGGAATATTCAACTGATCCAGAATTTTCCATCTCATTTTAGTTTTATGTACATTTTATACTTCCTGAAATCCAAACAATTGTGTCTGCTTGCATAGCATTTCAGCATTCTATGATAACGTTTAGAATGCTCTCTTAGAAGCTGCCTCTGCTACTAAAATTTCAACAATTTTCTGTATAACGTTTAGGTAGAACTGTTGGAAATTGCCAGTGTTCAGACTTCAGTGTGCATTAGGCTCTTCTTGTCTAAAATACACCTGCATAGGCCCTAGCCTTGGGGCTCTGGTGGGAGGTCTGGAGGGCCCTGAAATGTGTACTTTTAAGAAACTTCTTATGTACATCAAAGTTACAACCAATGCTCTAACATCTTGCTATTGCCTTTCCCTAAATTCTAGGGAAAATTCTAGATAAAAGCTACACGGGGAGTACTCTGTTTATTTTTAAACTTTTTGTTAGCTATATATAATATAAAGAATATGATCCTTTGCTTTAAGACCCTCGTGTAAATATCATCATCACATCATGTCATGATATCACATTGTGACATCATGATAAATTCTTCCCAAAGCTTGGGGTCTAGTCACAGCTGAGATATTTTTTCCTTGATAAATTTACTTCCAATTATTTCTTCATAAGTGAGATTGACTATGTGTCCTTCTTCACTTTGGCTATTAAAAAACCTAAAACCAAGTTTTTCAAAATGACTGTAGTTCTGCTCAAACAAGCTTTTAAATTAATAACTCTTCATTTTTTTTTCCCCTTAGTACTCGAACCAGAAAAAGACAAATGAGCCATGGGTTTTATGTTATTGTAAAGAGGCTTTTATTTAAAGGCACATTCAATCCTTTTTAGAATTGTTCTTAGTCCTGGGCTCCCTAGAAAAGAGAGCTTGAGGCGAAGATTAAAATGCTGACGCTTCTTTGCAAGGTGCAAACCCAGGGTAGCAAAAGTGAGGAAAAAACAGGGGGTTCAGAGAAAGACATGAAGCAATGAAAAGTGATTCATGGCTGTGCTGGCTACAGCTTCATGATGAGCCACAAGATGACACAGAAGGTGACCCAGCAGGGCTGTCACTCAGCTCGTGGGACACTTCTGGACTGTCCATATCAAGGACACGTGCTTTAAAGCAGCCCACAGGAGGGAGGAATAGGGGGCATTCCTTTGTTCAGGCTTATCTCATCTTTGATTGTCTTTGGGGCAAAATTGGTCCCATGGAAAGCCAACTCTCCCATGCTTCCAGCTTGGGTCATCCAAGCCTTTGGAGGCTGGCTTGGATGCTGATTCCACGCCCTCCAGTGCAGTGTCTCCCTCAAGTTCAGAAGCTGTGGAAGGAGCTGGAAACTCAGGGCATATGCCTGGCCTGGCATTTTCAGGGCAAGTGACTTACTGTCCTCTGGTGGTGTCATTAAGTCCATGAAACAGGCTAGCTGAGGAAATCCAAGATGACCGATAAGACTTGCATTTAATACAGAAGCAGATAAGAAGCAGGGAGCAGATGTGAGCAGCGAAGAAGACAGGAGGGAAGGAAAATTCAAACCTGAATCAAGTAGTAAATATCCAAATGTTGGACAGAGGGCAAAGCTTATTTCACCAATTTGAATGGGCAGGTGAGGCCAAGCACAGTGGCTCACACCTGTAATCCTAGCACTTTGGGAGGCCGAAGCAGGCATATCACTTGAGGTCAGGAGTTCAAGACCAGCCAGGTCCATGTGGTAAAACGCTGTCACATACAAAAAAAAAAGGCAACAACAACTACTAGCCAGGCATGCCGACAAGCACCTGTATCTCAGCTACTCAGGAGGCTGAGGCAGGAGGATCGCTTGAACCCAGCAGGCAGAGATTTCAGGGAGCCGAGATTGCACCACTGTACTCCAGCCTGGACAACAGAGTGATATGACATCTCAAAAAAAAAAAAAAAATAAAAGGTGGGGGGCAGGTGAAGGCTTTTATGTTTAGAGAATGATGGGGTAGAAATTCCACTGAATACAGTATACAAATATGAGGAACATGTTTTTAGGAAGGTAAGGGAAGGGATTGAATAGGATGAGGTAGTGAAGATGCTTTGGTCAGGTTGCGTTTGAGGTCACTCAGGTGAAGATATCAGGTATTCGTTGGATATGTGAGTTTGGAACTTAGCAGGGAAACCAGGACAAACATATGAACTTCAGATCATTACCACAAGATCGTGACCAAAGTCTATGAGTGGATAAAATCAGTGAAAAGAGCAGGAAGAAAAGTGAAAGCAGGGCAGGAACTTAAGGGATGCCCACTTTTAAGGAATGGAGAGTGTGTGTGCCTGGGAAGGCGGAGTCCATAAAGAAAATTTGGAAAGTTTTTGGAAAATCTGAACAACTTAGAAATTTTCTGTGGTTGTCACTAGTAACTTATGTGGCAGAAGGTGCATCTCCTGCTTATTATTTGTATTAACACACAAATTGGTCCTCGGGTCTGTACTGTTGCCCCAGAGCAGTAGCAGATCTGATTTAGCATGTACACAGTTCTAAGAGAAAGAACACAGAGGATATGAATGAGCATTGATTATTCAAAATATGTAATGAGCTGTGCTGGATATCTTATGTACACAGCCTCCTTTGTCACTCCTGTATACGTCTGTGAAGTGAATGATATTATCTTTATTCTTACTAAGCAGGAAAATGGGCCTCAGTGCCATATGACAGGAAGTAATGGTGCTGCAACTGGAGTCTCAGGTTTGTCAGATCCCAGTGCCCATGCCCTTCCCCTGTGCTGGCCTACTCCAGCCTTTCAACCATGACAATGGGGGTCTGTTCACAGAAATTCTCACTGGAAAATCAGCTCTCTAGTTTCCGGACCCCAAGTCTTTCAGTTTAGTACTACACTTAAGCTGCTTGTCTGCAAAATGAAAATAGGTGATAGTAAAATTTTACTTTTGACCTCTGTTGAGAAACGATTTTGAACATTCAGAACTTTACTTTTCATTTTTACTGATCTCCCTTACTAGTGCTCAGAATAATGAATGTGAGACAAACATTTTCTCCATAAGGAAATCCTACATTGATATGGTGTAGGGCAGAATAATGTTTTTCTAAATGTGATTACATGCACCAGACAGTAAATTAAAATGTGAGTTTCCAAGATTAGATCTTTTCTACAGATAATATGTAAAAGTTCCAGGCAGACACAATTAATGATGACATATTGATGTAGTTTAAATGGACCACAACCTAAATAATGCTGTAGTTGACATGCTGGGCCTGTATTTTTGCCTTGAATAGATTTTCCACATTTGAATGGAATATTTATGCTCTTATGCTAAAATGAAAGAGCAAAGTCAAATAAGCTATTACATGGTCCATTAAAACTATTTTCAAGTGCCTCTCAGTAGCAGAAATTTCCACAACTTTTGCATTTGCAAAAGAAACTTTTCAATTAAGCACAGACCGCAGTTCTCAGAACTCAAAGAAAAGTGCAGATGCCACTAGGGTCTTTTTGGAGGTGATAATTGTGTATTTGCTATGCAGTGATGAACTAAGACAAACCAAAAAAAAAAAAAAAAAAAGAAGAAATGCAAAAGGACAAATCTTGTTTTTAAATCTGAGAATAGGAGAAAATTTAGTCTAGGACTACCCCGGGTTTCACATATAGCCTTTTATTTTTCCCTATGGCCCATCTCTTATTCCCCTTTTTTCTGTTTATAGAACACATTGGAATCAAAGATATGCCCAAAGAATCAAGAAGACATGAGGCATCATCTCTTTCTCATTTGCAGTCTCAAGGAAAACATGACAAATGTCCAAACATCAAATGCCTATTTCTGTATGAAACCTCGGTGCTTTTACCAAGCAGAGACGATAACGGAATTAAATTGTATTCATGCCATTTATGAAAGAAATTGTTGCTGCTTTCATCCAAATGAAGCAGACGACTCATTTTCTCTTAAGTGCTTCCACTGACAATCACACTTCCCAGACAGAGGCAATAAAAAAAAAATGTATATGATTTGGTTGATCATCCACTTGATTAGGATATTTTTGTGAGATTGTCTTTGGATATCCCCCCATGGGATAAATTGCCAACCCTGCGTAGCTCCCTCACACAACCCATTTTTGCTTTGTAATATTGTGTCTACCTAAGACACACCTAAGGCATGATATGCTTGCAAAGGTTTATTGGTTTGGTCTATGATAAAAGATAAGTATATACCTAGGTGTTCTTTGTGCGTACAAAAATTTGTTTGGGTCTTCTTTAAGTTGATTTATAAATGCCTCTGCAAATAGTTTCTCTATTTATTTGATTTATTATATAAAATGAAAGCTTTTCACATTGCAGATCTGGTAATCAATGGGGACCTATTTATGGATTCTTTGTAGTTTTGTTGGTTTTTCAAAGATTGGAATTATCAAAGGATATTTTTATTTTTCTTTGTTTGTGGTTGCTGTTGTTGTTTTGAGATGGAGTCTTGCTCTGTCACCCAGGCTGGAGTGCAGGGGCATGATCTCAGCTTACTGCAACCTTTGCCTCCCGGGTTTAAGCGATTCTCCTGCTTAGCCTCCCAAGTACCTGGGACTACAGGAGCCCACCACCACGCCCGGCTCATTTTTGTATTTTTAGTAGAGACAGGGCTTCATCATATTTGCCAGGATGGTCTTAAACTCCTGACCTTGTGATCCACCCACCCGCCTTGGCCTCCCAGAAGGCTGGCATTACAGGTGGTGAGCCACCATGCCTGGCCTACTTGTTTTTATTATTGAAATAAACTATGTAGCATTCACCAATTAGAATCTGTTAAAAATGCAGGGAATTTATTTAACAATTATAAAGATCAAAGATGCTGCCTTATCTTGGCACTGTTTTACATCAGGACAGGATAAAGGACTGAGACCTGAATCTGGTGCTATGTGCATTCATTGACAGCAAATGTAGTGACTTGTATGCTTGCTGCACTCTTGCTTTGTGGGCTCAGGTGGAACTTGGAGTATCTCCTCAACAGTAGCTGACTAAACAACAGGACTTAAAACTGGGTGGAAGCCAAGGTTCAAAGCTATAAGAGTTTACAGCTGATATAGCAAGGAGCCCTGTATCAGTTCTCCATTAAGAAATCAAGACAGTGAGAGTAGGTAAGAAGAAAATTGAAAGAATCCAGAAGAAAAGAATCTTACCTTACTGTTTTGTCATATGAACCATAAATGTGCTTTGGCTATGTTCAAATGACTGATGGTAAGACAGACTGGCCAATATTAGAGCCTGACTGTGGGTGTTACAAGTAAATTCTTATTGAAAGGGAGAACATGGAGTACCTTTGGGCCGTAATTGGTGCATTGCTATCTGGGAAGACACACTGCCAGCCCTCAGGATCCTCATGGTGAAGTGGTGGAGTGCACCAGGGGACAATGGGAGGTGGCGTCTGCTTTTGAGGTCTGGAGGCAATGAAGAAACTCCAGTGAATTAAAACAGCAGCTTATAGACCAATGCTGGTCTGAGAACTGATTTTCACTCATCTCCAAAGAGACGAGTGCAGACATCGAGAGTAAACATTTAGAGACCTTTTACCCGTATTTTATAGAATAATTTTAATTCTGTTGAATCTGATGATAAAACTGGGGGCTTGCATTTTATAAGCTTTTGTTTTTGTTTTATTTTCCTACTAATTTAATTTTTATTGAATTTTATTAAAGTGTGGTCTGCAATGTATTGAAAATTAGAAGTTGCAGATGACAAAAAATGGCAGATAGGAGGCAGGACTAACCTGCAGCTCCCGCTTGGACAGACAAAGCAGTGTGTGGACATTCACACTGTGAACTTTTGCTCCAAGAACTACCATAGGAACATACCAGGAAAGCCAAGAGAATCCACTGGCCTTTTGAAGGTAATGGCTTGCCACTGCAGGCTTTATGAGACAGCTCAAAATCTGTGAGTGCCTAAAGTGTGAAAGGGGGAAAGTCTGCTCGTGAACACACATCCTCATTGGGGAACTTGATGGTCCACATCATGGGAGAAAGATTGAACTTTACCTGGAGCTGAGACAAATTGAGAAAGTCAAGTGAAATATAGGGGTAGAGAAAGCAGCAGGAAGAACCCTGTGGGCTCTCTCAGTCCCCAGGGAAGCCATTTCTGACTTTGTCTCACAGGGGTCCTTGGGGAGGACTACCAGTGGAACTGGGGAAGGACATGAGGGAGGAGGAAACTGCCAGCCGAACTCTGTAAAAATTTTGACTGAACACAACGTTTCCTGGACAGAATCTGGGGGAGTGAAGATATCAGCTCAGAAGCCACAGCAGGTGGGGAGGCATGAAACCTGAAAGCCCCACTTCGTTTCTCTGCAGGAAGGCTTGTAGCATGGGACAAATCCTCAGCCCTGCTCACTGGCTGCCTGAAAATCAATTGGGTGCTGTTGTGGGGGCATAGTGGGAGTGAGACAGGCCTTTCTGGCTGTGTGGAAGCTGAGTGAGGCCTGTCACTTCTGACTTTCCCCCATTTCCTTGGTGACCTGGATGATACAGCAGAGGCAGCCATATTTCCCCTAGGAACATAACTCCCATGGGCTTGGGAAACTCATCTCATCTACAGCAGCAGCCACAACAAGCCCTGCCCAAGGATGGTCTGAGCTCAGACACACCTAACCCTGCCCCAGCCCAGTGATCTTTACCCTGGTAGCCAAAGGCAAAGGGATAATCTCTTGGGACCTCTGTGGCCATGCCCACTGCCTGATAAACCCAAATACTTATGCAGGCAACCCTAGGGCAAGCTTGTATCCTCTCTATACTACTGCAACTGATGCTTTCTTGAAAGAGCTACCTCCTGCTTGAAGGCCAAGAAACATAAAACCAGCACACTAAACAAAAATACAACCAAGGACCCCCATAGAATCCACTTCACTCCCTTGCTGCCTTCACTGGAGCAGCTGCTGGTATCCACAGCTGAGAGACCTGAAGACTAATCATATCCCAAGACAATTTGTAGACACTCCCCAGTGCCAGCCTAGAGCCTGGTAGCTCTGCTGGGTGACTAGATCCAGAAGAGAAATAATCACTACAGTTTGGCTCTCAGAAAGCCACACCACTAGGGGAAGGGAGAGAGCACCACATCAAGGGAGCACTCTGTGGGAAAAATAAAATTCTGAACAGCAGCTTTTGAGCCTGAAATCTTTCCTCTGACTTAGTCTACCCAAATGAAATGGAGTCAGCAAAACAATTCTGGTAATATGAAAAAACAAGGCTCTTTAGCACCCCCAAGAAATTATACTAGCTCACCAGTAATGGATCCCAACCAAGAAAAAAAAAATCTCTGAATTGCCAGAAAAAGAATTCAAAAAGTCAATTATTAAGCTGCTCACAGAGGCACCAGAGAAATGTAAATACCAACTCAAAGAAACAAAAAAAAAAAAAAAAAAAAAAAAAAAAAAAAAAAAAGAAGATACAAGATATAAAAGGAAAATATCCAGAGAAATAGAGAGCATAAACAAAAAACAATCACAGCTTCGGGAAATAAAGGACAAACTTGGAAAAATACAAAATACACCGGAAACTCTCAACAATAGAATTAAACAAGTAGAAGAAAGAACTTCTGAGTTTGAAGACAAAGCTTTCAAATTAACCCAATCCAAAGAGACAAAGAAAAAAAGGATTTAAAAAAATGAACAAAGCCTCCAAGAAGTCTGGAAATACGTTAAATGACCAAATCTAAGAATGATTGGAGTTCCCTATGAAGAAGAGAAATCTAAAAGTTTGGGAAACATATTTGAGAAAATAATCAAGGAACACTTCCAAGGAACACTTCATTGGCCTTGCTAGAGATCTAGACATTAAAATACGAGAAACCAAAGAACACCCAGGAAATTCATCACAGAAAGTTCATCACCTAGGATCATAGTCATCAGGTTATCTAAAACCAAGATGAATGAAAGAATCTTAAGAGCCATGAGGCAAAAGCATCAGGTAACCTATAAAGGAAAACCTAATAGATTAAGAGTAGATTTCTCATCAGAAACCCTGCATGCCAGAAGGCACTGGGGTTCTACCTTTAGCCTCCTTAAACAGAATAATTATCAACCAAGAATTTTGTATACAGTGATGCTAAGCTTTGTAAATGAAGGGGAGATAAACTTCTTTCAGACAAACAAATGCTGAAAGAATTCACCACTGTCAAGCCAGTACTACAAGAACTGCTAAAAGGAGCTCTAAATCTTGAAATAAATTCTCAAAATACACCAGCATAAAACCTCCTTAGCCGGGCGCAGTGGCTCAAGCCTGTAATCCCAGCACTTTGGGAGGCCGAGGCGGGTGGATCACGAGGTCAAGAGATCGAGACCATCCTGGTCAACATGGTGAAACACCGTCTCTACTAAAAATACAAAAATTAGCTGGGCATGGTGGTGCATGCCTGTAATCCCAGCTACTCAGGAGGCTGAGGCAGGAGAATTGCCTGAACCCAGGAGGCGGAGGTTGCAGTGAACCGAGATTGCG
Source organism: Sapajus apella (assembly GCF_009761245.1). NCBI lineage: Eukaryota > Metazoa > Chordata > Mammalia > Primates > Cebidae > Sapajus > Sapajus apella. The sequence continues at coordinate 3,357,494 of NW_022436961.1, forward strand.
CCATTGCACTCCAACCTGGGTAACGTGAGTGAAACTCCGTCTCAAAAAAAAAAAATAAATAAATAAATAAAAAATAAAATAAAAAAATAAAACCTCCTTAAAGCATAAATTTCACAGCACCTATAAAACAATAAAACAATGAAGAAAATAAAAGAAAACAAGGTATTCAGGCAACAACTAGCATGATGAATAGAATAGCACCTCTCATCTCAATACTAATGTTGAATGTAAATGGTCTAAATGCTTCACTAAAAAGATACAGAACAGCAGAATGAGTAAGAATTTGCCCACCAAGTATCTGCTGTCTTCAGGAGACTAACCTAACACATAAGGACTCACATAAACTTAAGATAAAGGGGTAGAAAAAGATCTTCCATGCAAATACACACCAAAAACGACCAGAAGTAGCTATTCTTATGTCAGACAAAACAGACCTCAAGGCAAAAACAGTTTAAAAAGACAAAGAGGGACATTGTATAATGATAAAAGGACTAGTCCAACATGAAAATATCTCAATTCTTAATATATATGCACCTAAAACTGGAGCTCCCAAATTTATAAAGCATTACTACTAGACCTAAGAAATTAAATAGCGACACAATAATAGTGGGAAACTTCAATACACCACTGACAGCACTCAACAGGTCATCAAGACAGAAGTCAACAAAGAAACAACAGATTTAACATATACCCTAGAACAAATGGACTTAACAGGTATTTACAGAACATTCTACCCAACAACTGTAGAATATACATTCTATTCATCAGCACATGAAACATTCTCTAAGATAGACCATATTATAGTTTATAAGTCTCAATAAATTGAGGAAAATCAAACTATAAGTACTCTTTCAGGCCACAGTGGAATAAATTTTGAAATTGATTTCAAAAGGAACTCTCAAAACCATACAAATACATGAAAATTAAATAACCTGCTCCTGAATGATCATTGGGTTAGTAATGAAATCAAGATAAATATGTAAAAATTCTTAAAACTGAATGATAATAGTGACACAACCTATCAAAACCTCTGGGAAACAGCAAAAGCGGTGATAAGAGGAAATTTTCTAGCATTAAATGCCTACATCAAAAAGTCTGAAAGAGCCCAAACAGACAATCTAAGGTCACACCTCAAGTAATTAGAGAAACAAGAACAAACCAAACCCAAACCCAGCAGAAAAAAGAAATAACAAAGGTCAGCATGGAACAAAATGGAATTGAAGTAAACAGAAAACATTACAAAAGATAAATGAAACAAAAAGCTGGTTGTTTGAAAACATAAAATTGATAGACCATTACTGGGATTAACCAAGACAATAAGAGAAGATCCAAATAAGCTCAATTAGAAACAAAACATGAGACATCACAACTGAGAACACAGAAATACAAAAGATTATTCAAGTCTACAATGGACACATTTATGCATACAAACGTGCAACCCTCTTAGATTAAACAAGGAAGAAATGGGTACTCTCAACAGACCAATGACAAGGAGTGAGACTGAAAAAGTAATAAAAAAATTGCCAAGAAAAAAATATTTAAGACCAGATGGATTCACAGCTGAATTCTATCATTCGAAAAACAATTCATACCAATCCTATTGGCACTACTCCAAAAGACAGAGAAAGAGGAAATCCTCTCTAAATCATTGTCTGAGGCCAGTATAACCCTAATAACAACACCAGGAAAGGACATAACAAGAAAAAAGCTACAGATCAAAATAGATGCAAAAATCCTCCACAAAATACTAGCTAACCAAATCCAACAGAATATCAAAAAGATAATCCACCATGATCAAGTGAGTTTCACAGCCAGGATGCAGGGATTGTTCAATGTATGCAAACTAATAAATGTGATACACCACATAAACAGAAGTAAAAACAAAAATTATATGATCATCTCAATAGATGCAGAAAAAGCATTTGACAAAATCCAGCATCTCTGTGTAATCAAAATCCTCAGCAAAATCAGCACAGAAGGGACATAGAGTAAGGTAATAAAAGCCATCCATGGCAAACTCACAGCCAACATTATACTGAATGGGAAAAAAGTTGAAAGCATTCTCCCTGGGAACTGGAACAAGACAAGAATATCCACTTTCACCACTTCTATTCAACATAGTACTGGAAGTCCTAGCCAGAGCAATGAGACAAGAGAAAGAAATAAAGGGCATCCAAATTAGTAAAGAGGAAGTCAAATTGTCCCTGTTCACTGATGATAGAATTGTATACCTAGAAAACCCTAAAGACTAATCCAAAAGCTCCTAGAGCTGATAAATGAATTCAGTAAAGTTTCAGGATTCAAAATCAATGTACACAAACCAGTAGCACTGGTATACACAAACAGCAACCAAGCTGATAATCAAATCAATAACTCAGTGCCTCTCACAATAGCTGCAAAAACATAAAATACTTAGAAATATACCTAACCAAGGGGGTGAAAGACCTCTACAAGGAAAACTACAGAACATTATAAACAACACAAACAAGTGGAAGAACCTATCCCATGCTCATGAATAGGTAGAATCAATATTATGAAAATGATCTTACTGCCAAAAGCAATCCACAAATTCAATGCAATTCCTTTCAAAATACCACCATCATTGTTCACAGAACTAGAAAAAACATGCCTAAAATGCATACAGAACCAAAAAAGAGTCCACATAGCCAAAGCAACACTAAACAAAAAGAACAAATCTGGAGGCATCACATTATCTGACCTCAAAGTATAATGTAAGACTATGGTCACCAAAACAGAATGGTACTGATATAAAAACAGGCACATAGACCAATGGAACAGAATAGAGAACCCAGAAATAAAGCCAAATATTTACAGCCAACTGATCTTTGACAAAGCAAACAAAAACATAAAGTGGGGAAAGAACACCCTGTTTCACAAATGTTGCTGGGATAATCGGCAAGCTACATGTAGAAGAATAAAACTGGATCCTCATCTCTCACCTTATACAGAAATCTACTCAAGATGGATCAAAGACTTAAATCTAAGACCTGAAACCATAACAATTGTAGAAGATAACATGAGAGAACTGTTCTAGACATTAGCTTGGGCAAAGAGTTCATGACCAAGAACCCAAAAGCAAATTTGACAAAAATGGAGATAAGTAGATGGAACTTAATTAAACTAAAAAGCTTCTGCACAGCAAAAGGAATAATCAGCAGAGTAAACAGACAACCCATAGAATGAGAGAAAATCTTTGCACACTATGCATCCAACAAAGGACTAATGTTCAGAACGTGCAAGGAACTCAAACCATCAGTAAATAAACAAAAACAAAAACCCCAAAAAAAACCCAAATAACCTCATCATCAAAAAGTGGGCTAAGGACATAAATAGACAATTCTCAAAAGAAGACATAAAAATGGCCAAGAAACATATGAAAAATGCTCAACATCACCAATTATCAGGGAAATGCAAATCAAAACTACAAAGCTATGTCATTTTACTCCTGCAAGAATGACCATAATTGAAAAATCAAAAAATAATAGATGTTGATGTGGATGTGGTGAAAAGGGAACACTTTTACACCCTTTGGTGTGAACACAAACTAGTACAGCCACAATGGACTACTTTTAAAGATCTACTTTTAGTTCTTTAAGGAATCTCCACTGTTGAGTATGGAGATTTCTTAAAGAACTAAAAGTAAATCTACCATTTGATCTAGCAATCCCACTACTGGGTGTCTACTCAGAAGAAAAAGAAATTATTCTATGAAAAAGACACTTGCACTTTCATGTTTATAGTATTGCAATTCACAATTGTAAAAATGTGGAACCAGCCAAATATCCATCAATCAAGTGGATAAAGAAAATGTGATATTTATGTATATAAACACACACAGTACTACTCAGCCATAAAAAGGAACAAAGTAATGGCATTTGAAGCAACCTGGATAGAACTGGAGATCATTATTCTAAGTGAAGTAATTCAGGCAAGGAAAAACATCTTATGTTCTGACTACTAAGTGGGAGCTAAGCTATGAGGATGCAAAGACAGAAGAGCAATGCAATATACTTTGGGGACTCAAGGGAAAGGGCAGGAGGGGGAGGAGAAGAATACCCATTAGGCAGCGTGTACACTTCTCAGGTGATGGGTGCACCAAAATCTCAGAAATCACCACTAAAGAATTTATTCATGTAACGAAACACCACCTGTTCCCCAAAGCCATATTGAAAAAATCAAAAGTCAGTTAAAAAAACATCTGTTGCTTGTACCAAACATATTTTGAGAAGCACTGATGAGGTAAGAGGAATAAAACATACCTTATAGGATCCCAATTTCTCCCTTGCCTTCTACCTTTGCCTGCCTGCTTTCCTTTCTTCCTTCCTTCCTTCCTTCCTTCCTTCTTTCCCCCCCTCCCTCTCTCCCTCCCTCCTTCTCTCCATCCTCCTTCCTTCCCCCCTTCCCTCCCTCCCTCCTTCCTTCCTTCCAGCTTTTGACATTTTCTTTCCTTCTTTCTTTCTCTCTCTTTTTCTTTCTTCTTTCTCTTTTTTCTTTTTCTTTTTTTCTCTCTTTCTTTCTTTCCCCTCTCTGTCTCCTCCTTCCCTCCCTCCCTCCTTCCTTCCTTCCCTCCCTCTTCCCCTCCTTCTCTTTCTCCTGCCTTCTTCTCTCCTCCTTCCCTCCCTCCCTCTCTCCCTCTCTCCCTCTCTCCCTCCTTCCTTCCCTCCCTCTCTCTCTCCCTCCTCCTTCCCTCCCTCCATCCCTCCCTCCTTCCTTCTCTCCTCTTAATTTCTTTCTTTCTTTCTTTCTTTCTTTCTTTCTTTCTTTCTTTCTTTCTTTCTTTCTTTCTTTCTTTCTTTCTTTCTTTTTCTTTCTTTCTTCAGCCTCTTTACTTGTGAACTTTGAAGACCTTTTAAGCCAAAAGACTTGCTAAATCATTTATTTTAAAAGATTATTTTGATGGTTATTAATACCCTGGACTGTAGTTTCTGGTTAAAGTGGAAAAAATGTTGCCTAGGTCAAAATTACAAAGACACATATGGGACTTTCCCCTACTCTGTAAAATCGTGACCCTGTTTCCACCACCAGGAGTCACCTGGTCTTCAGTGTTCCTGATGATGCATCGACTGAAGAAAGTTTTTCATCTCTACCTGAATCCCTTACATTGTTTTCTTTCAACAGCTGAAAATATTCAAGCAATAGGGGTGCTGAAAGTGAGTCTCATTTTCAAGTTGAGGGGATGGAGGTGAGTCTTATCCTGCTTGCTGTCGGTCTGTGACACAAGCCTGGCAGTTAAGTGTTCAGGTGTGGATAGAACAGTAGATGTTTTTTCCTAATCCAATGGGCTAGAGGGACAAAAGTTACTTCTTTTCTGCCCAGTGGGCTCCAGTAACTTAAGAGAAAGATGGAGTAGTTTGTTAGTCTGCCTGTGGACAGCTGGGATGGGACGGGAACGGCAGTGTGGGCTGACAGGAGGAAATGAGAAGGCTCCGCCACCAGGACCAAGTCAGGAATCTGATCTGCACACTTGTGGAGGAAGTGGAGCATGGCACTCTAGACATTTGGAGCCCTTCAGAAGGCCTGTTGTTAGGACTGTGACATCTTAGCAAGTTCAGATTATAGCAAGCATGACTCATGGCTCTGTCTTGGGGCATAGAATTAGAACTTCCTCACTTCCTCTTGTTGAGGTCAGGGCAGCCCAGGGACTGTCAAAGGCGAGGCTGAGCATGTGGCGAAGGGAAGGTGAGTTCAGCAGGGAAAGAGGAGGAAGGCTCTGTGGACTGGAACCTGCCCACACCCTGTATGAAGTGGCGTAGAAATGCTTTAGTTTGTCCATTTTTGTATTGGTAGAAGTCAGCATGGCTCATGCCAGAAAGGAGGTCAGAATAACAGAATATCTGTAATATGCAAGAGAAATTTTACCTTGCTTATCTGTTGACGTTTGTCCTGGGAAGAATAATGGATGTTGGAGAAGTTGCAGATTGGGATATCCAGTATAGGGAAGTAAAGCCAAAAAAAAAAAAAAATCTTTCTTCGCCACCTTCAGTCCACTAAATAGCCCCGATGCACATATACACACACGTGTTTAATTAAGCAGCCATTTGGTGAGCAGCACAGGGAGCAGGACTCTCGCAGGTGGGGTTAGATAGGGGATGCCTATCTTGAGACGGCATTGTTGCTTTGAAGCAGTTTTTAGCAAACAGGGAGATGTAAGCATGGCAGCACGCGAGACTGTGCTAGCTCAAGTAGATCACGACCAAGGGGAATCCCACACTCTGCTTGAATGGAGAAATCAGCCTAAGGAACCCAAAGGGTGACTCAAGCACTGTGCATGGTAAGGAAAGACAACAGAAGGGACCAGTCTAGGGAACTAAGGACTCACTGGGCCGAGGGATTGGGGTCCCCTATGCCTCCCACCATTCTCCTTAAACACACATGCTCAGGCACACCCGTCCCTCCTGCATCTCCCGTCCAGATGTCTTCAGCCCACTTTCCCACCTGCCTTTCCGCACAGCCCTGGGAGAGAAAGCCACACGTAGGACAGCATGGCCATCGGCTTCTGCAGCTCTTGTTAAACTTTAGGTCTCAGGTTGAGGGAAGCTCACATTTCTTTAAGATGATTTTTTATCAGGTTAGGGGGTTCCTATATTTTTCCCAAAGGGAAAACTTGCTTTTCATGGAGAAGTCCCCTTAAATGCTAGAAAACCCTTTTTTTGGTCCAAGTTTTCCAATTTTACTTGGGAAATATAGCTCTTCAACTTTCTGGAAGTCATTATGAGAAAACATTTATGTCTATACATGTATATAGATATGTGTGTGTGTGTGTTATGTATACATATGTGTGCGTACACATGTGTGATGTATTTGACAATGATATTTCTACTAATTCACCTAAATTATAGACGAAAATTGAATATCTACTATGTGTCAGACCCTATGTTAGAAATATGTAAATGAATCAGACATTTCTTATTCCCTAGAGGCCTATAACCACGTAGAACAGGAGGGCAGAGTATTAGATAACTAAAGTGTAATGAGTGAAAAAGAGAGAAGCAGGAGAGAGAAATTACAGTGAGGGAATGTGTGATACCTTCAGATTTCATTTCAGAGGTGTTTCAGAATAGAGGTCAATGTCAGGCATTTAAGAGTTCAGAAAATCTTACATAAAACTTCTGATTGATTTGTCTATTTCTCTTACTGAATTAACTATTTTGCAGTCAAACACCTCCCCCTCCACCCCAAATTGTAATAAATCACTAAATATCAGACATTTGTGGTGCTGATCAGGAAAAATCCTGTAACCATCCGAATCCTTGGTGATAACTACACCTAAAAACTGTAGTTAGAACATTAAGGAAGCACTTTCTAGCTGTTGGTATTGTATCTCTTTGAATTCTAGTGCAAATATTTGATCTATTTTCTTATACATGTCTACATAGAATTCCAAAATAAATTTGTTATCTTTAAAAAATATACATTGTGCAATGTATATTTATTGCAGCACTAGGAACAATACCAAAGACTTGGAATCACCCAGATACCCATCAATGATAGATTGGATAAAGCAAATGTGGTACATATACAGCATGGAATACTCTGCAGCCATAAAATAGAATGAGATCATGTCCTTTGCAGGGACATGGATGAAGCTGGAAGTCATCATTATCAGCAAACTGACACAAGAACAGAAAAACCAAACACCACATGTTCTCGCTCACATGGACACAGGGAGGGGAACAACACACACCAGGGCCTGTCAGAGGGTGGGAGGTGAGGGGAGGGAGCGCATTAGCACGAATATCTAATGCATGCGGGGCGTAAACCTAGATAACGGCTTGATAGGTGTGGTGAACCACCATGGCATATGTATACCTCTGTAACAAACCTGCACATTCTGCACATGTATCCTGGAACTTAAAGTAACAAACAAACAAACAAAACATATATATGTATATGTATGCATGTGTATATATACACATACATACATGTATATATAAATACACATACACACACACACATTGTGCATTACTTTTTTTTTTGAGACGAAGTCTATCTGTCACCCAGGCTGGAGTGCAGTGGCATCATCTCGGCTCATTACAACCTACACCTCCTGGGTTCAAGCAGTTCTCCTGCCTCAACTTCCCAAGTAGACTGGGATTATAGGTATGTGCCACCATGCCCAGCGAATTTTTGTATTTTTAGTAGAAATGAGGTTTCACCATGTTGATCAGGCTGGTCTTGAACTCCTGACCTCAGGTGATCCACTCGCCTAGCCCTCCCAAAGTGCTGGGATTACAGGCGTGAGGCAGTGTGCCCAGCCATCTATTGTGCATCACTTTCATGTCCAAAGAAGGCATATCACTCACTTACTGACATATGAGAAAGAAACATTAAATTGAGTGTGCCCTATTTTTCTGAATTGTGGTATAATCCTATAAAACAAAATTTAGGGAGTTTTTAAAATGCACATCGTCTTTGCCCCTTCAAACATCTTTTTTTGGAAAGGCATATTACTGTCTTGATGGGAGGGAGACAGACATTATAATTACTCTTAAAACTCCTCTCTCATCTATAAGCATTGGTTTTAAATTATCATGAAATTCAAATAATAGCTCGATAAATTTTCCCATCCAGGTTAAAGAAAAAGAATCATCTGAATACTTCTCTAAAGATTAAGCATTCCTTCAGAGTTCAACTTATGCGCATTACCTTTTAATGTTTATTCATTTCATTTGTTCATCCATTCATCCATGAAAACATTTATTGAGCACCTGTACGTGTCAAGCACTCCTCTGAACTCAGAAATATGAATTAACAAAAGACAAAAGAAAAATCTAACTATTTAATGTTAGGTTCAATGCAGCATTTCCGAAAAAAAAATTAAAAAGTAAAATATATAATATATTACCTGTTCCTAAATGCTGTGGAGAAGGATAAGATAAAACAGGGGCAGGGACTGTGGTGTGCAGTTTAGCTGGAGCACTCAAGAAAGCCTTCACTGAGGTGACATTTGAAGGAAGACTGGAAGGAGCTGAGGGCAAGCCCTGCACAGATCCAGGAGACAAGCAGACAGAAGCAGCAGCAAGCCCAGGCCCAGTTTTCCAGTCTGAATTATTGCAAGTGGCCTGCACACCAGTCTCTCTCCCTCTGCTCTGCTCACCTCCATTAGACAATTATCCACAAAGGAGTTGGAGTAATCTTATTAATAATATTTCAGTCTAATGACTCTGATCAAAAACCAAAGCCACCAAGTGACCTGTAAGTCCTCACATTGTCTTGACCGTTCATGTTGAGTGTATACATGCACTAAATTCTCCTTATTTATAGTATTATCTTCTATAGTCATCTTGCCCTGAGACGCTAAATAAGCCAATATTGAAACATTGCTTCTACAAGAAATATGTACATCTATCTATCTATTCATCCATCCCCATATCTCACATAGAATATAATCTTAAATCCTAAAAACAACTCATTCTGGATTTTCTTTATTTACAAAAGAGAAAATGAGGCACAGGAGCAGTTAAGTGAGTTGCCTGGAGCCACCCCATTAGCAAACGCCAGAGTTGAGATTCAAACCCCAGTGAACTGGTCCCAGAGCCAGAACTTCATGCACCACCTATGCAGTGCCTACGGTTTTCATCCTCTCTGTGGAAGAGCTGGAACAGGGAGGCAGAGGTTATCTCATTCAGCCTCAGCTGGCTACTTGCACAGGGGCGACTCTATTGATTTTGGGGTTACAAATACATTTTACCAAGTAGACAAATTCGCAAATATGAATCTGTAGATAATAGTGAAGACTGAATGAATATAGACATATACAGTCATGTGCCACATAACAAAGCTTTCGTCAACAATGAATTGCATATATGATGGTGTTTTCAAAAGGTTATAATGGAGCTCAAAAATTCCTGTCACCTAGTGATGTCCTTATGATCCTGACCTCATGTGGACCTAGGCTGATATGCATGTTTATGTCCTTATTTTTCACAAAAAGTTGATAAATTTTTTTAAAATTTAAAATTTCAAAAATAGAAAATCTTATAGGTAAGGATTTAAAGAAAGAAAATGTTTTTGTACAGCTGTGTAATACAATTGTGTTTTAAGCTAATTGTTATTACAAAAGAGTCAAAAAATCAAGTTTATAAAGAAAATTACAGTAAGCTAAAGTTGATTTATTATTGAAGAAAAAATAAGGTTTTTGCTTTTGTTTTTGTTTTTGTTTTGTTTTGTTTTTTTGAGATGGAGTCTCTCTCTGTCACCCAGAGTGGAATGCAATGGCTCAGTCTCAGCTCACTACAGCCTCTGCCTCCCAAGTTCAAGCAGTTCTTCCACCTCAGTCTCCCAAGGAGCTGGGATTACAGGAACCTGCCACCACACTTGGTCAGGTGTGGTCTATAAATAGATAAGGCCACTGAGAAAGCTTTATTAAACTGGGAGGCCCCCTGTCATGTGTGCCACAGAAAAGCCTCGCATGAAAGTGGCAGTGGGGCTGTCAGGTGTCAGGGTGTCAGTGTCAGGCTGGCGTAGGGGAAAGGAGAAGCAGGCGGCCGTCTCGCTTTGGTGCTTCGAGGGCCATGTCTATAAAACTCTTCCCAGCCTAAGTGGCCACACCTGAAATTTCACAGGCTAATTGAAAAAATAGTTTTCATAAATGTAGCGTAGCCTAAGCGTACAGTGTTTATAAAGTCTACAGTGCTGTTCAGTAACGTCCTAGGCCTTCACATTCACTCATCACTCACTCACTGACTCACCCAGAGCGACTTCTAGACCTGCAGGCATCAATCACAGTAGGCGCCCCCTACAATATACTATTTCTTATCTTTTACATTGTGTGTGTGTGTGTGTTTTTCCTTTTTGAGATGGAGTTTTGGACTTGTCACCCAGGCTGGAGTGCAATGGCATGACTTTGGCTCACTGCAGACTCCTCCTTCTGGGCTCAAGTGATTCTCCTGCTTCAGCCTCCCTAGCAGCTGGGATTACAGGCATCTGCCACCATCCTGGCTAATTTTTGTGTGTTTTAGCAGAGACCGGGTTTCACCATGTTGGCCAGGCTGCTCTCGAACTCCTGATCTTAGGTGGTCTGCCTGCCTCGGCCTCCCAAAGTGCTGGAATTACAGGCATGAGCCACTGTCCCCAGCCTTACATTATGTTTTTACAGTACCTTTTACATAAATACTTACCACTCACTCACTGACTCACCCTGAGCAACTTCCAGTCCTGGAAGCTTCATTCATGAGAAGTGTCTTATACAAGTATACCATTCATATTTTTATGCTATATTTTTATTGTGCCGTTTCTGTGGTTAGGTATGCTTAAATACACAAATACTTACCATTGTGTTTAGTTGCCTACGAATTCACTACAGTAGAATCTGTATAGGTTAGTAGCCTAAGAGCAATAGGCCATACCCTCTAGCCTAAGTGTATAGGTAGGCTATACCATGGAGGTCTGTGTAAGTACACTCTGATGTTCAAAGAACAAAATCGCCTTATCATGCGTTTCTCAGAACATATTCCTATCATAAAGCAACATGTCACTGTGTGGTGTGTATACATATACATATACATACACACATAGATATGTGTGTTTGTATACATTTATACACATATATATGTGACTGTGTGTGTGTGTATAATTTTTCTATTTGGGTGCATCAAAGTCTACTGGGAGATCCATCTGAACAGTTGGAAAAGTGTTACCACTCTCCCCAAAGCCGCTGCCTGCTCAGTGTTCAGAACAACCCTAGATCACCAACGGCATTGTTCGCGGAGGCTGTTGATAGAGGGAAAAACAAGCCCTCAGATGGATCCTGGAGTGCTCTCCTTAAAAATAAAAAAATAAAAAAAATGCAATTACATGACTTTCAATATATCCTTTTGCTTTTTCTTTTTATCTAGTTTATGAACATAACTAATTACCTATTCAATAACCTCAATCACTCAATTTAGGAACAAAGCAGGCAAAATATATTGAGATCCACTCTGTCAACAGCTTTCTTAGAAGCAATTCGTGTAATGTCATATCTTCCATGTTTTCAAAAAAATTTTAAGAATGAAGAATAGGGATGATTTTCCATTCAAATCTATGCCAAGAAAATATAGGATGATTAGTATATAAGGAAGCATTTGACCTGTCAAAAAAGACGGGTATAAATAGCATCTGTAGACAAGGCAGCCTGCCAGAATAATTTGAATATGCCTGAGGATGCCAAAAATGAGGGTTCTTTTCAGAATATTAAATTGTTATGAAATGTCCCACTCATGAGTTAGGTCTTTCTTTTTGTCCAAAGCAAAGGGCCGGCATGATTAAAAATAATCATAGTTTACATTGATTGAGCTGTTTGGCTTTTTCAAAGTTGTTTGCCTGTATTAACTCATTTAATTTTCATATGAACTCTATAAGTAGGTACAATTATTATTTCCATTTTAGGAAACAGACACATAAAGGTTAGAGACACATATTGAATGAAAAGGGGGAAATTAGGGAACTCCTCTCCATGAAAATGATCTATAGGTATGTTATTCTTTCATTTCTTCTGTCTCCTTATTTTCGGGCATCAATATATTTGGAATTTTTGAGTTAGAGTCATTTCTAGGCTTTATACAATGTTTTTGTTTTTACATATCAACACTTTATCTGTAATTTGTGAGTTCTGTTATTCTCTGTTACCTTGTAAATCAAATGAGGTCAGGTGTGGTCTATAAATAGATAAGGCCACTGAGATAGCTGTATTAAACTGGGAGGCCCCCTGTCATGTGTGCCACAGAAAAGTCTCCCATGAAATTGGCAGTGGGGCTGTCAGGTGTCAGGGTGTCAGTGTCAGGCTGGCGTAGGGGAAAGGAAAAGCAGGGAGCCATCTGGCTTTGGCGCTTCGAAGGCTGCTGTCTATAAAACTCTCCCCAACCCAACTGGCCACGCCTGAAATTTCACCTTTAAAGGTGTTTTCTTCTGGTGTTGAAGACTTTCTATTCTAATATCCCTATTAAAAGATCAATACTGCAGGACACAGTAGATAGCCAGGACTTAACACAGCATTTGGCAGGCTGGCTGCTGAAAAAAGAAAGACCTGCTGTAAGAGATGTGTCTCCAAGCAGGAGGGAAGGAAGATCAAAGAGCTAGAAGGACATCGAAGATTAGACTAGGTACTCAACGGCTGGCTTATATATGAATGACAGAGAGGGCGAGAGAGAAAGAGAACAATCTGGTTTTAATAAACCAGATTAACAGGAGATATTGACAATTGGCATTTTTTTTTTTGGACTCTAAGAAGAGTCCTATTGAGTCTGGAAAATCACCACCAATGCTGTATCTGCTTCCTTGGGCCTTTTCATTGGCCAGGTGGCAGGTAAAGCTCTAAAGCTGAGGTTGATGAAGACACATTAGGACTTTTAGCTGATGTAGCTAAAAGGTAAATATCACAATCCTTTGACAGCTGTAACCTGTCACTATTGATGCTTACTCAGGGAAATCATAGAGGTCAACAATCCCTAACCCTTGGGAAGAAATGAGAAATAGCCTGGAAGAGACACCACTGCAGGGCAGACAGAAGGGAAGAGGCAGGCATCTAGACTTGCTCATTCTACATACTGCTTTCTACCACCCCAGCTAGTAACAAGCAACTGTTTGAGCTTCAGTCTAACCCACTGTGTATCTTGATACCATAACCCACAACTTCATCTTAGAAGCACAGTGCACTTCAGACATAAAGGAAGCTGAATTAACAATTGTGTTCTAGAAAAAATGAATTTTATGAAAACATTTTACTTAAAAAATATGCCCTTCTGTGTTAGTGCTTCCCGTACCCATTGAGATCTATGGCATTGCCATGGGAAGCAAAGAAAAAGCACATTTCATGTCTATGAATTTTCATTTGCATCACATCAAAACCCAGAGCAACAAGAAAATGTTGCCTCTATCTGCTGTTATTTAATATATGGTTAAAAGTCACTTTGAGTACACTTCAAAGGAATAGAGTTCTTCAGAGTAGGTCTGTTTATTTCGGTTTTCTTAACATTCAATTCAGAGCACAAAAAATGAACAAACAAACAAACAAACAAAAAACAGCTTAATTCCTTAGGTTTCTTGAAGTTTGCCATAGTGACTATCTTCAAGACCAAAATCAAGGTTGTATGGAGATGAATTGCTCAAATGTTAAAATCTATCATCTCCCCTCTGCCACATAGAATACGTCTAAACCATCATTCAATAAAGCAGCTCTTTAAATATTTAGAATGATCTGTGTCTCATCTAAATCTTCACAGTAGGGTGACAGTTTTCCAGCCCTTTCTTGGGTCATGCATCCAACATGACTAAAATTGTCTTTTAATTACTGAGAATAAATTTATTCCCTAGCTTTAGATTTTGTTTGTTTGGAAACAGCTTTTGAAGATGCAAAGCCATTTGCCTACCAATTGAATTTTCAAAGCTTTGCATATATACTATTTAAATAGAGAAAGAATTGTTTTAGAAAATGTGTGTTCTTTGTTTAATTGACTGTTTGGTACCCTGCAGTCTATGCCTGCAGGCAGTAAGATGAATTCAGAAGCCTAAGCATTTAAACATCCTGTACTTTGGAATGACTGTAGTATGGAGTAATAGAATAACACAGACTTTTTTTTTTCCCCAAAGGCAATACAGACTCTAACTAGGTCTGTGGCAACCCCTGATGTTGGTGAGTTTTCTTATATTGAACTCATAGCTGTTTTCACTATGAAAGTGTAAGATCGAATGTGCCAGCATTCCTCGTATTATTCTTATGGGGGTGGCATGGCAAACTGTCATAGTTTCCCAAAGGAAAAACTATTTTAAGTTTTGTGCTTAAAATTTGATGGGAAACTAATGGGTGTTCCATATCCATATCCCGCATTTCAACTAGGGCAGCCATGCTTTATGTTTTTCACATAACAGTTTCAAAATCAGGTAGTTGTTTTATTTTTAAAACAAAACAAACAAAAACAAAAACAGAGTTCTTCTATTTTCCCTCCCTCACTCTATTTTTTCCGTAAAAGACCTAGTATAGTAATTAAGGTAATTAATTTTGAAATAGGAAATAAAGTTTTGACTTTAATGTCTTTGAAACATGATTTTCTCATCTGTAAAAAGAGCTAATAGTATTCATAAGGTGGTTTTGAGGATTAACTGTGATAATAAGCCTTTCGTCCTTTTAGGCTTCCTTGATACCCCCAAATTCCATATCGGGGTTTCATGAAAAGAATAAACCATCAGAGTTGATATAGAATAAGGCCTTTATGATCAGGGTTAGACCTCATGCAATTATGGGAGCTGGTGAGGCAGTCTTTGTAAGGCTGTTTTTCTGCATCTTTTGTCAGACCTGCTGGAAGAATAATGGAGGTGAGGTAGAGAGGAGCAAAGAGAAACAGCACTGGGATGGGGAGGGGGAAACTGGAGCCCAGGAGGACAAACTGGAGGCTGTGTCTGTGTCTTAGTGCCCCCAGCTTCAGTCACATGGGTGACTGACCTGCAGGATAGACTGGGTCCTTGCAGCCGGTTCCTGCACACACATCTGGCCCCGGATTCAGCAACCCTGAGGGTGGAGATGCAATGGGAGCTGGAGGTGCCTGTGGGCTTGGCCTTGCCCCGTGTATGAAGGTGAGACAGCAGATCAGCGATGATTCCATACCAAGTGTGACTGTACTAACTGCACTTTCACACTCTGGAACTGCCTTCTTTTACCTACACCACCTTCATACATGGCCTGACCATCCCTGTGGCTTTAGATGCCACCCATGTGTCAATGACTCCCTCGTCTACCAGCACCTTCCTTGTCCTGAATTTTCTACATGTTGATGGGCTGGAGCTTGGAAGACACAGGCATGAAGAGTAAGCCACTAGCACTCCGCTCCTCACCACGAACAGACGTGGCTAATAGATGATGGAAACCTCTCCCTATCAGCGGAGGTGAGGGCTCATAGTCTTTTCAGAGCACTCTAGACAGTTACTACCAGCCAATCATAATTGGCACATGAGCTGAATTATATTTGCTATCCCTAGAGGAATAGATGGAACTCACTGAGATGGAACCTAATGGGAACAAGCATTAATATCTAAGTAATCAAGCGGAAAGATAGAGAAAATAAAGATGTGGCTTAGCAGAAATGTGTGTGGAAAAGCCTAGGAGAATTGATTGACAGCAGGTTCAATATGAGTATAGATTAGTGTCTCAAGGTTCACACACACACACACACACACACACACACACACACACGAGTCTTATACTCAAAGCTTTAATGGTGTTGATAGAAGTAATAGCCACAGGGTCTGCGACTGTCCTCCACTTTGCACTGATGAGACCACAGTAGGGACTTGGCCCTCAGTTTGAGAGTTGTAGGTTAAGAAAATTATCAACAAACAGGACATGCCATCTAGAATGACATGGAGGTGATACAGGAAGCTCCAAAGCACATTCCAATGAAGAACACTGTCAAAGTGCCGGTTGACTTTCAGCCTGGTAAACAAAACCTTAGGGGAGATAACTCTGAAGCATTTGATGTATTTAAAAAGATGAGAACAAATTTATGCTAGGATTCCACACAATGCAGAATTTAGGCTAGTGGATAGAATTCAGCCGTATTTAAGAAAGTGCTTAGGCCAGATAGGGTGACTCACATCTGTAATCTCAGCACTTTGGGAGGCTAAGGTAGAAGAATTGCTTGAGCCCAGGAGTTTGAGACCTGCCTAGACAACACAGCAAGACTTCGTTTTAACAACAAAAAAATAAAAATATTAGCCAGGCATGGTGGTGCATGCCTGTGGCCCCAGCAGAATACTAAGGAGGCTGAGGCAGGAGGATTGCTTGAGCTCAGGAGTTTGAGGCTGCAGTGAACTACAATCATGCTACTGTATTCTAGCCTGGGTGCAAAGCAAGTCTTCATGTAGGAAGGAAGGAAGGGAGGGAGGGAGGGAGGAAAGGAAGAAAAAGACGGGGAAGGAAAGAGATAAGAAAGGAAAGACAGGCAGAAAGAAAGGAAGAGAAAGAAAGAAAGGAGGAGAGAAAGAGAGGAAAGAAAGCAAGAAAGGAATGGAAAAAAGGAAAGGAAGAATGAAAGAGAAAGAGGGAGGGAGGAAAGATGAAAGAAAGAAAAGAAAAAAAAGAAAGGGAGGAAAGGAAAAGAAAGAGAAAAGCAGAAGGAAAAAAGGAAGGAAGGAAGGAGGGAAGAAAGGAGGGAGGGAGGGAGGGAGGAGGAAGGGAGGGAGGGAGGGAGGGCGAGAGGTCTCTAAGTGTAAGATGTTTCATGTCTCCAATGGTATTAGGATAGGCACAAAAATTAATTCTGCTTGTCAATAATTTAACAAATTTATACAAACCCTGTGGAGTTTTGGAGGGACCAGCGGTATCTTCAAACCTTAGAACCTTTAAAAAATATAGACTTCTAAGTTCCAGTCTAGATTTACTGAATCATAATCATCTAGGGTAAGGCTGAAATTTGTGTTTTTGAAAACTCCTACATGATTCTCACTTGTCAAGTGGGCAGATATGAGAATACTGGACTAGATGATATCAAATGAGCTGTTCATACTTCCTTAATTCTCTTTTTAGTCCCTGTCATGGGAGGCAACATTCACAGTGGGAGGAGTATAGACTCTTGAGCCAGAATGCCTGGGTTCAAAACCCAACTCTGTCTCCCACTAGCTAGAGGGTTTTGAGCAAGTCTCCATACCTCAGTTTCCTCCTCTGTTAAATCAGTATAGCAACAGCATCTACCCCTAGCGTGCTGCAAAGAGTAAATGAGTAAACGGGAAAATGGGTAAAGTAAGCACATCAGTGCTTATACATGGCATATATCAGTATTAGCTATTTTCTTTCTGCTGAAAGATGAGAAATCCATGTACAAGAAAGTTTGATTAATGGATGTATCGGAAGTGGAAGAGAAAGAAATTACTCAAAAACAAAGGCCTTATTGTTTTTGCCTTTATATTATTAATCATCTTTCAAAATAGTTCAGCTTTAGTGAACATTATAATGCAGAACATATGTAAATATTTCTTTGAGCGTTTCGAGGTTATCAAAGCATCAGTATGAATATAAAGATTGCTTTTCGGTAATTGAAAACAATAAAAATTGTAGAGAGTTAATGAGGACAGAAACTGAATAAACTGAAGCTTCTGGTTTGCAGAAGTTTGTGTATAGAACTACATCCATCTAACATTTAAATATAAAAATGAAGTGTAATGTGCAGCTCTTGAGTATACAATAAGACAGATTTTGGTAAATGACTATACTCTGTAACTACCATCCCAAATCAAGATATAGAACATTTTAATTACTCTAGAAAATTCCCTTTTATTCTATTCCAGTCAATTTCTGTGCCACTTTTTAGGCAACATGATTCTGAAATCTATTTTTACAGAAGAACTTTGCTGTTCTTGAGCTTCAGATGAATGGCATCAAACAGGATGTACTCTTTTGTGTCTGACTTCTACATCTATACATTACGTTTCTGAGATTTGGTTATGTTGTTGCATTAATCTGTAGATTTAAAAAAATTTCCAGGTGTTATTTTAATTGCATGAATACACCACATTTTGTTTGTCAATTCTTGTGTTATGGTCATTGTGGTTGTTTTGAGGTTTTGGCTATTGTGAATAGAGTTGCTAGCAACATTCTTGTAAAAATCTTTTTTTAATACTAAGTATTTGCTCCTTTTAGGTAAATAGGAGTAAAATTTCTACTACTAGACATTTCTCGTCATAAGGTAGATATATATTTAACTTTATTAAGTACTATCAACCCATTTGCCAAATTATTTGTTTCATTTTGCGATCTTCTCAGGAATGTGTAAAATTCTAGTTCTTCCATATGGTCATTGACATTTGATATGGTTTTAATTTGATGTTAGCATTCATAGTGGATATGCGATAGTATTTAATTGATCTTTTAATTTGCATTTCCCTAACGACAAACGATGTTGAGCACCTTTTCATGTGCCTATTGGTCATTTTTATGTCTTCTTTTATGATACATGTGATAAATTATTTTGCCTTTTAACAAATTCGTTGTAGGAGTTAATTATATATTCTGGATACAAGTCCTGTATCAGATACATCTTAGAAATATTTTTCCCTAGGCGCTGTCTTATATTTCTGTTTTCCTAATGGCATCTTTTACAGGCAGAAAGTATTGCTTTTTATAAAATCTAATTTATCACTTTGCAATAGTTAATACATTTTGTTTCCTAAGAAATCTGTGCCTATTCTAATTTCATGAAGATATTGTTTTATGTTTTTCTAGAAGATATTTCATGGTTTTATGTTTTTATAGTTTTGGTTTTTATATTTAAATCTATAATTAATGTTATTGTTGATGTGTGTTGGAAGGTATTCTTAAGCTTTGTTATTGGTTAAATTGTATTTAGAACTGTTAGGTTCTCCTGATGAATTTCTTTCTTTGTCATTATCTTAATCGCTGGTAAAATGGCTCGTCATGACATCTATTTTGCCCAATATTAATACAGACACTTCAACTTTCTTAAACTTATTTTCATAAGTTTAAGGATGTCTTTTTCTATCCTTTTACTTTCAAACTATAAGTGTTCAAAGTACATCTTTGAATTCAGTGTATATTTAATCTGGCTTTTTATCTAGTCTGATGGTTTTGGCCTTTTGACTATTTAATTCATTTATATGTAATGTAATTATTGATCTGGTTGACAGTAGCCCTATAATTTTGCTATTTGTTTTCTATTTGTTTCTTTCATTTTCTGTTTTGCTATTCCATCTTTTCTGTCTTATATTGAATCAAATACTTTTTATTATTCTATTTTATTTTCTCCATATTTTTTAGCTTTCTTCCTTTGTATTTGCTTATTTGTTGTTCTAAGGGACTACAGTATACAATCTTAAATTATCACTGCTCCATTTCATATAAAATATAATCGTCATTCAACAATATTGTTCTAGCATGACACATTCTTGAGCTACTGTTGTCATATGTTTTACATGTCCATAGATTATAACAGCATAATATATGATATAGATATAGTGTTTTAATTTTTTCTTTAAATTGTTTGCTTCTGTCAAATAAATGAAGAGGAATTTTAAAAGGTAGATACCCACATATTAATAATTTCTGAGATTTTTCTCTGTTTTTTTCCATAGATCTGAGTCTAAATCTGGTATCATTTTCCTTTCCCCAGAAGATCTCTATATAGAATTTCTGTAGTACTGGTTTGCTGACAAACAATTCATTTCAGTTTTGTTCATTGAGAATATTCTTGGCCTACCTTCGATTTTGAAGGATATTTTTGCTGGAAATAGAATTCTGAGTGAACAGGTTTTTTTTTTTCTGTTTGTTTTTTCTTTTATCACTTTCTGTTCCTTGAGCAGGTCAGTCCCGTTTCCACTCTGGGCCTCTATGCTTGCTGTTTGCTGCCCCTGGATAGCTCTTTACCCCACTCTTCACATCTCAGGTTAATCAACATGGTCTGGTTCCATTTCACACTTCTCTGAGAACTCTGTTGACCATACTATCCCGAATCACTCTTCTTCCCACTTACTTTCTCCCTCATTATCCTGCTTGCATGCTGTGCAACACTTTCACAGCCTTTAATTATATTTTTTAATTTGTATACTTGTTCTTGTCATTTTCTCTGATTAGCTCCGTAAGAAAATATACTCTGTCTGTCCTATTTTCTCCTATATTCATAGCATTCAGCAAAGTATCTCACACCATCATAAAGGCTCGATGATATCTCTCTAATGTAGAATGCATACAATCGAAGTCAAAGGGACTTCTAGCTTTGCTATACTTGAGCAGTCACAGATTGCTAAAGTCTCCAGGACCATCTGTTTTACAAACACCATGCTAGGAAATATAAATACAAAGGTGATACATCTTCAAGGAGCTTTTCCAGATCCTCTGAATTAGAAACAATCTCCTTGTCTACTTCCTAAACATTTCACTTCATCCTCATTGTAATATTTTTAATTGTATACCTTCCATCGTTGCTACTTCTATATCTGTCTTCTGTCTCCAACTAGATTGTCTGACAAGTCCTTGTAGGTAGGAACTATTTTTTTTTTTTTTTTTTTTTTTTTTAAGACGGAGTTTCGCTCTTGTTACCCAGGCTGGAGTGCAATGGCGCGATCTCGGCTCACCGCAACCTCCGCCCCCTGGGTTCAGGCAATTCTCCTGCCTCAGCCTCCTGAGTAGCTGGGATTACAGGCACGCGCCACCATGCCCAGCTAATTTTTTGTAGTTTTTAGTAGAGACGGGGTTTCACCATGTTGACCACGATGGTCTTGATCTCTTGACCTCGTGATCCACCCGCCTCGGCCTCCCAAAGTGCTGGGATTACAGGCTTGAGCCACCGCGCCCGGCCTGGAACTATATTTTTCTAACCCATATTAGGCAATCCTGCAGAAATAACCTTTAGGTCTGCAAAGGTTTTAGGATACTCTTAATATGGTATTGTGCTGAAAATGAATTGAATAAGGAAGTTAGCATTTTTTTGGTTTAATAAGATGTTCTAGTTCTCTAAGGAAAAGAAGAGTCATAGAATTCCAAAGTAATCAGGATTTCAACTGTGCATTAATAAAGCACAGTTCCCACCAAGGACACTGTGTCATGTGTGGAGGAGGACTCCTCTGCCCCTTCTCTGCCTTTTTTCTTGTTTATATGCACTGCCTTTCCAATTTATAGTCCCTGCAGTTTGCATTGCCATAAAATGCCAAATATTTCTGCCCACGCCTCTGGCTACAGAGCATGAGAACTGTTACGGAAAGCAACAGATCAGAATATTTTTTAGATTTGTTGAAGTTCTTAAAAATGCCTATTTTTAAACATAAATATGTATGCCTATTGCAAGCTGAGCCTCTATTTGTTATGGGGAGACCTTTGATTAGCGTGTAGCCTTAAGAGGACCTGTATAAATAGTATTAGTATTTATTATGACAAGATTAATGGGGAACTCTGGAAAGAATAAACCCTGAAGCTGGTTTTAGTATTCTGATTCCATGCATAGAAAAGGAGATGGGTCAGCCCTGGATGAGCATTTAAGCAACTCACACACTGGTAGTGATAACTTATAGCCTTTGGGTTTGGGGGTCATAGTACCCTTCAGAATCATGCATGCCTGTGAAATGGAAAGGCAGTATACCCATAGCACTTTTTTATGGAATAGCTTTTTTTTTTTGTAAGGTCCGGTATTGTTCTGACAAATTCAAGTTCCCAAAAGGAGTATGATTTTATGGGAGAATTATTTGTAAAGTGCACGTGTATGATAAGGTTGGGTATTATGTTCTGAAACTTCTCGTACGTTTCCAAGCCCCAAACCAAAGCTTAGAGTATCAGCATCTCCAGAAGTTGAGCCTGCCTGGGAATCTGGATTTTATCATGGTCACCGGAGGATGCATCCACACTCTGAAGTTTGAGAGTCACTGCTTGAGAAAATAGGTTTCAACATTTGTCTGTTTTATCTCTGAACTGGCAGCTTGTACCTGAAAGGCTGTCAGTCTCTTAGGTTCGTTTCTACAAAGATCTCAGATATATGTGGTTTCATTGTGCTTCTCATAATTAGATGGACTCTTAAATGAACAATTAGGTAAGTCAATACCTGATTATGTGATTGAAACAAAAACAAAAACAAAGCTAGCTTTCATGTCAACCCACCCAGCTTATGATATACATTTCAAATAGATCTCTCTGAAATGCTCATTGGGCCATAGGAATTCGAACGCCTCCAGCAAGCTCTACTCTTTGTTCGGATTGTAGACATGGGCAGCTCTGAGGAAATTGACATTCAGCAAGCAGGGCTCATTGGATTTGATGCAATCCTAAAGTAACTTTAGGCCAGGTGCCGTGGCTCACATCTGTAATTCCAGCACTTTGGGAGGCCAAGGCAGGTGGATCACTTGAGGGCAGGCGTTCAAGACCAGCCTGGACAACATGGTGAAACCGCATCTCTACTAAAAATATAAAAATTAGCGGGGCATCGTGGCACATGCCTGTAATCCCAGGTACTTGGGAGGCTGAGGCAGGAGAATTGCTTGAACTCTGGAGGCAGAGGTTGCAGTGAGCTTAGGCAGCGTCACTGCACTCCAGCCTGGGTGATAGAGTGAGACTCTGTCTCAAAAAAAAAAACAGAAAATTCATTCGTGCCCTCCATTTGCTTATTCAAATTGTCTCTGTGGGGTTATTTTTTCCAATCTTTTAGATAGAAACTAGGTTAAGTTTCATGAGTTTTCACTTACTTTTAAGTGTTTAAATAGTCCTTTGCTGACTTGTAAATACATAAATTCTGTATTTCCTTAATTAATATATTTATGATAGAGCAATAATTTTTAAATATTTCCAAAATTTACTAAAAGTTAGTTGACCCCCTCTTCCAGCTCATTTCTGCTTCGGGCTGTGTATTTGACAGGGGAAAAGAAGGTGTGGGAGGCTTCTCTTTGTCTCTGCCTGGAGCGTTTGCTTTTCTTCTTTTACCTCAGTGCATTGCTCTGTTTCCTCCAGGGTTGAGGGATGCAGGTGGAAGGCCTGCAAGGGCAATGGACGTTTACTTGGTAGATCCTGTGCACGGCTAACCTGGTTACTGCCTGCCTGGGCAGGAAGTGCAAACTGATTCCTCTTCTCAGGATGTTTCTGTGAAAGGAAAATAAATCTCAGGACCCCAAAATCACTAAGCCAAGGGAAATGTCAAGCTGGGAAACTGGCGTCCCATTTTCTTCCTAAATAAGATAGCTACAAATTTCCAAAGCTACGTACAGCCCTCACAATTTGCCCACAAGGAAATTCCTTGTGGACAAAGGACAGACAGAATTCAAAGTCATCCCTCTGAGGCTCACCTGAGACAAAAGCATATGTGATTGTTTCCTCCATCCTATTGTTGATGTAAAAATGCACATTCACTGAGTCAGACTAAATTCTGTATTTAGTGGGAGGCTGATCAAGGACTCAAAAGAATGCAACCTGGTCTGTTGTCTACCCATGACTTGGAAGTCCCTGCCTCAAGTTTTTCCACCTTACCGAACCAAACATCTTACATATATTGATTAATGTCTCGTGGCTCCCTAAAATGTATAAAAGCAAGCTGTGCCCTGACCACTTTGGGCACATGTCCTCAGGTGCATCCTTAACCTTGGCAAAATAAATTATCTCAATTGAAATTGATTGAAACCTGTCTCAGATATCTTTTGGTTTACAAATTTCATGGCTTTGTCAGGGACTCGTCATTACTTAATACAGGCCAAGTAGCTTCTCTGGGATCACTTTAAGCACCTAGATAACCAGATGAACACTTCCAGCATCTTTCTGCAGAAGTCTCATTGCCCTCAACTTCAGGCAGCCGTTTTGGGTAGTGTCTAAGAAGTCGTCAAATCAGCTTGTCTCATACAGGGTACGTGCAGTCTGTGGGAAGCTTTCACATATCCTTTCTTCTTACAAGCTGTGAGATCACAGGTCATGCCCAATTCTGCCCACTTTTACACTTTGCCACCAGGGAAGAGAACAAAC
This sequence comes from Sapajus apella, assembly GCF_009761245.1. Classification (NCBI taxonomy): domain Eukaryota; kingdom Metazoa; phylum Chordata; class Mammalia; order Primates; family Cebidae; genus Sapajus; species Sapajus apella. Next base: position 3,381,924 of record NW_022436961.1, read on the forward strand.
CACAATCTCTAGCCCTTTGGATCTTGCAGGTGATGTCAGAGTCCAATCTACCACTTCCAAGTAACAAGAACATGCTCCTCAAACCCTCTAGGTAGTTCTATGGAATCCCTTCTCTGCAGGCTTAAGGTGAGGAGAAGAACTCCACAGTCCCACAAGGAACTCACAGTACAATACAGCTCTGTCTTAAGAAAGTATCTACCCACTTCTCTCTTCTTCAGTCTCTTCTTTATACTGTTGGTGAGTGGTCAGCACAGGTTCGTGACCACTTCCCCTGGACGCTCTGCTCTGATGCTCTCTTACCTCATTTTGGTAATGTGGGTATATTTATCATTTGGGTCTAGGACTTCCCAGTAGGACTTCAGCTGGCACGCTCATACAGAAAGTGTTCCATTTTAACAACTCTTGAAAACAGTAAGAATAGCGAGCTCATATTGATCACTTGTTATGTGCTGGGCACTGCCACATACATGCCATATCTCACTCAGCTCTCTCCACGATACTGTAGGAAAACAGAAGTCCAGACAGGTCAAATAATTTGCATAAAGTTACCCAGGGAGCAAGTTGCAAAGCTGTTTCAGCGCAGGGCATTTATTTTCTTTTTAGGAAAAGAGGAGTAACTTTGCCTCTTAGAAATTTAATACCATGCATTGATAAAAACAAATGCTACAGCTTTCAGCCCAGGCGTTTACTGTGCTAGAACAGGATTTTGTACTCATTTGCTAAACATTATTATATATATATAAATATATGTCTTTTTTTTTTTGAGACAGGGTTTTACTCTGTCATGCAGGCTGTCATCCAGGAAGGCAGTAGCACTATCATAGGTCACTGTAACCTTGAACTGGGCTCTCAGCCTCCTGAATAGCTAGGACTACAGCTGTGTGTCACCACGCCTGACTTAAAATTTTTTTGAGACAGGATATTGCTATTTGGCCCAGGCTGGTCTTGAACTCCTAGTCTCAAGTGATCCTTCTGCCTCGGCCTCCCAAAGCATTGGGATTACAGGCCATTTTAGTATCTTATTCACTTAGTTCCTACAAAACCTAGTGATGTGATTGGCCTTATCTTTGTTTTGTAGATGAAGAAACTGAGGCTAGAAAGAAGTTATGTGACTTCCTCTGGATCACAGAACAAGAAATGACTGGAGTCAGAATTAAAACCCAGCATTTCAGATCATGACCAACTTTACTTTTCTCTCTACTCTGAAGGGACTACTAGCAGAAGGAATGTGTTTCATTATGGGTTTCAGCTCTGTGGTAAATGTTTAGAGCTATTTGATTAAAGCTGCTTTTTAACATAAATTGGCTCTAGATGAGTCAAGATTTTTACTAAACTTCTGAAAGCAAAGATCATCTTATTCATCTTGGCTTCCCTAGTACCTCCAAAGTTGATACTGTATTAGTGAATTAATTAAATGAATGAAAAAGTGAATGAATAGATTGTCTTCTAAATTCTGGTGGAACGTAAGACTTCACATGAACCAAACTGATGTATTAATCTTCTCCTGGTATTTACATTTTATAAAATGATCCGAGAAGGAACACCTAAATGAATAATGTCTAGAGTTGAATTTCCATTGCTGCCATTGGAATAGAGTGGAAAGGAATTGAGATAGAATTTTTCTCTGGAGTCTCAAATTTCACTGCAGAGATGACAAAGTATTATGTCTACATGCTCTAGAGAAAAATAGAATGCATCTTTATTTGAGTATAAAATGTCCAGAAACACCTTACTTCAATTCAAAGGAGGATGCTCTAATAATTTAAGCCATCCAGAAATGGAATAGGCTGCTTCTAACATATTCATATTCATACTTCTGCTAAGAGAACTGTTGGCTGTGCTCTGCAATGAGGGGTTGAAGTGTTGGTGTGGTAGACCAGGAGTTCTCTCAGATACTCTGTCCCTGAACTTCCGGAGTTGCTAGGATTCATGCAGGTGGTTGATGACAGGATGCAGCTAACCAGGTCTGTCTGTCATCCACAGGTCTGAGGCGCAATTACAGATGTACCATCTGCAGTGTCTCCCTAAACTCAATAGAACAGTATCATGCCCATCTGAAAGGATCTAAACACCAGACCAAGTAGGTACTTTTGTGCTTTTATGTTTCGGTTTCTTCTGTGTAACTTTTAGTAAGATGATTAAACGCTAAACACGTCACTTATTTCTAAATAAGTAGAAAGGAAATTATATCTCTTTTGTTTCAAAGGTCATATGATATTTACGCTTACTTGAAGAGTGGCTTCTTTTCTTTTTTTGGCATGAGTAATGAGAATCTTCTATTTTTTTCACTTTTTCAAGGGCAGTTTAACATACTTTTATAAAATTAGGACATATTGTAATCTATACTGTTTTAAAATAAATAATATTCTTATTTGTAGGATGTACCAAACTTCGGTGATGTGAAGACAAATTCTATGAATATCTTCCACCACTTTCCCTTTCTGGATGAATATTGTTGATTATTATAGAAAATAACAAATCCCCCAGTATATTAAGTCACTTATGTATATATATAGCTAATTCCAAGTGAATGGAAACTCATTCCATTTTTTCCAAGATTCTCATAATTTTAAGCTGAGAAAGGCTTACCAGGCACATTTCACTCATATTTATGCTATGCAGCTCTTTAAAAACCACTGACATTAGCTTCACAAACATTTTTAAACCAGCTGCTAGGTCTGTTAATAAAATGCTAATGAAATATGAAAAAAACAAAGAATGTCTCAAAAAGATGTAATTTTCCTGAGCATAATTGTTTTCATTTCTCTAGTATTCATTAGGAGGATCATGTAACAGCTTGGACTGTATCAAGACCTCATGAATTATGAATGTTAATTTAACAAACATTTACCGAGAGCCCACTATGTGTCACACTCCAAGCTGTGCTCTGGGGAAGAAAAGATGAATAGATCGAGTCTTTCCTCTTGTGGAGTCCCCTGTCAGGCTGGGGAAACAACTGTGTAAACTCATAGATTGTTCTGTAATGCCACGTGTGCACCCCGAGCTTTAAGTATGGGGGAGGAAGCAACCCAGGGCAAAGGGGACACTGGCACAGAAGCTGGGGCATGAGGATGAGGTTATGGTCTGATTTTGGTCAACACACTAACTTTGCTTCCTAGCATAGCACTATATACATTTTAGGGGCTTTATACACTTTTAATTAAATGAATACAGGTATTGATCCACTTACAACCTATGCAACTTACGACCACTCGACTTTACGACCACAATCGCTAGCCACGACTGCTCTGCATCTGGCAGCGCAAACGTTGCTCAGCTGGGCGTACGACAGTGCGGACCAGCTTCCAGCAGCACTACCATCTCCGAGTGCACCATTTCAACTGTACACATAGCCTACTCAACTTACGACCAAATCGTGTTACGACCGGTAGGCCGGTCCCAATCGTGGTCGTGAGTTGAGCACTAGCTGTATGTGATTTCAAAAGATGAGTAACAATTTTCTAGACAGGAGTATGAAATGGAGCATTACAAGCAAAGAAATTGTTTTGCAAAGATATTGTAAAGATGTACATCACAGGGAGTCTGGCTCAGGTGAGAAAATTTAAACCCAGTGTTAGTTACTGACTCTGTTTCCTCCTCAGTATTATGCTGTCTTGTGAGTTAAAGCCAATTCCATGGCTTGCATTACTCTGGTCCACCCAAAGGATTCTTATCAGGATAATTCTTCAAAAAAATTTTCCTTGATTTGTTATGGAATACCTAGAGTTCTTGCATTGATTATTGGATACTGCCCATCCCCCCAAGCTGTTTTCATTATTTCTCTAAATAACGTGTTGCTAGAGGCACCATATACATTCAAATTAACCTGTATCTGATGTGCAGACAGACACACAAATACCTGCAACAATAAAAGACAACTTTTTGGGTCCATATATTCATTGCTCAATAAATAGAAAATAATAGAAAAAGATAAACAATGGTGACTTTAAATGATATGAATCATGTAAATAATTAATATAGATAGTGCCTCCAGATTCAGAAAAATGTCTCTTTTCCCTGTTCTGTACATATATAAGTTCATGGGCTAGAAGCTGTGCTAGGTATTTTCACATCTATTACTTCATTTAATTCCCTTAACTACCCTTGAGATAAATACTAATATTATTGACCTGTTATCTTACATGAGAAAACTGATACTCAGAGAGGTTAAGTGACTTGCCCACTATCACCCTGACAACAGATGGCAGAGCCAGCACTGATCACAGCAGTGTCTGACTTATGTCTTTACTTACTCCATGTCATTCAGTTACCACGAACATAGGCTTGGGATGAGAGCCAATAGAGAGTAGTATGTGCATTTTGAAAAGAGGGTACCACTTCCTTGAAGTGATTTAAATATACAAAACTTCAGAACGGAACATCTCTTATAGTGCTGCCTTCTTTCCTGTAAATAAGATGTTATTATTTCTAACTCAAAAGCACAAAGATGCTCTCTTTCTGAAGTGTAAAATTAAAGACAGGTGAAGAAAATAATTATAATGTCCTGTTTCACATGCCTGTTTTATCTGCCCTTAGACCTAATTTGCATATCATGTGCAGGCATGCTTGAGAGAGAGAGAGAGAATAAATGACAAACGTTTGTTCAATTCTTTTGTCTCTTTATCGTATTCTTAGTATCGTTATAGTATTCGTATATATACAATATAAATTGTATCATTTTCTTAGTAAGTTGTAGATGTTTCTAATTTTTAAGGGAATCTAATAATCAGTCTTTTTTATGGTTAAGTGTTTTTAGTGCTACTTAAGAATTATCTGCTTCTCCCGAGGTCATTAAGATAACCTCCTATGATATTATGTTGTTTTTCCTTACGAATATAGGTCTTTGATCTGCCTAGTGTTAATTTGATGCATAGTGTAAGGGAGATGTTAAGTTTCAGGATTTTTTTCCATGCAGTAAGATACCAATTAATCAATACTATTTACTGAATAGACTGTCATAGACTTTTTATAAATTAGATGATTTACATATATGTTTAGATGTGTGTCTGTCTCTATATTCTGTCTCCGTGTTATATTTGTCTTTTTCATGCAAATGTTACATTACTTATTTCCTATAGTTTTATAGCAAGTCTTGATATGTGATAGGGTAAACCTTCTAATTCTATCTTCTTATTCAAGACTATCTTCAGTATTCTTTCCTCTTTGTGTTCCCCTATAATTTTTAGAATCAGCTTGTCAACTTCCTCAAAAAATCCTTCAAAATACTGAGTCTTCTAATCCGTAATCATGATATATACCAGCATTTGTTTATATCTTCTTTAATTCTTTCAATAATGTTTTGTTGAGTTCTTTGTAGAGGTCTTATACATCTTCATTTAGACTTATTTCTAAGAATTTGTAGTTTTGTTGTTTGATACTAAATTTGATTATTTAAAAATTTCATTGTTAAAATTATTAAATTCAATAAGAATTAAAATGTATTATTTATAATTGATACATAATTATACACATATTTTGGGGATACAGTGTGACATTTTGTTATATATTTATAATTACCAAATTCATCATCTTCAACATTTATTTCTTTATATTGGGAACATTCACAATCCTCTCTTCTAGCTATTTGAAAATATGCAATAAATTTTTGTAGAACACTAAAACTCGTTTCCTTTATCGAGGTGGAATTTTGTATCCATTAGCCAATATTTTCCTCTCCCCTTTCCCAACTATTCTTCTCAGCCTCTAATAACTACTATTTGACTCTACTTCTAAGAGATCAGCTCTTTTAGCTTTCATATATGAGTGAGCAGATGTGGTATCTTCTTTTTGTACCAGGCTTATTTCACTTAATATAATATCCTCCCAACTCGTCCATGTTTCCATGAATGACAAGAGTTAATTCTCTTGAATGGCTGAATAGTATTATATGTCTTTATACAGATGACATTCTCCCTATCCATTCATCTGTTGATGGACACATGGTTTGATTCCATATTTTGGCTCTTGTGAATACTGCTACAACAAAAACGGGAGCACAGACATCTCTCTCTCTTTTATTTATTTACTTTTTTTGAGACGGAGTTACACTCTTGTTGTCCAGCCTGGAGTGCAATGGCCCAGTCTCTGCTCACTCTAGGCTCTGCCTCCCAGGTTCAAGCGATTCTTCTGTCTCACTCTCCCAAGTAGCAGAGATTACAGGTGCCCACCATTATGCCTGGCTATTTTTTGTATTTTTAGTAGAGATGGGGTTTCACCATGTTGGCCAGGCTAGTCTTGAACTCCTGACTTCAGGTGATCTGCCCGCCTCAGCCTCCCAAAGTGCTGGGATTATAGGCATGAGCCACCACACCCTGCCAACATCTCTTAAACATGATGAATTTCTCTTTTTTGGATACATACCCAGTAGTGGAATTACTAGATCGTATGGTAGTTCTATTTTTAGATTTTGGAGGAATTGCTATACTGTTTTCCACAACAGTTGTACTAATTTGCATTCTCACCAACAGTGTAATAAGGGTTCCCCTTTCTTTGTATCCTTGCCAACATTTATCATCTTTTTAATAACAGACATTCTAAATTAGATGAGATGATATCTCATTCTGATAATTAGTGATATTGAGTGTTTTTTCATATACTTGTTGGACATTTATATGTCTTCTTTTGAGAAATATCTGTCTATATTTTTTTCATTTTTAATTACCTTATTTTTTTTCTTTGCTGTTGAGTCGTTGAGTTCCATGTATATTCTGGATATTAATACCTTCTCAGGTGAATAGCTTGCAAATATTTTCTCCTATTCAACAGGTTGTCTCTTTATTCTGTTGTCTGTTTCTTTTGCTGTGGAGAGCATTTTAGTTTTATATGGTCCTGTTCATCTATTTTTGCTTTTGTTGCCTATACTTTTAAGGTCTTATCCATAAAGTATTTGGCCAAACCAATGTTCTGAAATATTCTTCCTGTTTTCTTTTAGTCGTTTATAGTTTTGGGTCTTACATTTAAGCTTTTAATTCATTTGAGTTGATTTTTATATACGGTTTGAGAAAATAATCTGGTTTCATTTTTCTGCATATGAATATCTAGATTTCCCAGGATCATTAATTTATTGAAAATGCTATCCTTTCTCCAATTCAAGTTCTTGTGTCTTTGTCAAAAATCAGCTGGCTATAAATATATGAACATATTTCTGGGTGCTCCATTTTGTTCCCTTGGTGTAAGTGTCTGCTTGTATGCCAGTACCATGTTGGTTTGCTTACTGTAGCTTTGTAGTATGTTTTGAAGTCAGGTGGTGTGATGCCTCCAGCTTTGTTTTATTTACTTTTTCCCCCTCAGGGTTTCTTTGACTATTTGGGATTTATTGTGGTTCCATATGAATTTTTTATTTTTTATTTTTCTATTTTTTTGAAGAATGTCATTAGTATTTTAATAGGGATTACGTTGAATCTGTAGATTACTTTTGTAGTATGGTCATTTTAACAATATTAATTATATTATTCCATGATTATTGTATGTCTTTCCAATTTTTTGTGTGTCCTCTTCAATTTCTATCATCATTATTTTATAGTTGTTCTTGCAGAAGTCTTTTACCTCTTTGGTTAAATTTATTTTTAGGTATTTTATTTATTCATTTTTTGTAACTATTGTAAACAGAACTGCTTTCATGATTTATTTGATTTGCTAGTATCTTGTATCAATTTTAGCATCTATGTTCATTATGAATATTGGCCTGTAGTTTTCTTTTATGTGTGTCCTTGTCTGTTTTGATTGTTTGTTTGTTTGTTGTTGTTGTTTTTGTATCATGATAATGCTGCTCTCTTAGAATAGAAAGATTCATTCTACTTGATATTTTTGGAAGAGTTTGAGGAAAATTGAGTATTAGTTCCTCTTTAAATGTTTGGTAAAATTCAGAACAGAAGCTGTTTGGTTCTAGATTTTTCTTTGTTGGGAGACTTTTTAATTACATATTCAGTCTCATTACTCATTATTGATTTATGGCCTAACATATGGTTAATAAGAAGATTTCATACACAGACAAAAAGAATGTGCAATCTGCAGGTTCAGGTTTTCTTTTTCTTCTTGGTTCAATCTTGTAAGTTGTATGTGTTCAGGATTTATCTGTTTTCTCTAGGCTTACTAGTGTGTCGGTGTATAGTTGTTTGTAATAGCCTTCTAATCATCCTTTGTATTTCTGTGGTTTCAGATGTAATGTGCCCATTTTTATTTCTAATTTTCTTTATTCGGGTCTTCCTCTTTTTTTCATAGTATAGGTATCTGTTTGTCAATTTTGTTTGCTTTTTAGAAAAAAAAAATAAACTTTTCCTTTTGTTGATCTTTTTAAATTTTTTGGCCCCAATTCTGTTTATTTCTGCTCTGCTCTTTATTATTTACTTTCTTATAATAATTTAGGGTTTGATTGTTCTTGCTTTTCTAATTTTTTGAAGTGCATTTTTAGGTTATTTGAAATCTTTCTACTTTCAAAATGTAGGTGCTTATTGCTGGAAATTTTCCTCTTAGTATTGCTTTTACTGTATTCCATAAGTTTGGGAATGTTGTGTTTCCATTTTTATTGGTTTCAAGAAATTTTTAGGCCGGGCGCGGTGGCTCAAACCTGTAATCCTAGCACTTTGGGAGGCCGAGGGGGGTGGATCACGAGGTCAAGAGATTGAGACCATCCTGGTCAACATGGTGAAACCCCGTCTCTACTAAAAAAAAAAATACAAAAAATTAGCTGGGCATGGTGGCGCGTGCCTGTAATCCCAGCTACTCAGGAGGCTGAGGCAGAAGAATTGCCTGAACCCAGGAGGCGGAGGTTGCGGTGAGCCGAGATCGCGCCATTGCACTATAGCCTGGGTAACAAGAGCGAAATTCCGTCTCAAAAAAAAAAAAAAAAAAAGAAATTTTTAAATTCTTTTTAATTTCTTAACTGACCCAGTTGGTAGTTCAGGGGTATTTATTTAACTTTTATGAATTGGTACAGTTTTGAAAGTTCATCTTGTTATTGATTTCTAGTTTTATTCTATTGTGGTTGAAAAAGATATTTGATATCATTTTTATTTTAAAAATTTATTGAGACTTGTTTTAAAGCCTAATGTGGTCAATCCTGGAGAATATTTCACATGCAGATAAAAAGAGTGTGCATTATGCACATGCTGGATGAAATGCTCTGTAAATGTAGTGTAGCTTAAATTCAGTATTTCCTTGTAGATTTTCTGTTTAGATGATCCATTTATTGATGCGAATGAGGCATTGAAGTCTGCAACTATGATTACATTGGAATCTATATTTCCCTTTAGATCTAATAATATTTGCTTTATATATCTGGGTGTTCCATTGTTAGGGACATATGTATTTATAATTGTTAAATCCTCTTGTGGAATTGACCCCTTTGTCATTATTTAGTGATCTTCTTTGTCTCTTTTTACAGTTTTTAACTGAAAGGCTGTTTTACCTCAGGTCGATACAGCTACTCTTGCTTAAGTTTCTGTTTGCATGGAATAGTTTTTTCTTTTGTTTCTTCACTTTCAATCTCTAGTAAAGTAAAGTGAGTTTCTTGTAGGTAGCATATAGCTGGGTCTTTTTAAAATCCATTTAGCAGGCCTTTACCTTAACATTAGAAAATTTAATTCGCTTGCATTCAAGATCTCAATATTTTTTTTTATTGTACTTTAGGTTCTGGGGTACATATGCAGATCATGTAGGATTGTTGCATAGGCACACACATGGCAATATGGTGTGCTGCCTCTGTTCCCGTCATCTACATCTGGCATTTCTCCCCATGTTATCCCTCCCCAACCTCCCCACACCCCAGCTGTGCCTCCCTTGGCCCCCGACAACAGACCCCAGTGTGTGATGCTCCCCTCCTTATGCCCATGTGTTCTCATTGTTCAACACCTGCCTATGAGTGAGAACATGTGGTGTTTGATTTTCTGTTCTTGTGTCAGTTTGCTGAGAATGATGGTTTCCAGATTCATCCATGTCCCTACAAAGGATAGGAACTCATCAATTTTTATTGCTGCATAGTATTCCATGGTGTATATGTGCTACATTTTCCTTGTCCAGTCTATTGTCAATGGGCATTTGGGTTGGTTCCAGGTTTTTGCTATTGTAAACAGTGCCACTATGAACATACATGTGCATGTGTCTTTATAATAGAAAGATTTATAATCCTTTGGGTATATACCCAGTAATGGGATTGCCGGGTCAAATGGAATTTCTCTTTCTAGGTCCTTGAGGAAGGGCCACACTGTCTTCCACAATGGTTGAACTAATTTACACTCCTACCAACAGTGTACAAGTGTTCCTATTTCTCCACATCCTCTCCAGCATCTGTTGTCTCCAGATTATTTAATGATTGCCATTCCAACTGGCATGAGGTGATATCTCAATGTGGTTTTGATTTGCATTTCTCTAATAATCAGCGATGATGAGCATTTTTTCATATGTTTGTTGGCCTCATATATGTCTTCTTTTGAAAAGTTTCAGTTCATATCCTTCGCTCACTTTTGGATGGGTTTTTTCTTGTAAATCTCTTTTAGTTCTTTGTAGATTCTGGATATTAGCCCTTTGTCAGATGGGTAGATTGCAAAATTTTTTTCCCATTCTGTTGGTTGCCGGTTCACTCTATTGATGGCTTCTTTTGCTGAACAGAAGCTCTGGAGTTTAATTAGGTCCCATTTTTCTATTTTGGCTTTTGTTGCCAATGCTTGTGGTACTGTAGACATGAAGTCCTTGCCTATGCCTATGTCCTGAATGGTTTTGCCTAGGTTTTCTTCTAAGGATTTTATGGTGTTAGGTCTTATATTTAAGTCTTTAATCCATCTGGAGTTAATTTTAGTGTAAGGTGTCAGGAAGGGGTCCAGTTTCTGTTTTCTGCACACTGCTAGCCAGTTTTCTCAACACCATTTATTAAACAGGGAATTGTTTCCCCATTGCTTGTTTTTGTGAGGTTTGTCAAAGATCAGATGGTTGTAGAGAGTGGCATTGCCTCCAAGGCCCCTGTTCTGTTCCATTGGTATATATCTCTGTTTTGGTATCAGTACCATGCTATTTTGATTACTGCAGCCTTGTACTATAGCTTGAAATCAGGTAGCACGATGTCTCCAGGTTCGTTCTTTTTGCTTAGAACCATCTAGGCTAAGCAGGTTCTCTTTTGGTTCCATATGAAGTTTAAGGTGGTTTTTTCCAGTTCTGTGACAAAGGTCATTGATAGCTTGATGGGAATAGCATTGAATCTATAAATTACTTTGGGCAGTATGGTCATTTTCACAGTCTTGATTCTTCCTCACCATGAGCATGGAATGTTTCTCCATCTGTTTGTATCCTCTCTTATTTCCTTGAGCAGTGGTTTGTAGTTCTCCTTGAAGAGGTCCTTTACATCCTTTGTTAGTTGTATTCCTAGGTATTTTATTCTCTTTGTAGCAATTGTGAATGGGAGTTTGCTCATGATTTGGCCCTCTGTTAGTCTGTTATTGGTGTATAGGAATGCTTGTGATTTTTGAATATTGATTTCATAACCTGAGACTTTGCTGAAGTTGCTTATCAGTTCAAGGAGATTTTGGGCTGAGACAATGGGGTTATCTAAATATACAATCATTTCATCTGCAAATAGAGACAATTTGACTCCCTCATTTCCTAATTGAATACTCCCCCCCTTTTTTTTTTCTTGCCTGATTGCTCTGGCTAGAACTTCCAATGCTATATTGAATAGGAGTGGTGAGAGAGGGCATCCTTGTCTAGTGCCGGATTTCAAAGGGAATGCCTCCAGTTTCTGCCCATTCAGTATGATATTGTCTGTAGGTTTGTCATAAGTAGTGTTATTGTTTTGAGATATGTTCCTTCAATACCTAGTTTATTGAGAGTTTTTAGCATAAAGTGCTGTTGAATTTTGTTGAAGGCCTTTTCTTCATCTATTGAGATAATCATGTGATTTTTGTCTTTGGTTCTGTTCATGTGGTGGATTACATTTATAGACTAGTGTATGTTGAACAAGCCTTGCATCCCTGGAATGAAGCCTACTTGATCATGATGGACAAGCTTTTTGATGTGCTGTTGCAATCAGTTTGCCAGTATTTTATTCAAGATGTTTGCATCTATGTTCATCATGGATATTGGCCTGAAGATTTTTTTCTTGTTGATTCTCTGCTGGATTTTGGTATCAGGATGATGTTGGTCTCATAAAATGATTTGGGAAGGATTTCCTCTTTTTGTATTGTCTGGAGTAGTTTCTGAAGGAATGGTACCAGCTCCTCTTTGTACATATGGTAGAATTCAGCTGTGAACCACCTGGACCTGGACTTTTTTTTGGTTGGTAGGCTATTAATTGCTGCCTCAGCTTCAACCCTTGTTATTGGTCTATTCAGGGTTTCAACTTCTTCCTGGTTTAGCCATGGGAGTGTGGGTACAAGTGTCCAGGAATTTATACATTTCTTCTAGGTTTACTAGTCTATGTGCATAGAGTTGTTTGTAGTAATCTCTGATTGTAGTTTGTATTTCTGTGGAATCAGTGGTGATATCCCCTTTATCGTTTTTTATTGCATCTATTTGATTCTTCTCTCTTTTCTTTTTTATTCATCTGGCTAGTGGTCTGTCCATTTTGTTGATCTTTTCAAAAATCCAGCTTCAGGATTTATTGATTTTTTGAAGGTTTTTTTTTTGTGTGTCTCTATCTCCTTCAGTTCTGCTCTGATATTAGTTATTTCTTGTCTTCTGATAGCCTTTGAGCTTTTTTGATCTTGCTCCTCTAGCTCTTTCAATTTTGATGATAGGGTGTAGATTTTAGATCTTTCCTCACTTCTCATGTGGGCATTTATTGCTATAAATTTCCCTCTAGACACTGCTTTAAATGTGTCCAAGAGATTCTGGTATGTTGTGTCTTTGTTCTCGTGGGTTTCGAAGAAGATATTTATTTCTGCCTTCATTTCATTGTTTATCCAGTCAACGTTCAGGAGCCACTTGTTCAGTTTGCATTAAGTTGTGTGATTCTGAGTTAGTTTCTTAATTCTGAGTTCTAATTTGATTGCCCTGTGGTCTGAGAGACTGTTTGTTATGATTTCTGTTTTTTTGCATTTGCTGAGGAGTGATTTACTTCCAATTACATGTTCAATTTTAGAGTCGGTGCAAAGAAGTGATGAGAAGAATATATATTGTATTTGGGGTGGAGATTTCTGTAGCTGTCTATTAGGTCTGCTTGGTCCAGATCTAAGTTCAAGTCCTGAATATCTTTGTTAATTTTCTGTCTCATTGATCTGTCTAATATTGACAGCGAAGTGTTAAAGTCTCCCACTATTATTGTGTCTCTTTGTAGGTCGTTAAGAATTTGCTTTACTTACCTGGGTGCTCCTGTATTGGGTGCGTTTATATTTAGGATTGTTAGCTCTTCTTGATGCATTGATCCTCTTACCATTATGTAATGTCCTTCTTTGTCTCTTTTGATCTTTGTTGGTTTAAAGTCCATTTTATCAGAGATTAGGATTACAACTCCTGCTTTTTTTTGCTCTCCATTTGCTTGATAAATCTTCTTCCATCCCTTTATTTTGAGCCTATGTGTGTTCTTGAAGATGGAGATGGGTTTCCTGGATACAGCACACTGATGGGTCTTGACTTTTTATCCAATTTGCCAGTCTGTGTCTTTTGATGGGGGCATTTAGCTCAGTTACATTCAAGGTTAATACTGTTATGTGTGAATTTGATCCTGCCATTTTGATGCTAGCTGGATGTTTTGGCTGTTAATTGACGCATTTTTTTTTTTCATTTTGTTGATGGTCTTTACCATTTGGTACATTTTTAGAGTGGCTGGTACTGGTTGTTCCTTTCTTTGTTTAGTGCTTCTTTCAGGAGCCCTTGTAAGACAGGCCTGGTGGTGACGAAATCTCTCAGCAATTGCTTGTCCATAAAGGATTTTCTTTCTCCTTCACTTAAGAAGCTTAGTTTGGCTGTATGTGAAACTCTAGGTTGGAAGTTCTTTTCTTCAAGGATGTTGGATATTGGCCCCCACTCTCTTCTGGCTTATAGGGTTTCTGTGGAGTGATCTGCTGTGAGTCGGATGGGCTTCCCTTTTTCTCTGGCTGCCCTTAGCATTTTTTCCTTCATTTCAACCCTGGTGAATCTGATGATTATGTGCCTTGGGGTTGCTCTTCTTGAGGAATGTCTTTGTGGTGTTCTCTGTATTTCCTGGACTTGAATGTTGGCCTGTCTTGTTAGGTTGGGGAAGTTCTCCTGGATAATATCCTGAAGAGTTTTCCAGCTTGGATTCATTCTCTTCGTCACATTCACGTACACCTGTCAAACACAGATTAGGTCTTTTCATATAATTCCATATTTCTTGGAGGCTTTGTTGATTTCTTTTCGCCCTTTTTTCTCTATTCTTGCCTTCTCATTTTATTTCATTGAGTTGATCTTCAATCTCTGATATCCTTTCTTCTGTTTGGTCGATTCAGCTATTGAAACTTGTGTTTGCTGCACTAAGTTCTCGTGCTTATTTTTCAGCTCCATCTAGTTGTTTATATTCTTCTCTGAGCTGTTTATTCTTGTTAGCAACTTATCTAACCTTTTTTCTAGGTTCTTAGTTTCTTTGTATTGGGTTAGCAAATGTTCTTTTAGCTCTGAGAAGTGTGTTATTACCCACTTTCTGAAGCCCGTTTCTGTCAATTCATCAGATTCATTTTCCATCCATCTTTGATCCCTAGCTGGTGAGGAGTTGTGATCCTTTGGAGGAGGAGAGGCGTTCTGGGTTTTGGTATTTTCATCCTTTTTGCACTGGTTTCTTCCCATCTTTGTGGATTTATCTATCTGTGGTCTTTGTAGTTGGTGACTTTTTGATGGGGTCTCTGAGTGGACGTTCTTTTCGTTGATGATGAAGTTATTTCTTTCTGTTTCTTAGTTTTCCTTCTAACAGTCAGGCCCCTCTGCTATAGGACTGCTGGAGGTCCACTCCAGACCCTGCTTGCCTGGGGATCACCCACAGGGGCTGCATAACAATAAGGATTGCTGACAGTTTCTTCTTCCTTTATCTTCGTGCCAGAAGGGTACCTGCCATATGTCAGCCTGAGCTCTCCTTTATGAGGTGTCTCTTTGGGTAGATGGGAGTCAGAGAGCTGCTTGAGGAGACAGTCTGTCCCTTATAGGAGCTCAAGTGCTGTGCTGATAGCTCCATTGTTCTGTGCAGAGCTGCTGGGTAGGTACTTTTAAGTCTGCTGCAGTGGAACTCATAACCACCTTTTTTCCCCAGGTGCTCTGTCCTAGGAAGGTCAGCCTTATTTGTAAGTTCCTGTCATGCTGCTGCCTTTTTTAGTAGATGCCTTGCCCAGCGTGGAGTATTCTAGTCACAGTCTGCCAGCAGAGGCATGGCTGAGCTGCC
The DNA here is from genome assembly GCF_009761245.1 of Sapajus apella. Classification (NCBI taxonomy): domain Eukaryota; kingdom Metazoa; phylum Chordata; class Mammalia; order Primates; family Cebidae; genus Sapajus; species Sapajus apella. The sequence continues at coordinate 3,397,237 of NW_022436961.1, forward strand.
ATAGGCTCTGCCCAGCTGCTGTGTGAACTGCCTCGGTAGTGGTGGTTGTCCTTCCCCTCTCTGAGCTGGACCGTCCTGGTTCCAGCTTCACTTGCTGTGAAACTCTCAATCCAGAGTGTTTCAGATTGCTTGTTTTGTGGGGGTGGTACCCACCAAGCCAGATCACCTGGCTCCCTGTCTCTGTCCCCACCATTTCAGTTGAATGGGCGACTCTGTCTCCCTGGCATTCCAGGTACCAGTTGAAACGGCCACCCAGATTTGTGTGAATTTCTGTGCTCCAACCTGGCACTGGCTGAAATTGCCATGCTGAAATCTACTGGCACTTTCTGGCCTGGGAATCTCCTGGTCTGTGGGCAGTCAAAATTTGTTTGGAAATGCAGTGGGCACTCACCCTCTGCATTGTTTTTGCTGGGAACTGCACTCCGGAGCTGTTCCTATTCCAAGATCGGTATTAATATGTTAGAACTTACTCCTGTCATTTTGTTAATTTATTGTCTGGTTGCTTTGTACCTCTTTTGTTTCTTTTTCTCTCTCTTATTGTTTATCCTTCCAGTTTGGTGGTTTTCCCTAGTGATAAGGTTCCTTTACCTTTCTCTTATATCTTGGTGAGACTTATACTTTCACATGTATTTATAATGGTAGTTATTCTTCTTTTATTTCTAGATGTAGGACTTCCTTAAACATTTTTTGTAAGGCTGGTCTGGTGATGATTAATTCCTTTAGTTTTTGCTTGTTTAGGAAAGACTTTATTTCTTCTTCATTTCTGAAGAATAGCTTCCCAGAGTATAGCATTCTTGAGACAGTTTTTTTTTCTTTTTCTTTCAGCATTTCAAATATGTCATCCCATTCTCTCCTGTACTCTGTGGTTTCTGGTAATAAATCTGTTGTTAATCCAATGGAGATTCCCTTATATGTCATCTGATGCTTTTCTCTTGCTGTTTTTAGAATTCTCTCTTTGTCTTTGACTTTTGATAATTTGACTGTAGTGTGCCTCAGGGAGGACCTTTTTGAATTTAAAATACTTGGGAACTTTTAAGCTGCCTTGATCTGGTTGTTTATGTGTCTCTGAAGACTTAAGAAATTTTTAGCTGTAATTTCATTAAATAGGTTTTCTACACATTTTCCCATCTCTACTCCTTGAACTCCCATAATACAAATATTTGTATTATGGTTTCCCATATGTTTTTAGGCTTTCTTCATTCTTTTTTACTCTTTATTATTTTTCTATTTTGTCTGCCTGAGTTGTTTCAAAAAGCTTGTCTTCAAGCTTAGAAATTATTTCTTCTGCTTGAGCTAGTCTTTTTTAATATTCTTGATTGTAAGTTTTATTTTATCATTGAATTTGTCATTACTAAGTTATGTTTGATTATCTTTTTTGAGATATCTAACTTTTGTTGAATTTCTTATTCTGATCACAAATCGTTTTTCTAATTTTATTGAATTGTCTCTCTGTAGTCTCTTGTATCTCACAGAATTTCCTTAAGATTTTTATCTTGAATTCTTTTTCTTGCATTTTGTAATTTCCTTTTTTTATGGCTCTGTTACAGGGGCATTATCTTCCTTTGGAGTTGTCATGTTTCCTTCATTTTCATGTTTGTTATATCCCTACATTGATAACACTGCATTTGGTAGAATAGTCACCGCTTCCAATTTTATGGAATAGCTTTCAAAGAAAAGACTTTTTCCTGTAGATCGACCCCAGGGTCTCAGTAGGGTAGATTGTACTGATTTTGGTTCTAGGTAAACACGGAAGTATAGTCTTTGTACAATGTATCCAACTCTAATTCACATGAGTGGTGTTGTAAGTGCCTCAGTGGCCTCAGCTGTGGGAGTTTGCGGTGGCAATAGTTTGGTTTTGCTGAAGGTGAGCTTACTGAGCTGGTTCTCAGGCTGGGGACATGGTCATGCACTTGTTGGGTCAGCTGGCTCTGGGACTGACTCTTTTGGGATGAGGATTTTGAGCTGTTTCTCCAGCCTGGGGCATAGGCATTTGATGGCTTGGGTTTCTCAGGGGTGTGTCTGCTTGGAGTGGGTCTATAATACTATTTCTCTGTCTGGGCACATGGCATACAGTGGCTTAGCAATCCAGGGACAGATCTGACAGCCTGTTTCTCCAGCCAGTGGTGCTAGGGAGGACTATCTGGGGGCAGGTGTGCTGGGCTGTTTGGCTTGGACAGCCTGGGGTTGACTCCCCTGCTGTGCAGAATTAGAGTCATGGCCATTTCTGAGCCTCAGCTTTCAACAGCTGGGGGTAGCCATGTTGCAGCCACTCATATGAGCTTGGTGAAACAACAACAGAGTCCCAAGGCTGGACCGGCACAGTGGCTATCAGCTCCCCAGAGCAGGTCATGCTCCAGCAGTGACTTTGATTTCAAAGTAACGCCATACTGCAGCAGCCTGCTTCCTGGGGTTATGGTCAGTACACAATGTGCGCTTCTACTTTGGAATAATGTAGCCACATGAATTATAAGCATCTCTTCAAACTGTGCTCAGTGCTTGTGAGAACTTTGCAATTCTCCTGTAGTAAGAACTAAAGGCGTCTGCAGTAACAGTGTGGGCTGGTGAGGGCCTTCTGCCTATCTTTTCTCCACATGGGAAAGTCCCTCTTGGCTCTGAGTCAAATTTGATGGAGAAGACAGGGTGGCAGAGGTGGGTGCCTCGTTCCCCTCTCTATGCTGCCATCCTGAGCTTTTGTGCTCCACAGGGAATTTGCCCATTTTTTTGCTGTACTTCAGCATTCACCTTCAGACGCTCTAATCAAATTTTAGTTGTTTATTCATTATTTTGGCACCTTTTTTGTGGGAGGAACAAATGCCAGGCACTACTAGTCAGACATCTTGCTGACATCTCCTTACTTATAGTCTGTCTGCATATTCTCCCCAGGAGAAATAGGTAGTTGAAAACCTTTACATATAAATATGGATTTGCCTGTGTATCCCTTTTTCTATAATTTTTGGCTTTGTATACTCAAAGTATATTATTAGATACTTACAAACATAAATTTTAAAAATATATTTCCATTCAATTGGTCCTTTACATCACCTTTTATTCATTATGAAATGTTTTTCTTTTTCTCTAGTATGATGTTTTTCCTTAAAGTATACTCTTTCTGATATTAGTGTACACCAACATCAAATACACTAACTCTTAAAAGCTTTTAAAGGTTTGAAATATTCTTCCTTTAAGTTTAATAATATCCAGATTTTATTTTGTTTTCAGATGGAAGGTTGGTGTGATAGCAGTTACTGTATTATAGTTGAAAATGTAAGTCAGCCAAATGTACTTAACTATTGCAATCTGATCAACTGAATAAATGTAAGTATTCAGGTGCCAGTAATTGTAGAGGTATCAGATTATATTTTTAGTAATAATATCTAAAGAAGTGTTGGTAAGAGTAAAGATGATTAAACTGTGTGGCGTAAAGGGCACCGAATTGCGAGTCAGGAGATTTTAATTCTCTTCACCTTTGCCACTGAATGATCTTGTCCACTGACAAGTCTTTTCTCAGTTTTAGTTCCCTCATGGATTAGTGATCAGTGATGACAAGAACATGGCAAATATGGGTCCACTTTCCATGCCCTTGCTCATGATAGTGATCCTGGAACTCTTTCCAGCTCATCCTAAATTTAGCTTTAAAATTGTTCTCAAAATGGGTTTCCAGATAGCCTTTACCATTTTATTGGAGCTAGCACTTGATGAATATAGTAGGTTGAATAATGTCTTCCTAAAGCTTGGTTCCCCCAGAGCCTCAGAATATGACCTTAAATGTACATAGGGTCTTTGCAGATGTAATCAGTTAAGACTCTCAAGAGGAAATTATCCTAAATCTACAGTGAGCCTTAAATCCAATGGCTGGTGGCTTTAAAAAAGAAAGGAATGGGAGATTCGGACACACAGAGGAGAAGGCTAAGTGCAGATGAAGGCAGAAATTGGGGTTATGTTTCCACAAACCAAGGAATCAGCAGGAACTGGAAAAGTCAAGGAAGGATTTTCCCCTAGAGCCTTTGGAGGGAGAGTGATGAAGCTGACACCTGGATTTCACACTTCTGGCCTTCAGAGATTGTGATTAAATCTTGTCTTATGGAGAGAATGAATTTGTGCCGTAAACCACTCATGTTGTAACTTGTGAGCCTCTGGAGTATAGCAACAAATTAAAATGCTCTGAAAATGTGATCACATCTAAAATGTACAGCATTTTTATAGTTGGCCAGATGTTCTTATCTCCATGTGATAGGTTAGAAGATTCAGTCTCAGAGAAGTGACTTATCCAAGGCCCTAAAAGGAATTTTTAGCAGAGACAAGAATCAGATCATCTGCCCTTATTACTGCTACTACTATGATAATTCATCAAAAAGTAATAACCATATTGCTCTTTGCTGGTAGTAACGCAGTCTTCTACTTTTTGGGGCAACTGCTGTAAGCAGCATAATGGTGGTCAAATTTCTCTCCGTTGTTAAATAGCAAGAGAAATATTAACTACCTGATGAGATTAAAGGTTTGGAAATGCAAATGTTCATGGCAATATATAAAGCAATTGCCTATTAGTAGATTTTTCAGGGCTTCCAGGGGATACAGTCTGTCAATTAATACAAATGATTAAAATAAAATTTAAAGGCACTATGAGTATGTACCATAGACTAATGAACAATTCCCACTTAATATACTTAAATTTGGGCTTAGGGAACATTCCAGGCCTCAGGACATTATGCTACCTAGAAATAAAGAATGTGAAAGTTCTCATTACTTACTGTGATACTTCAGTTGGTTGCAAATGAGACACGAGTGTCTAAGAGAATAAATCGGACTGACCAAACGTTAGCAGTAATTTCTAAATCTGCTTCTTACTTTGAGAAGAAGCCTTAAAGCATGACACTCATTGGCTTCTCTGAGGTTTTTTCCAGCTGGTATGAATCCTCCTGACAAAGGCCTTATATTATTTATTCCCTCATTATACTCATTTATTTGGGAAGTACTTGAGTAGAATGCTCAGAAAATTTTCAGGGATGGAATATCTTTGCTTTAAGTATTTTAGAATTAACTTCCCACATTCAGCATACTAGTGAGTTAGCTGAGGGTTGCACGGTAATAAATAAGACATTTTTGTAAGATATGCAAACCACCAAGAATCGTATATGTTTAATAAAAAACAAAAGCAGCTTAAAAGCCCAAGAAGATGTTCCTTTTGAAAACAATCAAACCACAAATCATGCATGGACTTCAAAAGCTAAACATATTAATACTCTTTGTAGAATTTTCAATGTAGTGTACTGGTATTTAACCAAGACCTCCAATAACCAAGAAACTTGAGATTTCAATATTATGCTTTTTATGAGAAAGCATTTTTTTTCTGAAAAATACAAAATATATATTACCAGTAAAGTTTTGAGATATGGGCCATAAGAAAATACTGAAATTAGAGCTCTCCATTTCCAAATAATGCAAAGTTATTTTTCTTCAGCTGATAATCATTTGTAAGCTGCCAGCTGGATAAAGACTGTAATCTGAAACCCAAGGCTAATTTTTTGCTTGCCCCATTTTATAATTCGGAATGTACAAAACAGCTTGTCTCTCTGAAAGTGAGACTTGTGGCGTGTCACCAAGTCTTTCTAGCTAAGGGCTATCTGGGTAATCAGCATCACTGTGGCAACTACAGGGATGTGGCTGTGTCACAGCCTTTGGGCCAAAGGGTGCTTTCTACCTAGCACTGTCTTTAATTGGTAGCACTGAAGTCCACTATTGTTAAGAGCCCTCTCTTCTATGAGGCAGGCCTGAGAAGAAAGAAGCTCTAACTTCTCACATGGAAGAGGCAGTAGTTTGTAGAGAAAGGAATTTCAGAGATGCCAGAAGAGACTATATCTCTCTATATCTACAGCACTAATACACAGGCAATTTTGGCAGCTCTATTTTTCCTAAGTTGCACTTGCATGCTTTTGCTACACATGTCGTACCTAGGGATACATTATCATTACAGTATGTGACTAGATGAGGTCTTTTGCAGGCTTGAAAAGAACTAAATGGGGAGCATGTTCATGCTTTCGTATCACTTCTAGAATTACCGATGACACCTAATATTGTTTAGCTCATTCATTTCCTCCCTGCTTCCTTCTTGGGGGACCTATAATCATTATTTTGTCTTGCTTAAAATTGCATGAGTCATGATTGCCTCCAGGGTGGTTCTGAGCTGATGATTTAATGTCTCAGCTTTAATTGTGAACCCCTTGGAATACCTCTCATGTTCTTATGATGCAGCTTCAGATTAGTCCTCCAGTACCAATCTCCAGGGATGCAAGCCCATTACCCAATGTGGTTCTGAGGAGTTTATTTGCATCAAGAAAGAAAGAACTGGAAGGAGATTGGTGGCGCCCTGCAGGCCTGGCCTGGGAAGCAGATGGCTAGAATCCCAGCGCCAGCCCTGTCTCTCACATCCTGAGTGGCTTCAACAACTTCACATTTTTTTTTTTCTGTTGTTGTTCTTTGTTGTTTTTGACACAGGATTGCTCTGTTGCCCAGGCTACAGTGCAGTGGTGCCATCTCAGCTCACTGCAACCCCCACCTCCTGGACTTAAATGATCCTCCCACCTCAGCCTCCGGAGTAGCTGGGACTCCAAGCGCAAGTCACCACACCTCACTATTTTTTTTGTATTTTTAGTAGACACAGGGTTTTGCCATGTTTCCCCGGCTGTCTCAAACTTCTGGGCTCAAGTCATCCTCCTGCCTTAGTCTCCCATGGTGCTAGAATTGTAGGCATGAACCACTGCACTTGGCCCCACAAGTTACTTTTAAATAAGCCGATTGAGCATAGATTTCAGTTATACAATTTGATGGGTTTTGACAGTCATCTACACCGTGCAACCATCAGCCCAATCAAGATAAAGAACATTTTCATAACCATCAAATGTTCTTTTGGACCCCTTTTAGGCCAATTTCCTACTCCCATCACAGCTAACCATTATCTGATTTCTATCAATCACCGTAGCCTAGTTTTGTCTATTCTAGAACTTAATGGAATAATATGGTATGCTTTCTTTTTTGGCTGCTTCCGCTCAACATGATGTTTTTGAGAGTTGCTCACATCGTTACACGTATCCTTAGTTCTTTCTTTCCCTTTGTGGATTTGAACAAAACAAGCTCCCTCACTAAGTTTTAGCGTCCTCATTTGAAATCGGAAGGATTGGAATATGGGATGGTCAAGGTCTCTGCCAATTCCAACAATCTCTAGCATTACGATGTGAAAGTGTAACTGAGGTTTCTTTAGTGTTTTTAATATTTTCCAGGTGGCAGAAGGCTGTCTATAAAGTCTTTCTTCTCCAGTGTTTGCTTCTTTACTGCAAGGGTGTCCCAGAAGCTGACCCACGCTCCAGTTGGGTTCAGCTAGGTCTACTACAAAGAAAGACATTCTAGAGTCCTCTTTTTCCTGTCCTTACATTAAAGGCGAGGGGGTTGTTCGGGTGGTTATGACTTGGGGCAGAAAGGATAAACTTGGTTTTACAGGGAGAAAGTGAAGAAAGGAGCTTATTTTCACTTTATTTCCTGCTATGAGTACAGAGCACAAACTCTAATGCCTTCTCAGGAAAACAGGGATGGGTAAGAGGGAATCAAGAAGGTTCTAAAGGAGACCCAGGCCCCCCTCTGAGCAGGCCAGGCTGCTGGATTTAGACTCATTCTGGGTCTTCTGTAAGTTAGTGTAGCCCCTTCTCACACATTTCACCAAATTTCATGAGAAATTTAGTATGTCCATTTGTTAACCATCTTTGGCTGACATTGGTTTTCACAAAAGCTTTAGTAGAATTTTGAATTTAGCCAACATTTCTCTGATCTCTTAGAAGTTATGGATTGTGGAATACCTGGCAATTAAATTAAACAAATGAGAAATGTCACTTTATTTAATTAGATTTTGTTGGGGAAGTAGGGAGAGAAGATAAAATGGAAATGGACATACCCGTTGCTTGTGTTCCTGAATCAGTTATCTATCACTTCTCTTTGGGGTAGAGGATAAGAGCCCCTTTTGGCTGGGATTTTCATTGTGTAGATGGAGTGGGGTGTGAATTATTGGACAAACAGCCTCCTCATCCTGTTTAATTTAATCCCATAATCAAAATCCAGTGAGCACTGACTTTGTTTGGACATTAAAACAAGCCCTAGGGGCAACGCAAAGTGATTATAGAGATGATTGTGCCTAACAAGTTAATAATCTACTTGAGTGGATGTGACAAGTAGTGATTACAGTTAAAGTCAACATGTGATACGGTGAGTACAAGAGGTATAGAACACGAGCAGAATTCAGGGGAAGAAGTAATTGCATTTGCTTGGGGCCATCAAGAAAGGTTACTGTGGAGTGGGTGCAGTAATGTGTATTGGGAATGAGACTGGCTAGGTTCAGTCCTAAACCTATCTACTAATTCTATGACTTTGAGCAGATACCTACATACCTCACTGTGGCTTAGTTTTCACATCTGTGAAATGTAGTAGTTATAAAAATACCTACCTAAACTGACTATAGTGAGGACTGAGTTTTAAGAACAAAAACAATAATAATAAGTACTAAATGGGCCCTGAGGAATGGGTAGATGAATGTTGAGGTATAACCCTCAATTTTCCTATCCCAAGATTATGAAAAGGTCCAGAATTTTTCATTGCATATCTAGTTTCTTGCCCAAGGTTGGAGTTTCTGGATTCTCACAACATTCTGGCCTGCTCAGGGTTTCGAACCCCAGTGGGTCTCGGTGAAGCTTCGGGACAGAAGAAGTGATCCAGGAAAGTTCTCTAAAGACGATTCTCATTCTGAGTTTCTTGTGATCTTCTGCCTCATTTTATACAACAGTTTCAAACTTGATATTCAGTCCTGCACTCTCAGAGGAAATGTTTTCTGGATGCTCTCAATTATATGCGGCCATTACACCCTAATTTCTCACTCAGATTCTCCACTTTCTCTAGCTTTTTGATTACCAGGTTCATTTTGTCAGTCATGTACCATTAGCACATTGTTCCCTAGAGACCAGGCATGGTGTATTAACCCTGACAAGAAATAAAATAAATGGAACTATGTTCCTGGCTGAACTTCCTAAAGTCACTCGCCCAGTGGTCTATGAAATTCCCTATATGGAGTTTCTTTACGATTTTGGTTTTATAAAGCTTATTTTTCTTTCCATTTGCATTTTTCATTTTATTATTAAAAATATATTCACCGCCTACTCAGGAGTCTTTCTGTCACCACTGATGGTATATTCTGGCTAATCTCAACGTTCACTGATTAAATCTGAGTGTGACATTTGATAAATGCTATATTTTCGAGAGTGTGAAGGATTTTTTCAAAAAACAAATGAAGTCTATGAATGAGGGAGACACCTCTGTAAGTGTTAAACACTGTTATTTAGGTTATAATTTAGTGATAAACATTTTAAAGAGTTTTGGGTTTTTTCTTATTTTTTGAGTTAAGATTATGTAGACTATTCTATATTATGTTAAGGATAGCCAGATGTAACCAGAATCTGCACCTCATTCAGAATGTAAATTTATGTAAATATCAATAGTAATAGGTATTATTTGCAGTAGTCCTTAACTGCAAATAGGAACTCTGAGCTTTTTCTTTAGCTTTTAGAGTAACAGAAAAAGCTCAGTCCGTTTCATGCCGAGTAGTCAAATCCAAATCCAAATCTATAAAGTTCGCTTTCAGAAATGTTGGTGATATTTCAAGCTCTAGGACACAATTAGTTCAAAGTTCTATCTACAGCCTCTGGTGCTATTGTACTCTCCAGAGATATATCTGTCTTTTCTCTTCCTTATGTAAGTGCCCTTCCTTCTAAAGACACCCAACAGGATAACATGTGCACTTTACTCTTTTTGATTTCTAAAACCATCACCAGTGAACTGATCTCTGCTCTAACAAAAAATTCTTATAAATGCCTTAAATAGATGAGTTTCAGACCTCTGGTTTTATTTCCTAGGAAATGGATAAAATTCAAATAATACATTCTGTTTTCTGACATCCTTCCAGTGCTAAATGAGATAAACTTACTGGATCACTCAGATGTCATGGGCAGATAGAATTAGAATCTAAATTAGTATCTCGTTGTCCCTTAGTATCTGTATTGGAATGGACGCTTTAAGTCTCTGTGTAGGTGGGTCTAACTGGGTGTGTTAAAGTTTCTCATTTTAAATCTAGCTTTTGGTCAGCGTAATTCCTATTCAAGGCAACCGAGTAGGGAGAGCTTCAGATTTTTCAGTATCCTCCATCCCAGAAGGCTTGGAAGTCATACAGGTTTCTATTTCTTAGTCTTGGAACGAGATGTCATCATTTCTGTATTCCACACCCTGTAAGAGTCCTAAAAGTAAAAATGCACCTCCCATGGAAAGGAGAGATCAGGTCAAAGTGTAATTTGAGAAAGTCATTCCAGCCTGGAAATCGAATGACCACCCTCTGCTATTCCCCTTCGCTAGGTAATAGGAAGGAAGCCAGGCTCTCTCACCCCACATGTCAGGAAAACATCAGCACATATCAGAAAAAGATTTGATCAATACTCTTCATTATATGTGCATGTTGGAGAGGCAGCTTTCATTTCAAAGTTACTCTAAAGAAACCCAGTATAAAATAACTAGTCAACCTTTTGGAACATGCAAGTGATATTTCTGGACTGAGTCTTGAGAGTTTATTTCTGTGGATGAAATCTGGTCCCCTCACGATCTGGAGGATTTCAGTGAGATAGTGTGTCATGGTGGAGGAACATCAGAAGATTCCTTGATTTGGTCAATAGTTTAGCAAATATTTATTAAGTGACCCACACACTCTGTGCTAAGATCTGAATCACATAGTAAATGACAAGTAACTAAATTGCATTCTCTGTCCTTAAAGTGCTCATGTAATTTTTAAAATGTCTAAACACTAAAGCTCTGTGATTCCAGAAAAGACACCCACATGCTTGAACCCATTGGAAGCACAGAAGAGAGTGCTGGGGACCTTCACAGTGGTGAAGGTCATGGAGTCCTGTCAGCAGTTTTCCGGAGTGCGGTGTCAGGTGACTGGGCACCAACATGGACCTGTAGTTCTTCCAAGCCTAAGGTCATCACCAGCAATGTAGATTCTCTTGGGAGCTCTTAGAAAAAAAAAAAAAAAGGTAGCCTGGAGCCTGAGTTGGGAAAGGAAGAAGGCAGGCTTAGGATCTGGGAGGAGGGTCAGATATGAAAAAGATGGTGGCAATGGCCTGGCGTGGTGGCTCATGCCTGTAATCCCAGCACTTTGGGAGGCCTGAGGTCAGGAGTTTGAAACCAGCCTGGCCAACATGTTGAAACCCCATCTCTACTAAAAATACAAAAAATTACCCAGGCATGGTGGCGGATGCCTGCAATCCCAGCTACTCAGGAGGCTGAGGCAGAAGAATTGCTTGAATCTGGGAGGTGGAAGTTGCAGTGATTTCATCACTGAACTCCAGTCTGGGCATCAAGAACAAAACCCTGTCTCAGAAAAATAAAGAAAAAAAGATTGCAGTACCAAGCCAGCACTTGCTGTTGTGTTGTATGAGTAGTTATAGAAGCTTTGACTTCTAAGGACTTACCCAAAGAAATTGCTTTTGTCACTCAGGAACTCATATTTTCTGGATCTTCTCTGAAAAGTTCTCATTACTTATATATGAGGATTTAAATCTTGTAACACCTGATAGAATATTTCATTGCGATTAAGTAAGGGAAGAAACCAGAAATAAAAAATTATGTTAAGAACAAACGACATTTGTGATCAAAGAATGATGATTAGAGACATCTATCTGTCCAATCTCTGTTGAAAATTACTTTGATTATTCTTTCTCCCTTATAACACTTGCTCTAGTGTCATTTAAGGAATTGGTAGCAAATGAGCAGCTCCAATAAGACAGTGCACAGACAAAAGAGTAAGACTGGATGTCAGATTTTGTTAACAAGAACTGCTTTATTGTTCTAAAACAGATTTTTTTACTATCTGTGCAGATAATTTTTCTTTTAACCTTGAAGTAAGGTTATTCCTGGATCTTCTGACTAAAATATCATATCCTGTGCCCACAATGGATGCTCAACAATTAATAGTCTTTCTTTTCTCAATTGTTTAATTAGGGTTGAGGCCAACTCATAATTTGGATGAACAAAGTTAATGAATATCATGAACATCATTCCAAAATGTTCTCTATTAATGTAATTTCTGCATTCCCATGAGATGATGTAACAGGCTGCAACAGTGGGCCTGCCTTATGATGTGATTTCAAGAAATTGCTTTCTTTTCTCAAAGTGGTATATTCTCTCCTATACACCTGCTAGGAAACTGTCAACATTTTTTCCACAGAGTAAAACTTCACTTTTGTCTACTTTGCAGGCAGGTATAATTGCACAGCGAGATGTGTAAATGACAAACACCAGAATCTTACCTATGAGAAGTTTAGAGGGGGATGGCCTGAGACAAAAGTATACAGTGTCATTGACAGGCGAAGAGAAGGCAGGAAAAGGAAGCTGGCACCAGCGAGAAAAATCTTGGCCTTTTAGGGTCCAGGGTTGGGCAATTCTATAGAAATAACACCTGCTTCAATACACTCTTGACTAATAAAAAGAGAAGTGATCAATACAAAACTCAATGAGTTAAATATTGCCTTCTACACAAACATATTCCTGGATTCCCTTACCACAGTGGCTTTGTTCATGAGGATTTCTTTACCTTCTCCAGCTTAGTGTTCATAAAGCAAAGATTTCTGGAACTACATGACTTCATTCAAACATTTTTTCTTTTTGGAGGACAGAGAGTAATTTCACGATTATATTTATTCAGAAAAGGCTGGTGGAGATTAGATGTGTGGTCTCTGAGAGTCCGAGGGAGCCTGGGATGAGAAAGTGAAAGGACACCTCTTTCCTCAGGCACCGGGTGGAAACTCATTGGTTTCCCCTGTAGGAGGCCTGCCATGGGGAGCCAGGGTAGGGGACAGAGGAGACTAGGAGGCCTTCCTGCTGCCTCCCAGACTCTCAGCATCACCCCAGTTTCTGGACGAGTTTTCAGAATCAAGGTACAGCTACCTTTAAGAACAGAGCCACTGTGGTCTAATAAATCATGTCCTTACCCTCTATCCTAAAATGCACTGGTCTAAAAAGAGAGATGGAGGTGGAGCGCAATACCTTATCAAGTCGTGCAGAATCATGCATGTGGAATAATTTCATAAGACAGCTTTGTAATTCAAATTTTAAAGTCTAGTTCAGAACATTTCTTTTTCTTACGTATTTTTTCATTTTAAAATTGTTTCTCCTACTAGTAATGCTCAAAGAAGACGAATTGCATCTGTTACCTTTGGATTTAGACAGCAGATATATTTATGGTTATGTTCCACTTTTGCTAGAGACCTAATACTTTAGAGTGATTCAGTTCAGCTCTGTCTTTAAGCGTCTAGCTAAGTGTCAGATATTGTAAAGATATAGTACCCGCTAACAGTGTGATTCCTGCCTGCAGTAAACCTATTGTTTAACTGAAGAGACCAAATGAATAGATGAAAATAATTAAAGAACATTCAAATGCTAATATATTTGAGACTGACTTTATAGAACATGTAAGGACTTGAGAGATGGCGCAGACATGAGGAATGAGAGAAGGCTGCCGGGATGAGATGAACCTGGGCTGGGAATGAGAATGAATTCAGTTTGAGGTGGACTGAGTTTGAGGGGCCTAGAAACATTGAGATGAAGATGCCAGTGGGCATTGAGGTTTATAGATTTTGAGTTCAAGAAATAAATGAGGGCTGAAGATACAGATTCAGAACCACATAAGGTCACAGGAGCTGGTTGAAGTGTCAGATATGGAAGTAGATGAGGTCATTCAAGGTGAGTGTGTAGAGTAAGAGGAACTTGAGGAATAAACACACATGTCTACATGCACACACACATGCTTACATGCACACACACAGTGAAAAGAGAAGCCAACACTTTTTCTCAAAATGACACATTTTATATTTCTTTTCTAAGTAGGAGAACAGGACAGATTAGTGCCAGTACCAGCCACTCCAAAAACATACCAAATGGTAAAAAGCATCAACACAATGAAGAAACTGCATCACCTAACGGGCAAAACAACTAGCTAGCATCAAAATGGCAGGATCAAATTCACACATAGCAATATTAACCTTATAAAAAGTCAACCATCGGTGTGCTGTATCCAGGAAACCCATCTCACATGAAAGGATACACATAGGCTCAAAATAAAGGGATGGAGGAAGATTTACAAAGCAAATGGAAATCGAAGAAAAAAAAAAGGAGTTGCAATCCTAGTCTCTGATAAAATAGACTTTAAACAACAAAGATCAAAAGAGACAAAGAAGGGCATTACATAATGGTAAAAGGATCAATGCAAAAGAAGAGCTAACGATCCTAAATATATACACACCCAATACAGGAGCACCCAGACACATAAAGCAAGTACTTAATGACCTACAAAGAGACTTGGACTCCCACACAAAACACACACTTCATGGAAACTGAAAAACTGGCTCTTGAATGTTGACTGGATAAACAATGAAATGAAGGTAGAAATAAATATGTTCTTCAAAACCGAGGAGAACAAAGACACAATGTACCAGAACCTCTGGGACACATTTAAAGCAGTGTCTAGAGGAATATTTGTAGCAATAAATGCCCACATGAGAAGCAAGGAAAGATCTAAAATTGACACCCTATCATCAAAATTGAAAGAGCTAGAGGAGCAAGATCAAAAAAACTAAAAAGCTAGCAGAAGATAAGAAATAACTAAGATCAGAACAGAACTGAAGGAGATAGAGACACAAAAAAACCCTTCAAAAAATTAATAAATCCAGGAGCTGGTGTTTGAAAAGATCAACAAAATAGAGAGACCACTAGCCAGATTAATAAAAAGAAAAGAGAGAAATAGATGCAATAAAAATGATAAAGGGGATAACACCACCAATTCCACAGAAATACAAACTACAATCAGAGAGTACTACAAACAGCTCTATGCACGTAAACCTGGAAGAAATGGATAAATTCCTGGATGCTTGCACCCTCCCATGCTTTAACCAGGAAGAAGTCAAAACCCTGAATAGACTAATAACAAGGGTTGAAGTTGAGGCAGCAATTAATAGCCTACCAACCAAAAAAAGCCTGGGTCCAGATGGGTTCACAGCCGAATTCTACCAGACATAGAAAGAGGAGCTGGTACCGCACCTTCTAAAACTATTTGAAACAATACAAAAAGAGGGAATCCTTCCCAAATCATTTTATGAGACCAAAATCATCCTGATACCAAAACCCAGCAGAGACTCGAAAAGAAAACTTCAGGCCAATATCCATGATCAACATAGATGCAAAAATCTTCAATAAAATACTGGCAAACTGATTGCAACAGCACATCAAAAAGCTTATCCACCATGATCAAGTAGGCTTCATCCCGGGCATACAACGCTGGTTCAACATACACAAGTCTATAACTGTAATCCACCACATAAACAGAACCAAAGACAAAAACCACACAATTATCTCAATAGATGCAGAGAAGGCCTTTGACAAAATTCAACAGCCCTTTATGTGAAAAATTCTCCATAAACTAGGTATTGACAGAATGTATCTCAAAATAATAAAAGCTATTTATGACAAACCAACAGCCAATATCATACTGAATGGCTAAAAACTGGAAGCATTCCCTTTGAAATCTGGCACTGGACAAAGATGCCCTCTCTAGAACTAAAGAGGGAAGTTATAGCCAGAGCAATCAGGCAAGAAAAAGAAATAAAGGGTATTCAATTAGGAAAGGAGGAAGTAAAATTGTCTCTATTTGCAGACGACATGGTTGTATATTAGAAGACCCCAACCTCTCAGCCCAAAATCTCCTGAAACTGATAAGCAACTTCAGCAAAGTCTCAGGATACAACATCGATGTGCAGAAATCACAAGCATTCCTATACACCAATAACAGACAAACAGGGAGCCAAATCAAGAACGAACTGCCATTCACAATTGCTACAAAGAGAATAAAATACCTAGGAATATAACTAACAAAGGATGTAAAGGACCTCTTCAAGGAGAACTACAAACCACTGCTCAATGAAATAAGAGAGGACACAAACAGATGGAGAAACATTCCATGCTCATGGTTAGGAAGAATCAATATTGAGAAAATGGCCATACTGCCCAAAGTAATCTATAGATTCAATGCTATCCCCATCAAGCTACCTATGACCATGTTCACAGAACTAGAAAAAGCCACCTTAAACTTCATATGGAACCAAAGGAGAGCCCCCATAGCCCAGTCAGATCTAAGCAAAAAGAACAAAGCTGGAGGCCACATGCTATGTGACTTGAAACTATGCTACCAGGCTACAACAGCATGGTACTGGTACCAAAACAGAGATATAGACCAATGGAAAGGAACAGAGGCCTCGGAGGCAACACAACATATCTACAACTATCTAATCTTTGACAAACCTGACAAAAACAAACAATGGGGAAAGGATTCTCTATTTAATAAATGGTGTTGGGAAAACTGGCAAGCCATATGTAGAAAGCAGAAACTGGACCCTTTCCTGACACCTTACACTAAAATTAACTCCAGATGGATTAAAGGCTTAACTATAAGACCTAACACCATAAAAACCCTAGAAGAAAATCTAGGTAAAACCATTCAGGACATAGGCAAAGGCAAGGACTTCCTGAGTAAAACACCAAAATCATTGGCAACAAAAGCCAAAATAGATAAATGGGACCTAATTAGACTCCAGAGCTTCTGCACAGAAAAAGAAACAATCATTAGAGTGAATCGGCAACCAACAGAATGGGAAAATGTTTTTGCACTCTACTCATCTGACAAAGGGCTGATATCCAGAATTTACAAAGAACTAAAACAGATTTACAAGAAAAAACAAACCCATTCAAAAGTGGGAGAAGGATATGAACAGACACTTTACAAAAGAAGACATATATGAGGCCAACAAACATATGAAAAAATGCTCATCATCACTGGTCATTAGAGAAATGGAAATCAAAACCACATTGAGATGCCATCTCAGGCCAGTTAGAATGGTGATCATTAAAAAATCTGGAGACAACAGATGCCTGAGAGGATGTGGAGAAATAGGAACACTTTTACACTGTTGGTGGGAGTATAAATTAGTTCAACGATTGTGTGGCAATTTCTCAAGGATCTAGAAATAGAAATTCCATTTGACCCAGTAATCAAAAGGATTATAAATAGTTCTATTATAGAGACACATGCATATGTATGTTTGCTGCCGCACTGTTTACAATAGCGAAGACCTGGAACCAACCCAAATGCCCATTGATGATAGACTGGACAGAAAAAATGTGGCACATATATACTATGGAATACTATGCAGCCATAAAAAATGATGATTTCGGGTCCTTTGTAGGGACATGGATGAACCTGGAAACCATCATTCTCAGCAAACTGACACAAGAACAGAAAATCAAACACCGCATGTTCTCACTCATAGGTGGGTGTTGAACAATGAGAATACATGGTCACAGGGAGGGGAGCATCACACACTGGGGTCTTTTGTGGGGGACTAGGGGAGGGACAGTGAGGGGTAGGGAGTTGGGGAGGGATAACATGGACAGAAATGCCAGATATAGGTGATGTGGATGGAGGGAGCAAACCATATTGCCATGTATGTACCCATGCAACAATTCTGCATGTTCTTCACATGTACCCCAGAATGTAAAGTGCAATATATACATATATACATACATATATATATATATATATATATATATATATATATTTTAGATAAGTAAATAAAAACCTAAAGTAAAGTTGTTTTTTTTGGGGGGGGGGGGTACTAATATACAGAAAGTAGGATTGTAATGAGAGACATACATACAGACCAGGATGGCCTCCTATATGTCCAGAGAACAGATGAAATTTAAGGTTTTATTGAGGAAAGAGAAGGTTATAACAGGTTGTTTTGAAATTTCATTGGTGGACGATGTCTTTCGGGAGCAGGCAATCACTTCTGAGTGACAGTGGTGGCATTGCCAGGTAAAACTTCTAATCTCAAAGTCATAGCAACTGTATCTTTGGATTGAGTTTGTGAAACAGTGTGTCAGGCAAAGGTTTTTGCATAAGTGGCTAGCTGTCCTTGTGATCATTCATGTTATCAGGCAGATAGTATCATGACAGCCCTCCCACCACGATCTTCCCTGGCTCTGTTTTGCCAGTTTGACACAAGTGACTCCATTTTAAATCTTACAACTTTCACAGTAAATGCTTAATATCCATCTAGGACAAACTTGTAGTCAACTTGCTAAAGAATTAAAATATCACCTGGAGAATGTGTAGCTTCGTCTGCATTCTGAGATTATTTTGAGGGAAAAGATATGATTATTTGTTTTCCAAAATAAGCATTGATGAATAAAAGGAAAAAATACATTTCTGCTGGTACTGTGGCATAGGAATTTACTATGGAGCTTTCATGGAAAATGGACTGTCTGTGATTGGAAGTATTATTATTTACATAATTTGTTCATGACAATGAGTTAAGATAAACTGTACAATTTCCCTCAGTGAAATTGTCTATTTCACTTTCTATGTATATATTTAAAGTTTGACAAGATTATGGAAGATAATTCCAAAGTAGATCGCTTGGCACAGTGTGACTTGCTGAAGCTAGAAATGTGTTAAAGGCGCAGGTACTGACAGTGGCAGGAAGTCATGGACAAATGGGCATAAGGACAAGAGTTAGTGGGAGAGTGGGACAGACCTCAGGGAGCAAAAATGCATACAAATTACACCCAATATGGCGTCTTTGCCCAGCCCCAGTATCTCCTCTGTGGTTTCTGCCTGAGGAAAATTGTCACATAAGTTTGATCACAAAGGGGCCATAGGGATTATTTCTGGGTCATCTATTCTTCTCTATTAACATAGTCAGGAAAAGATCTAATTTAATTTCACACAGGTGTGTGTGTGTGTGTGTGTATTTGTGTGTACTTATGTGCTTGTGTGTATTTTTGTGTCTATGTGATTACGTGTATTCGCATATATGTTTGTGTGTTGTGTTTGTGTGGTTGTATTTATGTGTGTGTGTGCCGTCAGTTCTATAACTCTGCCCTATCCCCTGTGTCAACTGAAAAATTATATCATTTATAAATTTAGGAGGGAGACTTTATTTTTTATAAAGGGTTACAGCCTACAAAATGGCCATTCTGACAGGATGGGATGCATTGCCTCTATCAGAGGTCAAAAAAGCAGGCACTTCACAGGAGGGGAGGGAGGAACAAGAATTTGTGCTAAATGGGTTGGGCAAGTACATATATTTAACAGGTTATAGGAGGAGGTATGAACATTCACAAAGCGGTTAGGTTATGTTAGGAGGAGGTATGAATATTCATGAAGGGGTTCAGTATGATGCATGCATACTGAACAAACATGCATGTTACATAGGTCCCATGGTCACTTTGAGGTGGAGACTTAACATTTAAGGGTATTATAATTAGGTCCTCTATGTCAAGAGGTGAAGCAGGGACATGAAGGCACTCGGTGCACAGCCTCTGTAAAACCAGCCAGGATCAGTTCATAGTCCGTGGTTTTTTATCAGGAGAAAGTTACATAAATCAGTGTATTGTGCAATCAAAGCTCTCGTTATGGTTGTAGAACAGGAGGGCTGTCAGTCAGTGTCTGGCGGTGGGCGAGCTGCAATTGTTTCAACACTGCGTGTTTCAAGGCCAGTGCTTGTTAGCTGCTGGAGAAAAAGACAAACCCGTGGTGGTTACGACATCGTTATTCTTTAAGTGCAGGGGTGCGGGACTTAACCCTTGTCTGGCAGAGACTTAGGTCCTGTTTATGATTTGGTAACTTATTGCCACAAAGAGTCTGTTCCTTCAGTCTTATGGTCTCTATCTTAACATTAATGCTGGTCAGCTGTTGTGTCTTAACCCTAAAGGGAGTGGGCATAATGAGGCGTGTCTTTCCTCTCATCCTGCCGTGGCTGGGATCTCTGGGGTCCCCTTGGCCAAGAAAGGGGAGGCCCAGTCAGTCAGTTGGGAGCCTTAGGTTTTTGTTTTTGTTTCTCACCTGGGAATCCAGACTGTCAATTTAGATGTGCAACAGGCGTCTCAAACTTCACATGGTCAAAAAGAGAATACTTAATGTCAGCCAATGACCTTCTACCTCCTTCTCCCCCAATCTCCCCATATTTCTAAATAACACTATTTGTTTCCAGTTTCTGAAGGCAGAACTCTTGAAGATAATGACAGTTCCTTCCTTCCCCTCTGTTTACACATCTGTCCATAAGCCAGTTCTGTGACTCCGCCTCCACCCACCTCAAACCTGCCTCCTTTTCTCCCTTTCCTCTGCTAGTGCCTTGTCCAAGCTTCCAGTCTCTCTCTTGGATGGGCTGCCCGTGGCAGCTTCCTCACT
Organism: Sapajus apella; assembly: GCF_009761245.1. Taxonomy (NCBI): domain Eukaryota; kingdom Metazoa; phylum Chordata; class Mammalia; order Primates; family Cebidae; genus Sapajus; species Sapajus apella. Next base: position 3,417,611 of record NW_022436961.1, read on the forward strand.
AGCTCCCTGGGGGCACATTTGCCTTTCTATGCGCCATTTCTCACAGCAGCCAGAATTGAACGTTGGAAAGTATCATCCAGATCATAGTCCCCTCTGCTGGTGATCCACTGACACCTTTCCATTGCACTCAGAAGAGGATTCTGACTCTTCACGCTGGCTCCCAGATTCCCAAGTGATCTAATGTCAACCTGCCTTGACTTAAGCAAACCTCCCCTACCCACCACACCCACGGCAGCATGGCCAGCCTTCTTTTTGATCTTCAAGTAGCCAACCTTTTTCCTGCCTAACTGGCATTTCCTGCTCTATGCGGAATTGCTTTCTGATGTGCGTTGCCCCCCGGTCATCACAAGACTAGCTTCTTCTTGTCAACCGAGGCTCAGTTCAAATTTCACCTCTGTATTCTCTGTCACATCATCCTATTTTGTCTCCACCTAGCAGATAACCCCCATGATATTCCCATCTCTTTATCAGTCGATCAATCAATCAATCGATCTATCCACCCATCCATTCATCTGTCCATCTATCATGTATTTATCTCTTCCTTTGCAGAGTAAAAGCTGCAGAGGTGCATGGGTTTTCTGGGTCTTGTTCACTGCTGCCTCTCGGGGGTTTAGAAGGGAGCAGCCCAGAGAAGGCAGGCACTGCACAGTAATGTTAGAGAAGGCCGGAGAGAGGGGATGTTACCATAAGGTGGGAAATGCCATGTTAAGAGAAAGCAGAGAGTGCTATGAGAGCGTCAAAGAGGGGCCAACAACCTCACATGTGAGGACGCCTCCTTGAAGAACTGGTACTTGACTTGGGTTGTTGAAGAATGAACAGATGTACAGGAAGAGTAAATAGGTTGGCTCAGGACCATAAATAAAGGCTGATTTATATCTTTAGGAGGGATACTTGCATGATGTCTTCAGGGAACTACAAATCTTTAAATAGTACTAGAAAAAAAACCCTGGAATGCGGAGAGGAAAGAAATAAGCCTGAGACACTAGCAGGAGGTAGGAGCTAGAGTAGAAAGTCCTAAATGGCATTTTAAATTAAAATTATTCTATTCTTTTTATGGTTGAAGAGTATTCTATTGCGTATATATACCATATATTCATTGGTCAATGGACATTTAGGTTGATTCCATATCATTGCTATTGCACATAATGTTGCAATAAACATGAGAGTGCAGGTATCCCTTTGATGTATACATCTGTCTTCCTTTGGGTGAAACTGGAGGTCATTTTGTTAAGTGAGATAAGCCAGGCACAGAAAGACTGATATCTCATGTTCTCACTCATGTGTAAGAGCTAAAAAAAAATTGATCTCATGGAGGTAGAGAGAAGCATGATAGATATCAGTGTCTATGGAGAGCTTATAGGTGGGAGTAGGGGTTAAAGAGAGTTGGTTAGTGGGTGCTAACATTCAATTAGATAGAACAAATAAGCCCCAATATTCATTTGCAAAGGTGGGTGACTATGGTTAGCAACAACGTATTGGGTATTGCAGATCAGCTAAAGGAAAGAACTTAAGTAGTCCTAACACACAGAAATGGTACAAACTCAAGGTGATCCCAAGTACTCTGATCCGATCATTACACATTTTATACATCTAACAAAATACTCACATGTACCCATAGATATGTAAAATATTTTGTATCAATTAAAGTATTCTACAGGTGACGGAGTCACGTGGAAGTGATTTTAATTCAGCAGATGGGAAGTTGATTTAAGAAGGAAAAGTCTAGGAACAGAAATAACAATTAAGAGATTATTTAGCTAGTCCAGGCACGGTGTGATGTGCTTCTTACCCCGGAGAGTGGCTGTAGGACTGGGTGGAGAAAGGGACAAGAGGCTTATCTAAGACATTAACAACACTGCTAAGTTGGAGACAGGGATGAGTGAAAGATAGTTGTATAAAGCAACACCAGATTTCATATTTAAGAATTGGATAGATGGTGGAAGCACCACTCAGATAAAGAAGGAAATGCTAGTTTGAGAGAATGAGAAAAATCATGAGCTCAATTTTATGCATATTAAGTTTAAGAAATCTATGGATCATTAAGAACTTTTTAAATAAAAAATTGAACAAGAGTTCCATTGTGGGCTTTGGGTATAGGTGAGGAGGTGGAATTGGTCCGTAGACCAATTAATATATGGTATACACAATAGAATACTCTTCAGCCATAAAAAGAATATAATAATGTTCATTTAAAGTGCCATAGCTCCAATATAAGAGTGAGAACTTGAGGAGGCACACAATAAGTTAAGGGTGGAAATATAAGATTTGAGTGTTGTCATCTAGGTGGTAGTTAAAACTATTAGCATGGGTGCTAGGTAGAGAAGAGGATATAGGGTAAGGAGAGGGCCAAGCAAGGATAAACCCCTAAAAACAGAAAAATGCAAGTGTGGGAAGAAAGAGATGAAAAAGGAATTGTTATAGACGTAGGAGAGCCATGTGACTGATATCTCAGAATACAGGGCAGACTTTTAAGGTTAGGGATCATTGGCAGTGTCAAATGCAAGGAAGAAATATGGTAGGATAAAGTCCAAATATTATCTGCATCGTCTGGAAGTGGGCTGTTTTGATGACCTTAGCAAAGGCAGTTGGTTGAGTGGTTGGGAGAGAAAACAGATTGCAGTGTGTTGAACGTTGAATAAAATGGGAGGATTCTGTCTGTGAGTAGGAGGAGGGACCCACTCTGAGACTTGGGAAAGAATGGAAGAGACCATAGTATATTATTCATTGAGTGAAGGAGACTGGGGAAATTCATGCTGTAAATGATGGAATTCATCAGTGATGAAGGAACAATCAGTCACGAGTGAAGAAGTAGAGACTGTAAAGGAGACAGTATGCCTTGCAGTGGAGAACATGGCTTCTGACATTACAGTTATATGTTGCCACTACAACTCATTAGCTACGTGACACGGGGAGAGTAGCTTGTCCTCTCTGAGTTTCAGTTTCTTTATCTACAAAATGGGAATACCACTTCCTGCTTCATGGGACTATGAGAATTAAGGACCATTATCACACGTCTGAGGACAAGGTTTAGTAAAGGTTTGCTCAGGCAAACCTTGTCCTCAAGTGTGTGATAAGGTTTAGTTCTATCCATATCCTTCATTATCTATGCCTGAGAAAACCTTTACCAAATGTTACCTGCTATTTTTGTGATGGTGGTTGTTCATCTTGAAGACTGTGGCGGATATCTGAGATTGTGATTAAGAAATATTTGAAAACTAAATATAGAACTACCACATGATCCAGCAATCTCACTACTGAGTGTTCATCCAGAGGAAAATACATCAGTATACCCAAGGGACACTTGCACTCACATGTTTATTGCAGCACTATTCACAGTAGCAAAGAGAGAGAATTAACCTAAATGTCCATCAATGGATGAATGTATAAAGAAAATATAGTATATACACAATGGAATATTATTTGGCCATAAAAATGAAATCATGTCATTTGCAGCAACATTGATGGAACTCATTATATTAAGTGAAATGAACCAGGCACAGAAAGGCAAGCATCACATGTTCTCACTCATATGTAGGAGGCAATAAAGTTAATCTCATGGAGGTAGAGAGTAGAATGATAGATACCAGAGGCTGGGAAGGATGTGTGGGTGTGGGTATAGGTAAGGAGGCAGAATTAACAGAAATTGGTTAATGGGTACCAAATATAGTTAGATAGAAGAAGTAAGTTTTGATGTCTGATAAGAGTACAGCGGCTATAATCAGCAACAAGGTATTGTTTGTTTCAAAGTAGCTAGAATAGAGGACTTTAAATATTACCAACACATAGAAATGATAAATATTCAAGGTCATAGAATATGCTGGCTTGATCTTTACAGATTCTATGTATGTAACAATATATCACTTATACTCATTAATATGTAAAATACTGTACATAATTAAATTTAAAAATGAAAAAGACATATTTGAGAAGTAGTTGATGAAGGAACAATACAGATATTTTAAATATTTTATTCATAGATAAAAATACGATTGATGACCCAACTGGGATGAATGAGAAAGTAGTATGAGACAGAATGACATTTTTACTCAAAGGTTTTTGATTGATTTACATATGTTTATAATTGTTTAACACTTTCAGGCAAATTCTGTGAGGACAGAAGTTTATATCTAGTTTTTTTCACCAATGTATTCCTGGCACCTAGATTACCATCTTTAATTTTTGTTTGTCTTAAAAAAACAATGGTTGGTTTGTAGTTAACAAAAACAGAAGCAGAAGTTCGTAATCTTGAAGGTGGTGGTTTGATTGAGGTTGTATTTGAAACATGTTCTATCCTTGCCTTTTACCCAAACACAAAAAGCCTTTAGGTGACCCCCAGAAAAGTACCTAGGAATAATCCCACCTTATACGATGTCAGCTTATAACTGCAAAAACAAAAAGGGCACAGAAATTCTAAGGCCAGAATGTGGTGACTTTGATATGATGTTGTGATATGATATGACATGATGTGACATGACATGACATGACATGGCATGTATGTATAACACCTGTACCCTTAAGTGGCATGAGTGGCCACTGAAAATGCTGTTGTAAATTTCTTTCACCCTTGAGAGTCCTCATCTGAAAAGTGATGCTATCATGAGCTGTATCATTGGATGTGATGATTAAATGAAAAAAAATGTAAAGTAACTGGAGTGCTTCTTGGCACAGAATGAGTAATTGGTAAATCTCCTTCTTTTCTCTCCCTATCATCTAACAGTCTTTGGTTTTGGTAGAGATTGATCTAGAAAGTATAATAGAGATGGAATCAGGTTGGTTTGAAATTCAGGAATTCTGAATTCTCATGCCATCCATATCATTCCTTACATATGCAACCTTAGGCAATCACAGTATCATCAATACAATGAAGAATAGTAATTTTTCCTATTTCTCCAGGGGAATTGTTGTAAGGATCAAATGAAATAAGGCATGAAATTCTGTCTGAACGCCAGGTGAGACTATTTTGGTCCTCACAGCCACCTGTTGCCCAGATAGACATGTCTATTGTGGGATGACAGTCAACCATGGCTTTGAACTTTTTTGGCAGTTTTAGGTCTCAAAATTGATAGCACAAGAAACTCAGATGCTAACTTGAAATGCAATATGCCACCCTTTACTTTTAATGAATTTCAAAACACCAGAATATTCAAATTTTGTATTAGCTATCCAGGGCTGTATAAGAAATTACCCCAAAACTAGGTAGCTTAAAAACAAACATTTCCTCACTCACAGTTTCTGTGAATCAGGAATGATGTCAGAATGTAGTCTGGGGCTGCAGTCATCTGAAGGCTTGAGTGGGGCTGCAGGATTTGCTTCCAAGGTGCTGCACTCACATGGCTGTGAGCAGGAGGCCTTTGTTCCATGGCTCTTTCCTCCAGGGATGGAAGCTTAATGTTTTCCAGAGTGGCCAGTCCAAGAGAAAGAACAAGGAGTGGGACACAGTTCACTTTATGACCAAATCTTCGAAGTCATGTGCCATTAACCCATTTATGCCTGAGGTTACAATTTTTTGAATTTTTGCAATCAGACCTTGGTGATGACCTTGAGCAGGATATAAATTACTCCCACATGTTTAGCGTTCCAATAATGGAACACTAGGCATAAATTGCTACTACATTTTTTTCTATTTGTTAGAGGCAAGTTAAGTTCTGCCACAGTGAAGGGAAGTGGGGTGGAGACTAGGCTCCTTTTCTTGAAGGAAGGAGTGTGAACGAATCTGGGTGTATTTTTAGCACTACCACATTGCTCTATAGTCTGTTAAAGAGGCCCCATGTGGCCTTTTGGTCATCTGCAGAGCGTGTGGCTGCCTGTGCTGATGACACAGTTAACATAGGAGACTCATACTTCTCTACTCATCTTCTCCAAGGGTCTGCATGGGACTCATTCTACCTGCTTGCTCAAGTTCTCCCAGTCGAGTTTGGCTTACGTTTATATAAGGGTTTTCATTTACTGTCTCCTTTAAAATGTAACATCTCTGGCAAAACAGAACACAATGCCTGGCACAAGTAGGGGTTCAGTAAATATTAGTTCAATGTACTGAAGTCTCCTTAACCCAAATGGGTTATCCAGTTCTTTCCAGTAGACAGATTTTGGGATGAGGAAGAGGAAGAGGACATAAAGACTTGGATAGCAGGAATAAGGGAAGGGGATCAGCTAGGGAAAAGATGCAGAATTAGGTGCTCAGAGTCCAGCTTTGTGACTGCCTGTGTTTAGGGAGGGCTAGACTGTGAGACCTGAAGGTGGACTACGCCCTGTGAAAAGCAGCAGTAGCAGCTTGAATGGTGGCAAGATGACCTAAACAGTAAGAAGTACACTGGGGACATTTCTCAAAACCTGCAAAAGCGAGCTCTGCTCAGAGCTGGAGTTTAGGAATAGTACATAAAGAGTAAGTGGGTTCAGCAAGGGAAGACAGAGCTATGATGAGAAATCTCTCCAAGTGAATCTTAGTTCTGGAGAAATACTATGTTGTAAATTCGTCTCAGACATTTAAAATGCATGTGATGCCGTTCCGGCCCTGGCTGCTGATTCAGCCGGCGTTTGTGGAGCGGCAATTGTGTGTCAGACACAGTTCTTGAGGCGTGCACATTTATGATCTCGTTCAGTCCTCACACACACTGTATGGGAAGTTTCAGTACTGTTTTCCTTTGATAAGAAATGAGTGCTCTGGGAACTCAGGTGTCTTATTCAAGGTCACACAGCAAGGAGAATGACTGGGATTTGAACCTAAGTTTTCAAACTTTATCATGCCATGACTTTCATTTCTGAAAATGAGAAATTACAAATGTAAATGTATCATGGATTAAATCATATTTCTTAAACTATAGCATCTACCTAAGATAGAGACTAGTATTAGGTAAGCAGAGAACCTATCTTGTTTCTTGAAAAATACATTGGTCTTGAAAGCAGAGGTTTACTGTAGCAATGCTTAAAGTGAGAGTAATGATTTTCTTTTAGGAGTTTGTTCTGCAAATTCAGATCTGCCCCACTCAGAAGTATGGTTGAATGTTCCCCCACACAAATCATCTACCTTTCTTGATCATCCAGACTAGGCTCATACGTCTTCTCCTGTATGAAAACTAATAACAATGTAACCACTACTATAGTCAAGCATAACACAATTACAAACTTTAAAGCCTTGATTTATGATTATACATTTAATTGAAATTTTAACAGAACAACTTGGTATCTTTCTCATGATCCTTAGCAATTAGAATTTACTCATTTCCCATCTTCCTTCAAGGAAAGAATATTTTCTCTTTGACCTTAGGTTTTTCTGGGTTCTTTGATATCTACCCCTGTCTTCCAGGCTTGTGTGCCATTCATTCATTCATGAATTCAGTAAACATTAATTCATTCATTAATTCTATAAACATTAACTTTTCAGCATGTATTTATTATCTACTATGTGCTGAGTACATTCCTGGTCACTAAAGAACCATTATGGATTGCAGGCCAGCCACTCTGCTCAGTTTTGTGGATACAGAGATGTTGTGTGAGACATCACTGTAAGAAGCAAATGCAGCATAATAGGAGATATCATGGCATTTCATACGGGATACAGTAGGGACATGAAAATGTGCATACCTAATATTAGCAGTTCTGTTACATAGTTATAGTTTATATGATATTCTGCTATTATATGTTGTTTTACCTACAGGGGATAGGCTGTTTTCCAGAGGAGCAATCTGTTGGCTAAAAAGTAGGTATATTAGTCTGTTCTCATGCTGCTAAGAAGGAATACCCAAGACTGGGTAATTTATAAAGGAAACAGGTTTAATTGATTCATAATTCTGCATTGCTGGGGAGGCCTCAGGAAACTTACAATCATGGCAGAAGGCAAAGGAGAAGCAGGCACCTTCTTGGCAGGGCAGCAGGATGTAGTGACCACAGGCAGGGGAAGTGCCAGACGCTTATAAAACCATCAGAGCTCATGAGACTCACTCACTATCATGAGAACAGCACGAACCACCCCCATGATCCAGTTACCTTCACCTGGTCCCACCCTTGACACATGGGGAATATGGGGATTGCAATTCAAGGTGAGATTTGGGTGGAGACACAGAGCAAAACTGTATAAGTAGGCCTTTCCAGATGATTGCTGTGTTAGTGTGTGACTTGTTCCTCTGAGAAGCAGATTCCAAGACAGGATTAAACTTGCAGGAATTTTATTATGGAAAACACCTGTGAGAGAAATGTGGCAGGATCTAGGAGAAACTTGGAGAGTTGTTAGACTACTAGTCTAAGCCTTAGTGGAAAAGGGAGGGGAGGATGGCCGGGTGGAAGCATCCTGGACACTGTGCAGTCTCAGAAAGCAGTGCCGTCGAGAGATGGAGCCAATGTGTCTCTTCAGAGGAGCCCTCTGGTTTCCAGAAGGGGTCTGCTTTAAAATTCCTGCTGCATTCGTGGTCTGGGAGTGGCCCAGGAGAAGCCATCACTACTCAGGGGTTGGAACCTTGGTTGACTACTCCCTGTAGGGACAGGTCTGTGAGGCACATAACCCTGAGTTGGCACTCCAGGCTGAGCACTGGCAAAGAAGCTGTTGAAAGCAGTTTGGTGCATTTTAGGAGAACGACAAGCTCAATGTGGCAGGATCATAAGGTACCTTTTGGTTGGAGAAACAAGAAGACAAAATGGGAGAATACTGAGAAGTCATGCCAGAGAAATGCTCAGTACCCTAGACTCTGATATGATCAGTAGTCAGATCAGAGTCTAGTTATAGATCTAAGGAATTTAGGAAATGAAAAGAAATTGGAGAATTTTAAGTAAGGAAGGGCTAAATTATTTTTATTTCCTTCAAATAAATCAGTTAGTGGACATATTAGAAGACGTGATAAGAACCGGAGAGGAGTTGGAATGGAGTATATTTTGAAATACAGCAGTGACAGTGGAAATGTAGAAACTATGAAAAGTATTTGAAAAGTAGAATTAACATCACTGGATCATTAATTATGTGTGAGAAATCTCTGATTGCCTGGTTTCTGGTTTGGACACTAGACAGGAGCCATTCTTTCAGCAAAAGACTGCATGAAGAGATACTGGTTTGGGGAAAAACTAGTTAAGATTTGAACAGTGAAGCATTTTAGGTCTCTCAGATACTGTTTTATCCAACAATCAAAAGATTACTCCAGGCTTGAAATGCCAACTTGGAAGTTGTAAGCCTTTCTCAGGAGCCATTTTTAGCAATCCTAATGGAGTCACTCAAGAACCTGAAATCTTGTAAAGGGAGGGTGTCCTAGCCTGTTCTAGCTGCCGTAACAAAATACCTCAGATTGGGTAATTTATAAAGAACAGATATGTACCTCTCATGGTTCTGGAGGCTGGGAAGTCCAAGTTCAGGGTGGCAACAGGTTCAGTGTCTGGAGAGGACCCACCCATTCCTTATAGGTGGCAGCTTCTTGTTGGGTCATCACATGAGAGAAGGGGCAAAAGGGTTTCTGCAAGCCTCGTTTTTAGGGCCACCACTCACATTCATGAAGGTGGAGGCCTCATGACCTCATGACCTCCCAAAGTTTCCACCTCTTAATATTATTTAACTGGGGATTAGGGTTCAAAATATGAATTTTGTGGATGGGAACACAGACACTTAGACCATAGCAAAGGATATTGGTCAGCTTGCTTCTCTTGAATCTTGATGTCTCCTTTGACCTTTGTCAGTTTAGCAGAAGTCTAGTATATAAATCTAAGTCTGGTATCTATGCTACAGGTCTAGTATATAAATTGCCATAATGCCTACAAGATCACAAGATTCCAAGACAAGTAAGTATTTCACCAAATGGACAAAGTGTCCTATCGCCCTCGTTCTTGTCTTTGCCTTTCTCTGTTTTTTTTTTTTGTTTGTTTGGTTTTTTAAGTGTTGAAGAGCACCCTTATCTTTAGGCCTCTAATGAGAGATGGTGAGACAATTGTCTGGCTTTCTTGACCCAGCCATGCGAACCCACCCACAGAAATCATCAGAATCTCTAAGAAAATAACATGCTTTGGCTTTAAACTTCATTTCCATTGTTTAAGTTTCATGACATTAATTCAGGCAACATAAACATTTCCAACAAAACTTTTATGCATAAATCACAGTCTTAGGGGAATGGGGAAGAGATGGAAAGGTTGCTGTGATTCTGTGGAATGTGAAGAAGGTTTCAAAATAGCATATTAAAAATCACCTCTCTATGCCAGGAGACATGCTGTGTGCTTTGTATCCTTCCTCTTCTTCCTCCTCCTTCTCTGTTTTTTAATCTTCTTTTAATGCACTAAACCTTTAATGATCAAGCCACTCTGTGGTTCAAAATAAACAAATGGTTTTTCATCTTGTTAAATATAAAAGTCTGATCTTGTGTCATGGCCTGTAACGCCCAACCTACACCTAAACGTTTTGATTATCTCTTTGCATTCCTTCCGGTTTCTCACCCTTCTTCCCTGCGCTCCAGCCACAGTGATTTCTTAGCTGCTCCTTGCAGTCCTCCGTGGAACTCTTGCTTCAGAGCTTTGCACTTGTCAGTCCTTCTACCAGGTCTTCCCCTGACACCCATGTGCCAAATGGCCATTTCCCAGTGGGAGCTTCCTGTATCCTCCTACTTAAAATTGCAACTCCTGCTTCGAGATCCCCCATATCCCTTCTCCCGTTTTATTTTTCTTCATAGCCTTTATCACTTTCCAATGTATTGTATAATTTATTTATTTTCATTCATTGTGAGTCTCTCCATATTATAAGGCATGGGATTTTGCCACTTTGATTTTCTGCTGTGTTTTCAGCATATTAAAAGAGTACCTAGCTCTAAATCTGTGTAAGGGGTAAATATTAACATTCCTATTCACATGTAAAGGGATTGGGCTGAGAAATCTTAAGTAATTTGCCCAAATCACGATTCATAAATTGCAAGGTTTAAATTCAAATTCAAATCTGTCTGGCCCCAAGGTCCATGCCCTTTCCATCACGCTGTGGCTTCCTTCAGTTCCAAACAGTGGAATGCTTTCATAAAATCAAGTCGAGGCTTCTTGACAGTGAGCTGCTGCTTTCCAAACTCTGGATTTTAGATCGGGGAGTCAGACCGTGAGAGACCCATGTCAGAGGCCAAGAGAGGAAATAAACACCATCAACAGAACAGCGGGATTTGCAGGCTAACCCCATCAGTGCTTCATGGGATCACGGAACGCCTTCTTCCTAATTCTCAGGCTGGATTGCCTGCACAAAGACTGTGGGAAAACTGGTGACACCCTCGAGCCCTCCAAGAGTTCCATTTAGATTGCATGCACAGATGTCTAATTGGAGTTCTCTGTTTATTAACATAAGCTGCTTTGCCATTCCGAAATGGGAGTTAATCAGAATGTTGCAAATGATGCACCTTAAGAAATGTCACTCTTTATCATGATTGCATTTCCATATTTTTTCCATGAGAGTTTGCTGTGTGTGTGTCTGTGCGTGCATGTGTGTGTGCATGTTCAATGCTTTTAAAAGTCTGCTCTACTAAGACCAGCCGCTGGTGGTGGGATGTGTCTGAATCTATGTTCAGAGGATCTGGCAGAGGCAGTAGGAGCCACAATCCATTGCAGCTTTATGTACTGCACATAACCCACATTTCTACAGCAACTGGTTAGGAACAGAGCGATTTCCTGGCATTTGCAGCTTACACAGAGCTCTGGAGAGCCTTTCTCCCTTCCCTTTCTGTGTCTGTCACCAGGGAGGAAAGGTCATCAGCTGGAAGCAGATAATTATGTTGCCTCAGGAACTGGCGCTTTCCTCTGAGGACCGCTGGAATGCAATTCATTTCTTCGGTCTTTCTTCTTGAGTATTAACAAAATCAACAAAAAAGGATTTTCTTCCCACCAGGACTTGCCGGCATTGGATGAGAGCAGTCAGCATGAATTTTAATCAGAGTGACTGTTTTTCAGCCCCAAATTTTCCATAATCAATTTCTTTATGTCTATTAATTGAAAGTGAAATTTATAGAGTTTGAGAAATGATGGATCCTAACACCTTGCATCCCACTCAATCACATTCAGAGCTAAGCTACAGTGCTTCTCCATAGAACCCAGACTTATGTAAGGGGTGCATTCGAAGATGATTTTCTTTCTTTTATTATGTTTTTCTGTTCAAGTGATTCACCCTGTGGTTTCTTTAAATAGGTCAGCTAGTGCTGTAAATTAATTTACACAAGAGGGAGTCAAATTTTCATTTCTCTTTTTAAAAAGAAAATTCATACTGAAGATGGGATTCATGTGGATTTTCTTAAATTTGCTTTTCTTTTTACTGTGCCTTGTGATTTTGCTCTGCGTTGTTTTCCTCCAGCTCCTCTTACGTTTGTGAGGTGTGTGAAGGAGAGACCTGCCCACCTGGGACACTCATTACGCTGGCTCTGTAACTGCCTTTGTGATCACAACAGCCCGGTGCTGATGGGATTTGAATAGGGGTAAACACATAGGCCTTTTTGTTTTCTGGGCTTTGGTGTGAGGTGTCAGCATTTCAGAAGACTGCTGGGATTAAAGTGAATCGTTTCTTGGTTACTTTTGTCCTTCTTGGTATTCCATCATCACACCTTTCTTCCTTTTTATTCTTCCTTTTATGGCTGCCATAACAAAGTACCAAAAATCAGTGACGTAAACCACAGAAATGGGTTCTCTCGCAATTCTGGAGGCTAGAAGTTCAAGATCAAGGCATGAGCAAGGTTGCACTCCCTCTAAAGGTGCAAGAGAAGGGTTTGTTCAGGCCTGTCTCCTGACTTCTGATAGAGCTTTGGCTTGTGGTAGCAGACCTCAAATCTTCACATGACCTTCTTCTTGTACATGCTCCTCTATGTCCAAATTTGTCCTTTGTGTAAAGACACCAGTCATATTAGCTTAGATGTCACCCTTTTCCAGTATGACGTATCTTAACTAATTATATGTACAATGACTATTTCCTAATAAGGTTGCATTCTGAGACACTGAGTATTAGGACTTCAACATATAATTTTGTGGGAGGGGGACATAATTCTACAGTAACACTGACTCTTAGTTATCAATTGTTGCCTAACAAATTACTCAAAAACTTAGGGGCTTCAAACAACATTTATTATCTCACAGTTCCTATGGGTCCGGAATCCAGGCATGGCCTAGCATAGCTTACCTGGGTTCTGGCCTCTAGTTCTGAGTTTCTCCTGAGTCTTTAATCAAGGCTGTTATTGTCGCAAGGCTCAACAAGGGGGAGCCTGCTTCCAACCTCACTCAAGCTGTTGCTTGAAAAAATCCACAAGGATTTAGTTCCTTGTGGGTTGTTGGAATGAGGGCCTAAGTTCCTGTTGAACTCCAGGCCAGAAGCATCTCTAGGCATGAGAAACTCACAACGTACAGCAACCCACAGTGATCACAGTAAACAAGCAAGAGGGCCAAAGAGGAACAAGATGGAAACCACAGTATTTTATAACCTAATCTTGGAAATAATGATACGATTCATATTCTATTTGTTAGAAACAAGTCATCGGACCCAGCCTACACTCAAAGAGAGGGTAGGATATGGATCCCAGGATTCAGGGATGCTTTGAAAGCCATTTCAGAAACTGCTACCTTGTACCATCCTCTGAGTCATCCTTTTTGGTGAAAACTAGAGTGTGTTTGTAACTGATTAGTTTACTTGACTTCTTGCCATTAAATTTCTGGGGTCTACTAATCTTTTTTCATTTTGCACTGTCTCTGCTACTTTTGGTCCAAAACAACAGTGTTTCTGCTGGTGTCATTATCTTAAAAACGTTGTAGGATTTCTTTGAATCTTATTTGAGTTTACTGTACTAGAAAAAAGTTATAGCCACAAATCTCTCCAAGAAAAGCCCTTCTCCACCTTTGGGGCCTGGTCAGAAGCCTGAGAGATCATGTCTTGATGCTTCCCAGCCATCCGATAGCTCCATCGACACAATCAGTAAGACACACCTTTCATCTCTTTAAAACGCTCTTTGTGAGACAGAATAACATGCTGATCCTTTGATCTTTTTGAAGTCTTAACCAGTAGTTATGCAGTCTTAGCCTTGGCTGTATGTCTAAACCACGTTTTCCTGAAAGTACTCAAAAGTCATTTCTTAATTAGAGCATCTTTTGCTATTCAGAGAGACTGGGGCTTTTCAAATCACCAAGTCTTGGTTCTTTCATGTTTAACAATTCTTCCTTCGATTTACCAGTCTTACAGTTTACCATAAGCAGCACAAAAAAGCCAGACGGCACCTTCAGCCCTTTGCTTGAAAATCGCAGCTTGATCACCAAGTTCATTAGTGCTGGCCAGGGCAGAGTTGTGAGGTCAAAAATAGACTCAATTGGCCCCTCCCACACATGTGTGCCTCCCTGTGGCATCCCCAACCTGACCTGTCCTTCCCCCTCCACCACTGGCTTCATCATTTTTTGCAGTTTTTGACTACACAGGCAAACCTCCAACACCCAGCCTGACACGTCTTGTTTCCAATAGCACCAATATATGAAATTCAGTTTCTTGGACACTTGGAAGCCCATGATGATAGAGATTCATCATATAAGCAAATCATTGATAATGCTTTGGTTGGCTAATGTTGTTCCCTCCACTTTATCTTGGTTAAAATGTGTAAAATAGTCTTTAAGGGGTGGTAAAGTCATATGATGATATAAAATAATAATTCTAATAATTTATATCTGAATAGTTTTACAACTACCTTACCATTTATAAAGGGCTTTCTTTCACTCATTTATTCCTCACCGAAGGCCTATACAGCCAGTGTCTTCTTAATTTAGAGACTAGGGAACTGAGGCTCATAGAGGTCAAGTCATCTGCTGTAGGTTACATGATTTAGATGGTACTGAGGGCACCAGCAGGACCATACTCCACAGCGGTGTGTCCCATTCCATGTCCTCCATGTCCTGCTGGGAAATATTGGATGATACAGTTATCTGGGGATGGGGGATCGGGGTGGATTTTGACTAAGATAATTCTCAGATGTGGCTGAACTGTTTCTACAACATTGAGTTGCCTACAGCAGACACTACAGCCATCGCTGCCTTTGTATTACAGGTTTTGCTTTGTATTGGTCCAGATCTGAATGCCCTGGGGGTTGCCACACCAGACCACAGCCTCCCAGAGCCTCTGTGAGAGTGTGCTGGCTTCCTCTGTCCTCCTCCATGGCCTATCAGCACGTTTATAAGATAGAGTTTGGCCCTGTCTGCAAAATGTGCTGACAGCTTTCAGTAATGGATACGGACATCTGCTGAAAGGTTTGGCTGTGTTTGTAGCCGAGTGCTGGTTAGCACATAAACTCTGGGCATGAAGGCGAACAAAACAAAGAAAAGGAAAGAAAATTAGCATGGAATTCACTCTATCTGTGGATTTGTCATTTTGGAGTTTGTGATCAGTTTAGACAGGACTGACAGAAACTGCTGAACTTGGAGCTGAGTCTCGTAGAGGTTTGAGCCTGTCTCTGCTGCAGTGACCTTGGCCAGGCCACAGGCATTCAGCCTCATGGAGGTGAAGGGAACTTAGGAAATGGCCTGGTCCAATTCTTCATTGAATAGATGAAGAAATTGAGGCTTGGGGAGATGAAGTGACGTTTCCAACGCAGCCATTCAGTGGTAAATCCAGGCGCTGATCTTCATGTAATGCTTTTCCACAGTTCACTTGTTCTGTTACATAATGCTGTTTCAGAGTTGTCCCAATAGTATGATTATTGTCAAATAATTTCTTATAAAAATTGTATGAGGTCAGGCACAGTGGTTCATGCCTCAGCACATTGAGAGGCAGAGGCAGGAGGACCACTTGAGCCCAGGAGTTGGAGACCAGCCTGGGCAACATAGTGCCACACTATCTCTACAAAAAAATAAAACAATTAGCCGGCAATGGTGGCATGTACCTGTAGTTCCAGCTACTCCAGAGCCTGAGGTGGGAGGATCACCTGAGCCCAAGAGTTTGAGACTGCAGTAAGGTACGATCGCACCACTGCACTCCAGCCTGAGTGACACAGTGAGACCCTGTCTCTAAAAATAAATAAACAAATAAAACAAAATTAAATTAAAAATGGGATGATCATATGACTGCTCTTTCTACCGCTCATAGGCCAGCCCTTGTACCAGGGTCCTCCGTGACCCCTCGGTGGCCCACATCTGAGTGCAGACTCCCTGGTCTTCTCTGTCAGCTTCCCGACTTCTTTTTCTCCACCCCAGCCTGGGATATTCCCTCTGCAAGCAAGGCTACATCCCACCCACACCACTTTCCCATTCCCCTTTACCGGAGCCTCCTCTTCAAACTTCCATTCCCAGTCCTGCCCTCCCCTCTGGCCTCTCCACACATTCCTGCCCCCAACAAAACATAATTCGGCCAACTCATTGGTGGCTCCTGCTGCTCTGCCCCTCCATCCTTCAACCCCACTATGCCCGAGGGCCAGCGTTGGAGAGGAACTTTCTACTCCTGCCAGTGGCTGACCTGAGCGTAGTAGGAGTCAGCTGGCACTGTGGGCCTCTAGATTTTCACAGAACGTGCACTCCAGGAGATGTGCTCATGAGCTAAAGGAGAGAGAAAGAGTACATTGAGAGTCCGATATTTTCCCTTCATCTGCTCCCTGCGCTTCGAGGCACTGCAGTGCTCGGGAGAGACACAAATTATTACAAGATAGTAGTGGTTCGTTTCTCTATCAAATTCACCCATTGTTTTTTTCATTTTATTTTCTATTCGGGAAAAGTTAGTGGATTGATTTGCATTTCAAAACATATCTGATCGCAGACACTTTCAGTGACTAGCCCAGAACTGCCCAGTAGAATATCCCGTGGCGAGTGACATGTTTTGTATCTGCTCTATAACACAGTACCCACTGGCCAGACTCTACTGCTAATACTAGAAAATGACTAGTTTGACTTAGGAACTGAATTTTAGATTTTATTTAATCTTAATTATTTTATATTTAAATAGCCACACATGGCTACTGGATACCTAAGTGGACAATGTGGACTAAACCATTGTAGCCTTTGTTGAGGGGGGAATTTTGAGCTCATCAAATATTAACATTTCCCCCACTCCCACCATCCTTTTGCCACATCCCACCATTTCCCATGGTCCTTTGCTTGCCCTTGAACAGGTAAAAGCAGGGCTGCTCCTGGCTTCTAGAAGGCATATCTGACTTCAGTCTCCTGTCTCTGTTTCTGCCAATTATATGACTTAGTCATTGACTTAGCCTAAAACCAAGGCCCATGTAGCAAGTAAATAATAATAATAGATCACATTTATTTGTTGCTTCATATGTACCAGGTATGTAAGACTTCCATATATTAATTTCTTTAATCTTCACAGCAGACCTGTGAGGTCTGTGTGTTATTATGTTATACCCATTTTAAAGTCCAGGAAACTGAGGCAAAAGCAATAGAACTACTACATGCCAGAACCGGGATTTGAAGTTGGGCATTTGATGATAAGCCTCACTCTTGGGTACCTATTGCTCTGCATCTCCCATATATGCTCCTCTGCAGAGAAATTCCTGGCCTGGCATCTTGAATGCTCTCAATGTCTGCCAGCATAGAGTGGGACTGGGCTCTGTATACTAAAAAACAGAAACAGAATCAGGGAGGCTTGCTACTGCAATATTGCAATGCAATTCTGACGCCAACTCCCTAGAGTTAGTGCAGACTTCACAAGTTAAGGGCACAGTCTTCAGCAAGACCCCCTCACTTTAGATGTCAGCTACAAGCTCTGAGGGTCCCAGAACACCTGCACTTCTGACCAATTGGCTACAGACTTGTGGTTTCCACTACTCCCTCAGGTTTGATAACCTAGAAGCAATGTCAGAACTCAGGAGAGAGCTAGACTTGCCATTCCAGTTGTATTGTGAAGGCTACAAATCAGGACCAGCCAGGGTCCCAGATGTGGAGCTTGTATGTCTTCTTTTTGTGAAATCAGTGTTTTGGGACTTTTCCTTAGTTCAGCTAAAGATGAACACATGACCACAAAAATTTAGGCTTGTAGACAATTCGAAGGGTGAGTAAGACAGTTTTTATTGAGTGAAAAGGGGAAAAAAGGGAAAGAGGGACCCTCCACAAGCCAGAGTCCCGGCTGGTGTGCTTCCCTCCTGCAGCTTGAATCCCAGGTTCCACACAGGAAGAGGAGGAGCCAGGCTCCTTCCCACTGCAAAGGGCACAAACTTCCTGAGGCTCCATCCCAGTCCGCAGGCTGGTTGGAGTTTTTCTGGGAACCCCTTTGCACTCAGCTCATCAAGACACAATACTCCCTCATCGCACTGATGTGTTTACTCAACTGAGCTTTGGTGTCCAGAGCTTTATTGTGCTTTCATTACTTAGACATGACTGAATTATTGGTCATGTGACTGAATTCAATCCCCAGCCTCCCTCTTCTCCCTAAAGGTTGGGCTACTATTATTTGGCCTCAACCCAACCTCTAATCACACAGTTTATCTTTCCAGCTTGGCCAGCCTTCTTGAAACTGTCTAGGGGACTCACTACGAGTTACCTCATTAGCGTAACCTGTCAAGTTCCACCATGAGTTATAAAGATACTGAGATCATTTGGGAAATCCCAAGGGCTTAGACCTCCACCTCAAGAACTTGGAGGAAAGACCCAACAATCTCTTTGTTGTGCAACAGCTACATCAGAAATTTTTCTTTCAAGTAGCTAAAAGTAAGGAAACAAGCATTTCTAAATGTTTAGAGGTTATTGGTCATATTTGTCTACATTATATCATTTCATCTTCATAACATTCCTAGGAGGAAGATATTATCAATGTCTTTGCTTTTTAGATGGATAAACTGAGGCTAAATGAAATTATCAACATTGTATATGAATATCCAATTAGTAACAATTGGTATGGAAGTTTAAAATCAAGTTTAAAATCTAACTTTCAATCACAAGCCATTTGAATATGTTAGAAGAATAGTAGAAGGTAAGAATAGAGATATAGATGCTTTCAACACTTAATTGTTTTTCTCATCTGAAAATGCAGGGTGGGAATGGACTGGCCTGGGATAGAACAGTCAATGAGAAATGTGAGGATCTGGGAGTGAGGCTTCCTCCCAATGTGCCAAGTGATCCCGTTTCTGATTTTCCTCATGTGTCTATTTAGGAAAGATTATGTCCTAATGTGTATCAGACCTTGTAGCAAGCATTGAATATACACAAATAGAGAGACGCAGTCCTCAGGCTTCCTTGAAGAGGACACAGACAGTACACAAAATATTGCAATGTGGCATGGCTACTGAAACACTAAAAGCACTTGGAAAAATGCAATAAAGAGCTGGGTGTGGTGGCTCACTCCTGTAATCCCAGCACTTTGGGAGGCTGAGGCAGGTGGATCATGAGGTCAGAAGATCAAGACCAGCCTGGACAACACGATGAAACCCCGTCTCTACTAAAACTACAAAAATTAGCTAGGCATGGTGGCAGGCACCTGTAATCCTAGCTACTCAGGAGGCTGAGGAAAGAGAATTGCTTGAACCCAGGGGGTGAAAGTTGCAGTGAACTGAGATGGTGCCACTGCACTCCAGCCTGGGTGACAAAGCAAGACTCTGTCTCAAAGAAAAAAAGAAAGGAAGGAAGGAGGGAGAGAAGGGAGGGAGGGAGGGAAGGAAGGAAGGAAGAAAGGAAGAAAAGAAAGAAAGAAAGAGAAAGAAAAATGCAATAAAGGAAACAAAGGAAAGCTTTAACTAGAAAGGGGTGGGGGGAAGAGGGGAGTCAGGGAAGCTTAGGGGAGAGAATGCGGGAGCTGGGGATTGGAAACAAATGAGGATTCACCAGATTTTCAGTTCTGCAAGTCACTAGAACAGGGGCACTGAACTGTCTCTCACTTCAGACAAGGAGGCTAACAGGTTGTCTATGAAGAGTTAAACTCTGTAAAATATTTAAAGAGATGTATTCAGAGCCAAATATGAGTTTCCGTGGCTCGTGACACAGCCCTTAGGAGGTCCAGAGAGCATGTGCCCAAGGTGATCGCGATGTAGCTTGGTTTTATACATTTTAGGGAGGCATCAGGCAGCAGTCAAATACATTTAAGAAATACATTGGTTTGATCCCGAAAGAATGCGGGAGGTAACTGGAGGCGGGGTTCGAGGGTTTCCAGGCCATAGGTAAATTTAAACATTTTTTTCGTTGACAGTTGGTTGAGTTTGTCCAAAAACCTGGGATTAACAGAAAGGACTGTCTGGGTTAAGATAAAGGGTTGTGGAGACCCAAGTTTTTATATGCAGAGGAAGCCTTCAGGTAGCGGACTCCAGAGAGAATAGGTTGTAAAGTGTTTCTATCAGACTAAGCGTCAGTGTTGAGGTTCATGCTGGAGAGGTATCATGAGGCCTGTCCAGCCCCAGTTCCCTTCATGGCCTAAAACCGTTTCTTAGGTTAAATTTTAAAAGAGTCTGGCTGAGCAGGAAGTCCATTCTAATGGTTATGGGGTACGGTTGCTTAGAATTTTATTTTTGGTTTACAGGGTCGTGATGATCCTCAAAGCTTAGCACTTTGCAGACCCCTTGCTCTGCCTCAGCTGTAGCTAGAACCCCCAAAGTAGGAGGGAATGGAGTCACCCAAAATAAGGGAGCTCAGGGTGTGACCCAGTGGATCTCCGAAATGATGAGGACGTGTGTTCGACTTTCCTAGATCACCTCTGGGATCCCTTCTCGCTCTAACAGTTCATTATTTTGTGATTTTATGAAAAATGTTTTTCAAAGCAAATGAACAGTGTAAACAAGATTATAAAGAGAGTATTTGCCTTCTTAAGGGAATAAACTGTTCTGAAGCACATCAGGAGTGTTTATTTGCATATAAACAATGCAAATTCTGTATAAGTAGAGGAGGCTTGTTTTCTTAGGTGTTTCGGGAAGTTAATTACGAATCGGTCTTGTCAATTTCGCTAGTGAATAAGTATTTTAAAAGTGCTATACTTTTAAATGTTCACAATTTATTGAATGTTCCTCATACCTGACTTTTCTCTGAATTAGCCCAAATTTTCTTAAATTGTTTCTTTATTCCATGGGTTAAAACATTTGGGACTTGCCTTTTTCAAGAAGGTTTTGGATAAAGTCTGTGTTCATCAGATCTCAGAGGTGTCAGCTGAACCCTATCTCACTTTCAGTCGTCCTGAATTGGCTTAGGACTACCCAACAAATCTATAACCTGTTAGTGTCCAAAGTCCTGCCTCCACTTTGATTCCCAACATCTTGTGATCTCTCTGCATCTTTCTCCCCCTGTACACTTGAGTGCTTCTTTTCCCACACCAAGTATCAATCAGACTACATAGGCTTCCAATAAAAGTCATCATTTGGGAAGTATTTTATTTGTCTAGACAACTGTATTGAAGATTTGGTTTTCATACAGAGCTAGCACCATGTAGAGCACAAAGCCATCTTCCTGATTCCATTTTCCCCAGACCTCTTCCCCTTCTCTCACATTCTCATTCTCTTCTCTCTTTTTCTCCAAACTCCCTCATCCCCCTGACATTTACCCTTATCAGAAGCAGAACATCTTGTGCCTTTTGTCTTAAGCACAGCAGTTTTCTGCTGTAGCTTGGGCGTTTTCCGAAACTTTGGTTCTCCGCTACCTGGTGGTTGCTCAAAATATTCCCAATACATTTTGTTATGTCAGGGTAAATTCAGGAAAGACGATCTGGAAGAAGCCGGTTTCCATCAAGGGGGATAGGAAAGGCTGGGCAAGCAGAGAGGTAGGGGATGAGTTTCCAAGCAGAAGGAGCAGCCTGCACCAACCATGGCAACATGTGAGAGGCAGCACGCAGAGGAATTTCATTTACTTTCTGTGATCTGGAGACTTGAAGTAATCACAAGGGGTAATGAGTAAAAGACGGGACCGGAGAAGAAGATGCCAGTGACATTACAGTGACCTTTATGTGTCATATTAAGACATTTTTATTTTCTCCAGAAGGTGCTGGGAGCCCAGTGAGGCATTGCAGCACCAGTGTGATGAGGCCACCGAGCTGACTGCAAACATCCCAGATGGAAAACCTGGAGTAGGACGTGGGGCAGGGGATGCAGAGGAAATCCCACATTTCAGAGTGAAATAAGAGGCCAATAAGATTTGGGATTGATTGTGTCCGGAGGGAGAGAAATAAACCGGCCAGGGAAAACACTGCACTTTTGTCTCGGATACTTATTTGCCAAGTTAGGGGATACAAGAATAGAAATTGGGAGATGTTCAATTTTGGAAACATAACTTAATTTGGTTTATCACTGCACTGTTTTAATTAATGGGGCCGAAGCGTTACGTCCTTGGATGTCATTCAATTCTCAGACAATAGGCTGAACAAATTCCAAGTCATGACTGTTCAGCAACATTTTTGTGAAAAAAATGCCTTAGACATGACTCTTCATCTAACAAATTCTGGCCAGATCATTTCACCTAAACCCAATTGGCCCATGCTTGCCTTTTCCCTGTCACTGTCAGCTTGCTACCTGGCTCTCAGAAATGAGGCTTTATCATGGCTAAGGATGTTCTGCTTTGTCTTTTCACTGGCTTATTAACAGTCCCACATTCAGTGTGGGACCAATTAATCATTATACATTTCTCTAGCTGCCACCTTGAAACATGTGGTCAACATGCTTTCTTCATTCTTCCTCCACATTGTTAATATCTCAGGAAGACTGTGTACATTGCTGGCCATTTTAAATGGTGAGACCATTTTCATTGGTCCTTACTAGTCTGTCTTAAGACTTCTCTGTTTCAAAACTAGGTCAGAGAATCTCCCTATCCTGGACCTTCAGGATGAGAATAAGGGGAAAGACTAGTGGTGGAAAAAGCTGGAGTTTTTGGATGCTCCTCTTCCTGCAGATGTGATTCTCATCTGGCTTGTTCTAGAAGGCCGTCACATGCCCTGTGTGGCCAAGATTTTAATAGGGGCTGGAGGTCACAGAAGTTCTATGTATCGCTGCATTCCCTGACATGGACACTTGTGTTTTGAGAAGGCGAAGGTTCCCATTCCAAATTGCCCAACATTTTTCTAACTGCTTCTCGAGACCCCATGAAAAGTCCCTATTAATACCCAGTTACATTAATTTTAGAAAGGTAGCAAATGTGGGCCAGGTGTGGAGGCTCATACCTGTAATCCCAGCAGTTTGGGAGCCCGAGGCAGGTGGATCATCTGAGGTCAGGAGTTTGAGACCATCCTGGCCAACATGGTGAAATCCCATCTCTACTAAAAATACAAAAATTAGCTGGGCATGGTGGTGCGCACCTGTGGTCCCAGCTACTTGGGAGGCTGAGGCAGGAGAATCGCTTGAACCCGGGAGGTGAAGGTTGCAATGAGGTGAGATTGCATCACTGCACTCCAGCCTGGGCGACAGAGCAGGACTCCATCTCAAAAAAAAAAAAAAAAAAGGTAGCAAACGTGAAACTGAAGCCATGTTATCATGATGTTTGTGGTTTCATATATGTCAAAAAGAAGGTGAGCTACCTGAGTATGATTGGTATGTATATGGTCCAGCTGAAAATCTCTCTTCAGATGTAATCATTTTTAAGGCTGTCCAAGAACAAAGACTGCCCCTCGCCACAAACGGAAGCTATGTGATGAATTCTTTTCCCTATGCCTTTCTTCAATTTGCTATTTAAAGAAATTTCTGAAAATACATGAATTATGCAGCTTATCTCTCAGATGAAAAAGAATTTTCTTCTTGGATTGGTTGGCTGCGTGTTTATTAATAGCAGTAAAATTTTCCGTGTTCTTTTGTATCAGATGGGGTGCTTACTAAAATGTGAAGCCTTTCTAGCAATAATAACAGCAATGGATGAATAATTACAAAAGCTATATGAAATTGAAAGACATTTTAATTTGTCATTATTTCTATGTATTCAGAAAAGATCTAAATAATTCTGACGACTATAAAAAAGAAGAGTATGCTATTTCTCCTCTTTAAGAGATTAAGTTCTTAATATACTACTTTTACTATATGTTAAAAAAAAAAAAAGCCTTTCATCTGGTTTTCTCCAATGATGTAATCATGAATAAAGACTGTTTAGCTGTGAATATTTGGTCTTTTTACTATTACATGAAGATGCTGTGCTTCAAACTCATTTTAATCTAAAAAGTGTTCCTCTCTGCGGTTTATAAAAATGAAATTACAGTTGTTTGCTTAGTGAGAACTTTCAACCTTTATGTCACGTTAATTTGTGAAGATGACAAGGACTGTAGAATTTCCTCAGGTCGTGACCAGATGGTGGCAGAATATGAGATTCTAAAACAGCATTTTAATTTTTATAACAAGAACTAAAAAGTGGCTGTAGCTACCAGGGTCATGCTAAGGCAAAATTTCAAAAATTTCAAAGCTATTTTTAAAAATATGCACGTAGTCACCTTCTTTTTTGTCTACATTATACCAATGTTCAAATTCTTATTCAGATCCTAAAAATATTCTATGACAGAACTTTTTTTTTGGAAAATGAAATTTCAACATATGCTCTGTGTTTCTAGGTGAGTGATTGAATATTTCTTTGTAGCTTTTGAATTTTCCTTTACCAGATTGCCAGTGAGACATTTGGATCTCAGCGATGGAAGATGGGAGATTCTAACCTGCTTTAACAGTTTGCCATCCTCCCCTCTAAAATATACTTTAGGGGAAACGGCCACCACGAGAAGATGCTTTTCCAGCCGCCTCCTTTCAGCTGGAGTACATCTTCAGCAGCATACAAGAAATCCCCTGCATATGATATCAACAAGCTCTTTCACTTTCTGCTTTTGATATTTTCTAGGGTTCAAGTTCCACCCCTTAACTGCTGTTTGATCTTGTGCCATTAATTTAGCCAAGTGAAACCTCAGTGTTCTCACCTTTAAAGGGGGTGGAAATGGTACACATATTAAAGGTGGTCTAGGGATTAAATTAAAATGTAAAGTAAATGTAAAATTCATGACACGTAGTAGGCAGGTGGTAAGCGGTAATATCTTCTTGTCATACAGGCAAAAAAAACCAAAACTAAAACTCCTTCAAAAAATAGCTCTCAGTTTGATTAAATTAATACTTTTTGCAAGTAAAGCTAGAAACAATTTTTTTTCTATTCGTCTAACAAAGAAAGTTCTGAATGAGCAGAGAATGAGGCCTACATTAATTTGAAATCTAGCTGCTGTAATGTTGCCTGCTCTCCACTTTCTTTCTCTTTTCTTTTCTCTTTTCTTTTTTTTTTTTTTTTTGAGACGGAGTCCTGTTCTGTTGCCCAGTGCGTCTTGGCTCACTGCAACCTCCGTCTCCCAGGTTAAAGCGATTCTCCTGCCTCAGCCTCCCGAGTAGCTGGGACTACAGGCGCATGCCACCACACTTGGGTAATTTTTTGTATTTTTTTTTTTTTTTTTTAGTAGAGACAAGCTTTCACCATGTTAACCAAGATGGTCTCAGTCTCCTGACCTCATGATCCGCCCACCTCGGCTTCCCAAAGTGCTGGGATTACAGGCATGAGCCACTGTGCCGGGCCACTCTCCACTTTCCACAAGAGGTTTCTGCATGTAGTTACACCTGAAACTTAGAGATGGGTGTATGCAGCATGCCATAAATAAAAATCAATGCATTATTTTTATTTTAAGAACATTTGGAATGAATTGAGCGTCTGGATTGACAATGTAGAGGTACACATTTCCTTGTACATATGTGGAGATGGTAGATATTATATATACAGGTTATTTAGAACCTGAATGAGTAACTTTATAAATCAGATTCATTTGAATTTGATGGTTAAGATAACATGAGAAGTAGAGAGGAGACAGGGGGTGGGGAGAGAAAAAGGTGTTGGAATTTGTAATTATGAAAGAAGGTAAGACTGTTTCCTTCTGTCTTATAGCCTGAAGAATAAGTAGTGACAGCATCAATCAAGAGATAAGAACAAAATAGCGGCATTTCTCTGCCGTGGGGAATTGCTTATCAACCACCAGAGGAGGCTTCTTTCTTGAACAATGAACATTTCTTACAAGGATTCACAGATTAACATACGACTGATCTTGATTTTTGGAAATGAATGAGGTTTCTTTTTTTCTTTTTCCGTTTTTTTAATTTTGGGGTAAGTTATGATATTTGGATGGATTTTTAAATTCTTTCCTGATAACATATTTAGCACATGTTCTAAATGATAATCCTATAGCAAACAGTTGGAGCATTATTCAAACTGAAAGACAGTGAAAAAATTTAAATTTTCAATTTATTCTAGATTTCCTCAGAGCATAATTACTCTGTTAAATCCTCAATGTTTGTGATGTCAACCACCTCTATCCGGAAATACACATTCTTTTTTCATCATGTTGGACACAGTTAAGGGTAACATGCACAGAATCGGAACAGATCACTATTAGTTGAAAGTATGAAATGGACAAATATCAGTCCTCTTTCTGCAGCACAGGAGCCAGGTTTGCCATCTGAACAATGAAGATGAAGACAGTAAATAAAGGAAGAAGTCTCATCCTATTTTTCTGATCATTCAAAGAACAGTTTCTCAAGGTTAAGCCAAGTCCTCTTTGCAAGCTGCCAAATAATAGCTTAGGGAAAGAAATAGTCCACCTGCATGATGATCCTCTTAGGCAAAAATGTCTTCACAGCCCTTGACCTTGGTGAATTTTATTCCCCAAAAGCATCCAAAAGAAGAATTATAAACCCCAGAATGAGGTGGAAATAAACGAGTATTTTTTTATGATGTTTGGCCTGAACTGTGGGCTTTAATTGGGGATACTGGTGATTTGAAAAGAAGTGAGAAAATTCTGAAGAAGTGGCAGCCTTGGACTAGGTGGGGTGCCCTATTTCTTCTATTTCTCACTGAAGTCCCACTGCTGAGCCAAGACTCATTCACTTTGGAAAGAGCACGACAAATAAGGAAAACTGCTGCTTTCTGATGGGGAGTGCAGATCATGAGGCTCTTTCTCCAGGTTTAGTTCTTTTCTATGGTGACTGGACTTGGCGTCCTGCAGCCTGGTTACAAAGTGGGACATTGAGCTTCTGTGGACAATACCCTGCACACACCAGCTGGGATCTGGCTGGGGCTGCCCTGTGTACCTAGTGACCTTAGGCAACCCATCTCCCCGTGTCAGGAATTTCTGGACACCCACTGTTTTCCACCAAGCGCTGAGGTGGCAACAACTCAGTGAGCAATAAACAAAATGACACAGAAATGCACAGCGTTGTTATGAAGGAGACTGTTGCCCTGTGTTCGAAATCTGGCACCATTCCCTTGAGCAGGGTCCGCTCAGGAGGGACCAGATCTGCCAGTTTCTTGTGCCTGCAGAGAGAGGCAGTCCCACCAGCCACATCGTGCTCTATGAGAAGAAAGGGGGTTGGATGGGAAGAAATCTATTTTGCTGTTTTGGAAAGCACACAGTGACCTACAAACCTCCCGTGATGGCGTTTCTTCGGATGTGTAAAATAAGGCTTTACTTGTCAATTCCGCTGTAAAATAAGCGTCCAAGTAAAAACAGCAACAACAACAAAACACTTTGTTTCTATTTGGGTTTAGTGAGTGAGCTTATGCCCTAAATTGTTGTATGTGTGTGTGTGTCTGTGTGTGTGTGTTTTTTTAATAACTTAATATAGAAAAGCCTATGAACATAGATTTCTTTTGCTTTACAGAGAGGCTATGCCAAACCCTTTGTAGATAAGCTTGTGGCTATACTAATTAGATTCTTTTAGAATTCCCCATCTAAATACCATTGCTCCTTGCCAACCTGTCAAATGCAAGTGAATAACCTGCCAGAAGTTTTGTCTGTTTGCCTGTTTTCAAATTTCTTTATTATTCCCCATGCAGATAATGGAAATTATCATTCTGGAGGTGACATATTCCGTTTTAGGCAGGAAGGGGCCACTAACGCAGTTTCTATTTTGGGAATTCTGGAATGGAAACATTCCTACTTGGGAAGCTAGCTGTTTGTGGTTGTCTTTTTTGTTTGGTTTTGGTTATGTTTGTTTAGCTAAGTCATATCTTACCTTCCCATTTTATTATGAGTGGATGGGAATGGGATGGAAGGTAAATGTTTTCAAATAACCACATCAATTCTGAAGGAGAAGAAAGAGACCCACACAGACCCGTGTGCATCCCTGTCTTATGGTCCAGTCCGCCCTGGAGGTGCTGACACGTCAGAGACTCCTGGCAAGCTGAGAACATGAGTCATGTGATTTTCTGTAAAATGCTAATTCAAAGGAACTAGGAGATAACCCTGTATATTTGAAAGAGTGAATTTATTCAAATTCTCAATGTTTAAAGTATTTTTACTATTCTAGAGTATTTATAATTATGTTAACTAAACTAACCAAAGACTGCCCATTTCAAGTTTTGCTGCAATGGGGGAAAATGATTTAAAATTAACGTAACACACAAACCTAATGGACTCCTTATACTATATCAGAGTAAAATTATTTGTATTTAAAAGGTGAGTGGTTAAGTGATTGAAATTGTCTTCTTAAAAAGATAAAACACTCCTACAGTCTTGTTCATGCAGTTAATTTACTTTGCAAAAAGTTTTTCTTCTTCAGTACCGAGGTTAGCTTCAGGGTGGCACTTGTGCTGGAGTCCACAAATACCATGGTAGTGAAACTCAAATTAATGAGGCTTCGTTAAATAGAGTCTCTGAAGCCCAGTGAACTAATATATACAGTCATAAAGTAATCTGCTAAGTAGAGAGGACTGCAGTGATTCCTTTGGCTGATAAAGGTAGTAATAAAACTCTCATCTGCAATTGCTTGACTACAAAGACAAATAGGATTTGTGTCTCCCTTGCCTGTTAGGTGACACATAAGCATAAATTGGAACTGAAAGAGTCTTTACAGTTTTCTATTGACATGAGTTTATTAGGTCAACTAGACCAAAGGATGAAAAATTTAATATACATGAAAAGTACTAAAGCTCCCATAGGAAAATTTGAACCTTCCAGGTGGGGCTGGGGGGTGGAGTGTCAGGGCATCCTAACTCTTCCAAAGCTCATCTTTTGAGTCAGAAATTTCTGAAAGGTCAGTGCAAACACAGAATATTAAAGCCTCATTAAGAAAATTACCTTTTTAAACTGCCAGGTAATAAAATAACTATACTCTGTTTATAGTCCATCCAAACAAAATATCGTTATTCGTTTGACCCACTTATATGAGGAATTGTTTTTCTTTTGTGACCAGACAAGGAGAGTCCAATCAACATATAATTGTGGAGACAGCTTTTTTTTTTTTTGTCCTGGCTCTCACCTAATTTATTCATAATAAAGACATGCTATGCTACCTTGTAGGATTCTGGTGTGGATTAGCTAATTAATAAATATCAAGTGCTTAAAAATATGGATCTCTGTATAAATCCTGCCTTAATTTGTTTTCGAGTTTAAGATGTGCATGTCAAATCAACTGTCTGAATACTTGATTGTAATATTCATGTTTGTAAATTTGGCTGTAAATTTAAGATATAAAAATCTTGATGTGAAATGAAATCCTAGCATGCGTTGAGAGCATCTAACCCAAGACTGGCAGATATAGCACCTAGGGAAACAAAAAGCACCTGGAAATCAAACCAAAATGTTTTTGGAAGGCATTTTTAGCCGGGGGGGCGGTGGTTCCCGCCTGTAATCCCAGCGCTTTGGAAGGCTGAGACTGGCAGATCTCTTGAGGTCGGGAGTTCGAGACTAGCCTGGTCAACGTGGTGAAACCCCATCTCTACTAAAATACAAAAATTAACTGGACATAGTGGTGCATGCCTATAATCCCAGCTACTCCAGAGGGTGAGGCAGGAGAATCATTTGAACCCAGAAGGCAGAGATTGTGGTGAAAAGCTCTGTCTCAAAAAAAAAAAAAAAAAAGGCATTTTCAAAGAAGGAAAGGAAGGACTCTCAGCATTGGTTTGAGGAGTATATTAAGTAATTTTGTGTTCTAATAATTAAAATGTCAAGGTTCATCAGTGAGTTATACAAAAAGTAGAGCAGATTTAAACTGAAGACTATGATAATGTAATGCTCACTTCACACCCATGTTGAGTAAAAGGTAAAGGGAAATTATAGCTTGTCCACATATTTCTAAATACCTGCAAGCGAGGCCGTGCAGGTGAACTTGATTTGTGTCTTCATAGAAAAATGTTGAGCACTATTTTTTTTAAAGGATATAGCCTAAAGAGAAAAGAATGGAATTAATATCTAACAGTTTCTTAGTAACACTATCTGAAGGCTCTATGGTAACTAGTTAAAAGATAATTTTACTGCTGGCTGAACTGTGCTGCCATTTTTCCCATATGATTAATTACTCCTTAGTCACTATTCTGAGTAGCAGTTTTATTTGCTAATTTCAAATGCCTCCACTTAATTAGCAATTCGTTCTGACCTTTAAAAACTACATTCTATAATCTTCAAATTATATGAGAGAAGGAAAAAAAAATCCAATTTTACCTGCCTCCCACCACCAGCCTCCCATAGCGGGTTACGTTGTTTCTGAGATACCGTGAAACTATGGTAATGTGTCAAACTTGAGTAAACTGTCGTTGTTTGAAATCCAGACTAAAGTTTCCTCATCCTTCAGGAGGTTACTATGTTCAGTGAGAGGCAGGAATGCTCCAACTTCAGAAAATTGAGTAATGTGTGATATAGCACATTTGACCAGTACGTTAAAAAAAATTTTTTTTTAATTAGCGAAAAGTGAGAAATGGCTACACACAATAATGGATTCCCTCTTGTATCCTACTCACAACTCTCTTTTGAGAATTCTCAGTACATTTTCTACTTGAATTGTTGCTCAATTAAGTGTCTGACACTAGACCATCCAAAAGTCGCCAAGAGTTCTACTTTGAGATCAATTTTTTAAAATTCTCATATTTCTAGAAATTGTCTTCACGGTTGGATGGGGTGTTAATCAGGGTTCATAACGTTAGTGCTAATGATTTTACAGCTGATAGTTCAAAGAGTTACCATGTTGAGTCAACCCCATATCCCATTGATCTACTACTTTGGCTTAAATAGTCTTTAAGAAGCTCATAATCAAGGGATATGATTAGTTTCTCGGATATTAGTTCCAAGGAACTTGTTAATACTAGATCTGTGTCAGCAGAGAAGCCAGAATATTTCTGTTTTTCAAAATGATAATATCTTTGACCGATATTTCAGAATAATGGGCTTATGGGCAGTCACTATGCAAGGAAGGTGTTCTACAGTGGCCCTTATCCTAGGCGGGGTCTCAGAGCCTCGGCGTCAGCACACCCTGCAGCAAAACCACAACCACTGCCCTCAGCTGTCCCCATTCGGAGGACATCCACTGTTGGCTTTAGGGCCATCCGTACATGGTTGAAGTTTGTCATCCTTCTTCTTGTGAATCAATGCTTCATGCCACTTGTTAGATCCGCTTGGTGGCTTTCATTTGGATTGGCTAATTTTCAGAATGTTGGGGTGTCTAGTCTTTTTGTCTTTTTTTCCACCACTCTGGTTTAACTGGAGCACATTACTATTAAAAAGGTGAGTGGTAACAGGACAATATAATCGGTATATAGAAGATATTTGCCATTTTGGAGATGTAGTTTTTGGAAAGCCAAGTTTCCACTTTCAACTGGTTATATGTCTAAAAGCTTCTTTCCTCATTATCCCTTTCTTTACCACTTAATTGAAGGCCAATTACATGCCCATCTCCTATCTCTTTATATAATCTACCATGTTTTCGTGTCCTTTAGGTGTAGAGAGTTTAATTGTAATGAAACCTAATCAAATATCCTTAACAAGCCACCTATGGAGGTGTGTAATAGAATGTTTCCCCTTGGGGCTTGTATTAACCACTTATGTCTTTGATAGTGTTGATTGTAAAGAACTAAGTACTTGAGATTTTTTGTTTGTTTGTTTCCAGTCTCTTACAGATTCAAAAACTGCTTATCTTCCTGATGCATGGAGAAGCTTTCTCTGTGAGGACTTGACTCAGTCTTTCTCCATTGGTACTTAGCAACACATCTTTATTACTTCAGGGTTTCTTCTCTGTAGGTGTGAAGCGCACAAAGGAATACAGTTCCCACTTTTAGGAAATGACTGATACTTTCTGACTTACTCCTGGGACTTGAGGCAAATATGTCCTTTTTCTTTTGAAATTATCTTCTTTAGTCAACTTTTTCTGAAAATTGAGATGGGCATCCCTAAAAGGGAAAAACCAATAATAAAACTTATTTCTATACTAAACTCTAGTTATCCAGTTTACAACAAGTAGTAAAAGGATTGTTATGTTTATCATATATTTACATATTAATAATTAGTTATTGAATATAAAGTTCCAAAGAATGTCTTCATAGGGGAAATGGTACAGGAGTTAGAAAACCTAGATTTAGAATATAATTCTGCCATTCATTGCCTTGAGATCTTGGGCAAGCTTCAGTTACCCAGTGTCTAAATTGGGAACAATAGAATTTCTTCTTTCAGAGTTGTGAAGAGGAAACGAACTTATTAGGTGCATTTCTTCTCTTCTCAATCATTAAACTAGCTAACAACTGTGCATTCCACATTCAGTGGAGAGCCAGAAGAGACCTTTGAGGCCATCTTATCCATATCCCTCATTTTGGACATTAAAAATATGCAATATGAAGGAGAGGATCAACACGAATAAAAAAAAACCCATAGCAAATAGCTCCCCAGAAAGGCAGAACTCAAAGTGTTCCAGAAGTTGTCAGTGTGAATCCCCAAAAGGCACCCGTTTTCTCCTTCCATTCATCTTCACTCATGTTATCTCTGCCAGCATCCCCTCCCACCCCCCAAGCCTCACGCCTCTCTGCTAGCAGCCAGTCAGACTTTCAATCAGTACAAGGACCTCACTTTTGCATATGGCTGAAGAATATTCAAGTGAGGAGATGGGCCAGTTACAAGCCCTTCTCCTCCCTCTTTATGTAAGCTTCTATCTCTTGGTGTCTGGGAGCAGCTAAGTGAGGAGAGCTTGAGATCAGTTTTACTCTAGCACAGAAGGAAAAGACATGCTCCTTCACAACATTTTCCTGCAGAAAGAGCAGAGTTCAGCATATGTTCTTACACAGTATTTGTATGCAGCGTACATGCATATATGCATATAAATGTGAATTGGCTACAGCACAACTTTCTATTTTGACATTCTTTCCTGTTCTTTAGTGAGGTGCAGGATAAATAACACAGCTGTGGATGTCTCCCCTTTGTTCCTTTGTCTCATGATAGGAGACATTTAACTAAAAATGAAGCTGGATTTATGACTGCTGGTCTGTTTGAGTGGTAATAAATGTCAGACAGACATTGCTGAGTCATAAACTCAGTGAGTTTGAGCCTATCTCTCTGCATAAATCAGCTTTCTACATGTTAGCCCCCTATTCTGGAAAGTTGGCTCGCTACAAATGGACATGAAGTTCCAACAACCCAGTCTTCCAAATATGTCTGCCCCTTGACACTCTAACTTTTCTTTACTGTTCACTGATAAGAATGCTCTGTCTTTGTTCAGAATTTGCCCTGATTCAAGGAGTTCTTCACATGATGAATACGAGACCAGGCATGTGGTTGGTGTGTAGACAGAATCGTCATAATGCGGGTGGATAGTGAATTCCTATGGGTTGGAACCTGCTTACTTCTGCTTAGTTATTTGGGAAGCATGATAGATTTGGGAAGTCCCTGAGCCAATGAGAGCCCTGTTTGGCAATGAGAGAGGTCTGGGAATAAATTGTTGCCCTTCTACCTAGAACTTGGGGTTCTAGCGCTTTTCAGACTGCTGCATATTCATGTATCTGGCTTTGGTCTCCTTGTACAGTCCTCAATAGGTACCCCAAGTGCTGACTGCTCTGTCTAGAAATCTACCCCTAGGTCCCTTTTCCTGGAGCCTGGTCCCTAAATGGAAGTTCTGTTTATTTCACCAGCCCCCTCCGTCTTGATGAAGTATACTACTAACTCTTCCCTGTAGAAGTGAGTTCTGTTCTTCTGGTTAGCTCCTTTAAGCCAGCTATTCCTAAGCTTCCAAACTTTTTCAGGCTAGGAGTCTTCTCATCAACTGTGGACAGGATATTGACAGTCCAACAAGTAGAGGAAAATAGTGGAGGCATGAGTTTATATGGTCTGCACACTTTTTAAAAAACTAGCTTCACTGGTTTAAATATCTGAAGGGATTAAGGACATCATTCACAGAATTTAAAATGAATGTAATTTAAAACTCTGCCTATGAATTGGGAGCATCAAAGTGTGTCACAAAAAGGAAACTGAAATTTAGGAGACTGTGGTTTTAGCTCTGCTCTGCCAGTAGAGAAACTTGGGACTTTGTAAAGCAAGTTACTTTTGTTTCTCCAGCCCCAACTTTCTAAGTTACAACAGGGGATGGATTTAATGGTCCCAGTTACTGCCTAGCATATCTGAAATCAATGGCATCTTAAAGAAAGTGACTGTGCATTTTTACTGCCATACAGCATATAGAAGTAGTACTCCTGCTTTTAGATAATTTCAGTATTCAAGAATATTAATTAAAACAACTCAGAAGAGTGAACTTGAACAGATCACATGAGAATAGCACTGATACTGTCTGCATCAGTAAATGAAATCTGCAGTGACTTTGTCTAGAGTGTTACACTAGCATCAACTCCCAAATGTGTCCAGAGAGTTTCTGGAATTTTGCCCTGTGCCCTTAGCTTTTACCCTGATGCCATCTCCACTGGCCTCTCATATAATATAGTTTCTGGCTCATTTATTTTTCATTGTGGATGTGCAATTGTCCAATATGTCACTGGTTTCAGTTTACAGTGACAGAGTTGCCTTAGTTCTATAACCAAATATGTAAAGCAATTTAAATAATTAAAAACAATTTTATAAAAGAGCATTGACTTCAAGATCAAATCACTGTGTAGGTTAAAGGGAGCAGAAGGAAAGTTCTCATGCCAGCCACAGTGACAGACTATTTCGCAGCCTAGGTGCCATCAGAACCACACATATGTAGCTGTGGTGTTCTGCTGTACAGCAGGGTGAATGTAGTTAACAGTAATTTATTGTTCATTTTAAAATAGCTGGAAGAGAGGATTCTGAATGTTCTTATCACAAAGAAATGATAAATGTATGAGATGATGGATGTGTTAATTATTCTGATTTGATGATGACACAATGTATACATGTATTGAAACATCATACTGTACCCCATAAATATATATAGTTATGATGTGTCAATAAAGCTCTCAACAAATTAGACATAGAAGGAATGTATCTTAATATAAGGTCATATATGACAGACCTACAGCTAATATCATACTGAATAGAAAAATGCTGAAATCTTTTTCTCTAACATCTGAAACAAGACAAGGATGCCAACTCTCAACACTCTTATTCAAGATAGTACTGGAAGTCCTTGCCAGAGTGATTTGGTAAGAAAAAGAAATAAAGGGCATTCAAATTGAAAAAAAAAAAAAGTTAAATTATCCCTGTTGGCGGATGACATGTCATACAGAGAAAACTCTAAAGACTCCACTTAAAAATTCAAAACTGATACACAAATTCAGTAAAGTTGCAGGATACAAAATACACATACAAAAATCAGTAGCATTTTATACCCTAATAGCAAACTATCTAAAGAAGGAATCAAGAAAACAATTCTATTTGCAATCATTACAAAAAAAAAAAAAGGTGTAAGTTTAAAGAGATAAATTTCTACACTAAAACTATAAAACATTGACAAAAGACATTATAAAGACACAAATTAATGGAAAGATAGCTCATGCTCATAGACTAAAATAATTAACATTGTTAAAATGTCTGTACTACCCAAAGCAATCTACAGATTCAATGAAATCCCTATCAAAATGCTAATGACATTCTTCACAGAAATATAATGTCACTACCTTACTTCAAAATATACTACAAAGCTACAGTAATTGAAACAGCATGGAATTGGCATAAAAATGGATACATAGACCAATGGAACAGAATAGATAACT
Organism: Sapajus apella; assembly: GCF_009761245.1. Lineage (NCBI taxonomy): Eukaryota > Metazoa > Chordata > Mammalia > Primates > Cebidae > Sapajus > Sapajus apella. Next base: position 3,453,383 of record NW_022436961.1, read on the forward strand.
CAGAAATAAATCCACACACTTATGGCCAACTGATTTTTGACAAAGATGCCAAAACCACGCAATAGAGAATGAATATTGTCTTCAATAAATAGTGCTGAAAAATTGGCTATTCATATGCAGAATAATGAAGTAGACCTCTTTTTCTCACAATATACAAACATCAACTCAAAATTAATTAAAGAGTTAAATGTAAGGCCGGGCACGGTGGCTCACGCCTGTAATCTCAGCACTTTGGGAGGCCGAGGCGGGTGGATCACAAGATCAAGAGATCGAGACCATCCTGGTCAACATGGTGAAACCCCGTCTCTACTAAAAATACAAAAAAATAGCCGGGCATGGTGGCACGCGCCTGTAATCCCAGCTACTCAAGAGGCTGGGGAAGGAGAATTGCTTGAACCCAGGAGGCGGAGGTTGCGGTGAACCGAGATCTCGCCATTGCACTCCAGCCTGGGTAACAAGAGCGAAACTCCGTTTAAAAAAAAAAAAAAAAGAGTTAAATGTAGGACCAGGAATGATAAAATGATTAGAAGAAAACATAGGGAAAACACATCATGATACTGATACAGGCAAAGATTTTTTACATAAGACCCCAAAAGCACAGTCAATGAAGGTGAAAATAGACAAATGGGATTATATCAAACTAAAAATCTTTTGCACAGCAAATAAAACAACTACTGGGGGTGAAAATACAACTTACAGAATAGGAGAAAATGCGTGCAAACTATGCCATCTGACAAGAAGGTAATATTCAGAATATGTAAATAACTCAAACAACTCAGCAGAAAAGCAATATAATTTAAAAATGGGCACAATATCTGGATAGATAACTCTTAAAAGAAAACTTACAAATGGCTAACAAGTAAATGAAAACATGTTCAATATTAATAAATACTAGGGAACTGCAAGTCAAAGCCACAATAAGATGTCATCTACTTTAGTTAGAATGACTATTATCAAAATGACAAAAAATAACAAATGCTGGTGTGGATGTGGAGAAAGGAGAACTCTAATATACTGCTGGTGGGAATATACATTAGTACAGCCACTATGGAAAACAGTATGTAGGATCCTCAAAAAATTAAAAATAGAATTACCATATGACCCAGCCATCCCGTTACTGACTATATACCCAAAGGATATGAAATTGTATGTCAAAGAGATGCCTGTGCTCCCGTTTATTGCAGCACTATTCACAGTAGCCAAGAGAAGGAATCAACCTAAGTGTCTATTGATGAATGCATGGATGAAAAAAATGTGATATACAGGCATACCTCATTTTATTGCACTCCACTTATTGTACTTTGCAGATACTGTGATTTTTACAAATTAAAGCTTCGTGTCAACCCTGTGTAGAGCAATTCTATCAGCACCTTTTCTTTTTCCAACAGCATGTGCTCACTTTGTGTCTTTGTGTCAGTATTTTTTAGCAATAAAGTATTTTTTAATTAAGATATGTACATTTGTTTAGACAAGATGTTATGGCACACTTAATAGACCACAGTATAGTGCAAATGTAACTTTTATGTGCACTCAGAAACCAAAAAAAAAAAAAAAAAACACAACAAGTGTGACTTGCTTTATTATAATGGTCTGGAATGAACTGGCAATATATCAGATGTATGTCCATATGTACGTAATGGAATACTATTCTGTCATGAAAAAGAATGAAATTCTGTCATTTGCAACAACATGGATGAACACAGAGGATGTTTTATTAAGTGCAATAAGCCAGGCACAGAAACACGAATAGCCCATAGGCTCTCACTTACATGTAGCATTTAAAGAACTTAACCATAGAAATAGAATGATGGCTACCAGAGAATGGAGATGGTAGGAGGAAGGGAGAATCGGGAGAGATTAGTCAGTGGGAGCACAGTCGCAGCTAGTCAGGAGGAGTATAAGTCCTGGTGTTCTATCGCAGATTAGGGCGACTATGGTTAACAAATTTGAACTGCATGTTTCAAAATAGCGAGAAGAGGGGGATTTTAAATATTCTCACCACAAAGAAATGATAAATGCTTGAGGTGATGGATATGCTAATTACCCTGATTTGATTTTTACACAATGTGCACGTGTATCAAAACACCACACTGTATCCCAAAAATATGTACAACTATTATGTATCAATTGAAAACAAAATAAAAAAAGGCACAAAATAAAAGAACCCACAGATGTGTAGCCACTAATCATTAAGAGGAGTCAGCCATCACCACTGGCCTCTGTGAGTACAGTCAAACAGAAAGTGCCGCTGTTACCTCCTGGCCCCTGAGCCAGAGAGAAACAGCATATGCCAGAGAGCTCTTTGAGAAATGAGGCAGCATTCCTTAGCCTGGTTGGAGGCATGCTAACAAATGTCTGTATGAGTGACAGAAGAGGCTGAGGCTGTCTGGTATCACATCAGAAGCTGCAGTTGGGAGCAGGGCAAAGGGAAGGGAGCCTTCTCCCTCCCTGAACACAGCACTTGAAGTGGTTTCCAGGCTCCCCCCGCCCCCTTTCTGATCCGTTCCATTTAAATCTGACCCACTATTAAGAAATGTGAAATCGTTGTCTGCTGTTGTGGAGAACACCCACTTGGTGCTGGATGGGACAAAGGGAAAAATGAGGCTAGGGCTTTGGAACACAGCACAGTGAAGAGAATTGCTCCAGTAATAACACCAGGCCCGCAACGGATGAATGCTCACTGCAGGGAAAAACTCTGGTGTAATGATGGTTGTTAGGATGGAGAATGTAAATAACAGGGAGTTTAAATTGAATATTTGACAACACTGAGATCCTGTGAGTGTGCACTGAATTTTTATGTTAAAAAAGAACTTTATTTAAACAGAAGGCCTGCAAAGGCTTCAAAAACATACCTTGTTTCACTTAGTAGGGGGAATATTTTCTGTTTCTCACAGTTGGAAATGACAGATACTGTCTCCAATGTGAAGTAAAAAAAGTCCCTTGGAAGGGGATGTTTTAGGTGATTACTTAAGCCAATTTGCTTCTAAAATGACAAGATTGGCAAACTGCCCATTGTCACATTCACGTATCAAATGATGATAATGTTCCCGAGGGATATGAAGGCACTATATTAGTTTTACTTCCTGGGGAGGGGAGAGGACTGGCTCCTTTCTGGCAGGGAGGAGAGGACTGGTTTCTCAAAACTGTTGTAGCTCAGCAAAGGTTCTAAATTGCGGGGGCAGGGGGTAGGAAAAGAAGGAGAATGGGAAAGTAGAATTCAGGCAAAATCAGTGTTTCCGGCAGAAGGAAAACTGTGAGTTTTCAGTTATTTCTTTAGACATTCCACTTGATGCTCATATAAAGAAGATAAGTTGAAAACTTGTCTTCTTTCTGTCACTTAGACTGGGGACAGGCCAGCAGTTTGCATGATGCCTGGAGGTGATCTTCAAGGTATCTGCCTGACCTCCCTCCACTGTTTATAAAAACCTCAGGCACCCAGAGTTCTAGTTTCATTTCTGCCACCAACTCTAAGACTCTGGGAAATACCTTCTCTGAGCCTCATCTTTCTTGTCTATAAAATGTAAGGTTGAGCCGGGAGCAGTGGCTCATGCCTAAAATCCCAGCACTTTGGAAGGCTAAGGCAGGTGGATCAGGAGGTCAGGAGTTCAAGACCAGCCTGGCCAACATAGTGAAACCTTGTCTTTAGTAAAAATACAACAATTAGCTGGGTGTGGTGACATGAACCTGTACTCCCAGCTGCTTGGGAGGCTGATGCAGGAGAATTGCTTGAACCCGGGAGGCTGAGGTTGCAGTGAGTGGAGACTGTGCCATTGCACTCCAGCCTGGTGACAGAGCAAGACTTCATCTGAAAAAACAAAGTAGGATTGGTGTGAGATGACCCATAAGGTAATTGTTTGGTCAGTCATTCCAGCTCATCCTCCTACCTAGTCTCTAGATATATCAGAAAACCCATCAAATCCTGCCTTCTCTCCAAAACAAACTGAGAGGGTTGGCTAACTCACTCTGACTTTAACTTTCTGCCTCAAGTGTACACGCTTTCTCTGAACAAGGCCTTTTAGGAAAGGAGACGCTGAGGGAAACTTCTGATTACTGATCATTGCCAATCTGCAGTGGAAATCTATGGCCATGAGGCACTGCGTTGGAATAATGACACTTGTCACATCTTGAGTGCCTTCCCAAGTGAGATATCCAGAGACTGAACATCATACATCAGCAGATACGGAGACACAGCTGAGTCTGGACGGAAACTAGGGAGACTGACCAAATGGCAAGGACTTGCGACAGCAAGAATTACCTCAAGAACCATTGAGTGATTTCCAAAACAAGCTTGCAAACGCTGGTGGGATTTGCGAGTGTTCCCATCCAGTGGAGCGCAATCTGAATGTGGATAAAGGAAAAGGACCACATGGCCAGGCAGAAGTTGCCAGGAAGAGTCTGCAAAGAGAGAGACTAGAATATAGCCATCCGAGTAAAAGCACACATTAAGAGCTGGTCAGGACAGCAGGTGAACTGCCTGGGGTTTGCCGTGGCTTTCAGCTGGTGCTTTAGGGACTGCACCAAAAAGAGGAGCCATGTTGGATGAATCTGGAGGAGACAGCAGGTTGCTATAACCCACCAATCCTGGACTGAGCAGGTGCTGAACAAGAGTGAGAGCCAGGAGAAGACACAGATGCAGCGACAAGGCAGAGAGTTGGGAGTCAGAAAAAAGAACAGAAGCCATCACCTCATTGAAGGTGTCAAGAGGCAGAGCCAAGTAGACAAACCTAGAACAGGGGCACCAGGAGCGGAACCAGCTCCCCAAACATCCAAAAAGGTCTACCCGATTGTTGGATGCTACTCTAACTTTATTTCCGTTTTCTCCACGTGTTTCTGAGGGGTTTTGCCCCTGGGACGTAGAAGGATTCTACCCGTAGCTGCTTGTAATAGGATACATATCCAATTTCTATGCCAGTCCATCATGGCCAGAATGGTCAGGTTAGCCATGGCATCAGTCGCTGAGATGCAGAGATTACATGGGTAATACAGGATCTGGCTCAGTGGGCCTGAAGCTGCTGCTGAATAATTGCCCTTGCAGATATTGCCTTAGAGAATTAGGGGAGTGGGGATCGCAGCTGAGAGAGACAGGTGGATACAGGCTGCCTTTAAGTGTTGCAGGAAAAAAGAAACCTCTCTAGACTCATCAAGCCAAAGGGAATGGTTGAGCTGGAAACTGGGTGGCCAAACCTGCCTCCCCCTTTTGGTTTCTAAATAAGATGGCTACAAGATGAAAAGCTACACTCCTCCCCCATATTTTGCCTAGAAAATTCCTAGTGAGCTGCAAGATATTTACCCTGAGGTGTTTCTATTAAAATTTCACCATGGAAATATAAATTGGTAGCTTACCTTTACAGGTGCAGTCACCCTGGCCCTCCAGACATATCTGATTGTTCCCCTGCCCCATTTTGTTCACGGTATCTTATGTAAAATGTAGATTCCCTGCATTTTTCCTTTGCCCTGAATTGTTTATGGTATCTTACGTAAAAAAAAAAAAAATTCATATTCACGCTTGAACCCAGGAGGCAGAGGTTGCCGTGAGCTGAGATCATGCCACGTGCCACTGCACTCCAGCCTGGAAGACAGAGTGAGACTCCATCTCAAAAGAAAGAAAGAAAGAAAAAAAGAAAATGCGGATTCACTGAGCCAGACAAAGGTAGGAATGAATAGACCTGTCTACCTGGTGTGCATCCTTAACGTTGGCAAATAATTGTCCTAAAATAATCGAGACTTGTCTGGCCATTTTTCTAGATCAACAGTGTTAACATAGGTTCTTTGATCTACTCTCAAATTAACAGGAAAAGTCAGGGCTATTCTGTAGGCACAAGTCGTGCTATTGCAAATCTAGTTTCAATGTATTTCAGAAGCTAAAAATACAGTATAGAAATATTCTCACAGGTTAAGGAGAAATCCGCATTTGTCACAGACTTAAAGTTCTAATTAGAAGTGCAATTACTAATCATATCATTGATATTTGAATTTACATGCATAGAAAAATGTAATTTGTTTATTGTATTGAGAGTCTGTGCTAGAGTAATGTGAAGTTCTCAAAAACATAGATGAAAGTGCTGTCTATTTGCTTAAAGGCCAATGTGTTCTGCTGTTCACCAAAAAATGACTTGTCATGTTAATTTTCTCTGGTGGTTTGTGAAATACGCCAGGCTGGTTCAAGCCATAACATGGGTCAGCCAATACTCTTAAGGATCTGAAGGTTTTAAACCACTTTTGGAATATCTACCCTTTTACTTCAGAAAAACTCCCCTCAAATCTGAAGAAATAAATGAAATTAAATCACTTCATGGGCTGTAACAATGAGTTTGTTCTTCACACATTTGTAGAAAGCTATAGATCATCCACAGACTCTTTCAATGAGGAAAGTCTGCTAATCATAGTAACACTGGCAAAGGAAAATTAGTTAGACCTCATTAATCCTCCTCTAAAAGTGAGTGAAAATGACTTCAATGCGAGATGGAAGCAGAAAACTGGTTATTTCCATCCATTTGTTGGAGTAATTGTTGTCTTGGAAACATGAAGGCCATCAGATGTGTAATGCAGATGATAGATGGTAAGAAGTAATTAACAAAATCGTAACTAAGACATGCCACCTGAATGTGGTCAGAGTATCTTAAAAATGAATCAGAGAGAATGAAAGGCTTATTTGTAGGCATGTACAAAAAAAAAAAAGAACGGAAGGCATAACTCATTGGAGATGCCAAGAAGCAGAGCCAAGTGCTTCTCAAACTGGAGCTGGGGTCGAGGTGACAAAGGACTCACATCACAGCTCAGCATCTGAGGGTAGCCTAGTCAGGCCCTGAGAATGCTTTATGTGTCCCTAAGGTTTGAGAACTCATGAAGCAAGCCCCTGCCAACCCCCCCATCCCCGGAAACCCAAAGAATATACTAGATCCAAAATGTTTGTCCTCCTTAACCAATGATGGTTTAAACTGCGACCTCAGTTTATATTTCCAAAAGAAAATGAGAGAGACTACCCTTTCACAAATACATCAGTAGATACTTCTTCTTGCTTACCTGTACATTACATCAGATATTCTTTTTATAAAGTACAGCAATTTGTACACACTATCAACATGTTGAAGGTCCTAGCAGTGTGGTAGGTGAACTATTCCATTCACGTTGGCCTTAAACCGATGCGCCACTGTGGGTTCACACAGTACTGTTTCTGTAGCCCTTCCATTCCACCAAGTCCTGCAAGGTCTCGCACCAATCTGCTGAGCTCTATTTGGTCCTTTCCTTATTCATAACTTTTCCTGGTCATTGCTGCTGTACTGTATGCATTGCAAGTTACACAATTTTCTCTGTCCTCCAGAATCATTGCAATAGTCCATTGGTTCATTTCCATCAGCACATGAAATATCTATCATGCCAAAATATCCAGTTTTTTTTTTCTGAGTTATAACTTTTTTTTTATCCTAATTAAACATTCCTTCGTGTTGGTGTTTTCTATACCTTCTCTGGTATTTATTGGGCCTATTAAGGTTGATGATGTCTGTGAAACACTTCAATACTAAGTTCAAATGTAACTACTACTTCAGAACCAACAAAGATGACGCCGCGTTATGCCGTTATGAACAGAAGACTACAGATTTTGGGGGCAGCTTCATCAGATGATCCTTTTTCTGGTGTGTATCCCTTGTTACTCCCCTGCAAATTACTATTTGAAAGTCAGAAAGCAGGAAAGTTTCAGTAGCTGAGTTATAGCAAACAAAAAATTGGCCCTGAGCTATTTGTTGGCTGTTAAAAGCATGTGCAAAGCTGTCCTGCACTGCCCTACCTGGGGACAGGATCCCAGCACCTGGTGCTAGGATGTACCCAGAATGCTGCCAGTGCTTGGCTCCTTGAGCATCCCTGGAATTGTTCTCATGAACAGAGTTGGGCCCTATCCTGGGACCAGTGAGAAGGTAGGAGGTTGGAACAGCAATTGCCTTCCATCCACTCCCAGCCATTTCTTCTTCTTCTCCACATAACCACTCTTCCCGTGGGCATATGATGAGCTCTAGCTGCCCAACGCTGCCCCCCACCCCACTGTATCCTGGGTCTCTCGGGCACCTGAGAATTTCTGTTACGGTCCCCACCATGGAATTTGGAGGAAGGGAGGGAATTCTTCCTAACAGCCATCTAAATGAAGCCAGCTCATGATTTTATTCCTGCCAGTTCTTTTGTTTTGGGCAGAATTTAAAGAATGACACCAGCTCAGCCCATGCTTTTTCTCATCTGCCATTTGCATTTCCAAAGCTTCACCTCTGTACAGTCATCTAAGATCTGAGACCAGATGCCTGATTTCCTCATCTATAATTTAGGAATAATAATGCCTCTTTTAAAATACGGTTGCGGAAACCTTCCTGGGCAAGATGGCTGAATCTGCCCAGCTTCAGTCTGCAGCTCCCAGGGAGACACATAAAGAAGGTGGGTGATTTCTGTATTTCCAACTGAGGTACGCAGCTCATCTCATTGGGACTGATTAGACGGTGGCTGCAGCCCACAGAGGGCGAGCTGAAGTAGGGTGGGGCGTTGCCTCACTCGGAAAGTGTTAGGGGTCAGGGAGCTCCCTACCCTAGCCACGGGAAGCCATGAGGGACGGTGCATTCCAGCCCAGTTACTACATTTTTCCCACGGTCTTTGCAACCTGCAGACCAGGAGATTCCCTCGGGTGCTTACACCACCAGGCCCCTGGATTTCAAGCACAAAACTGGGCAGCTGTTTGAACAGACACTGAGCTAGCTGCAGGAGCTTTTTCTCATAGCCCAGAGGCACCTGGAATGCCAGTGAGACAGAATTGTTCAGTCCGCTGGAAAGGGAGCTGGAGCCAGGAGTCAAGTGGTCTAGCTCAGCAGATCCCGCCCCATGAAGCACAGCAAGCTAAGATGCACTGACTTGAAATTCTCACTGCCAACACACAGTTTGAAGTTGACCTGGGACACTTGAGTTTGGTGGGGGCAGGGGTGCCTGCCATTACTGAGGCTTGAGTGGGCGATTTTCCCTCACAGTGTCAACAAAGTGGCCTGGAACTTTCAACTGGGCAGAGTCCACCATAGCACTGCAAAGCCACTGTAACCAGAATGCCTCTCCAGATTCCTCCTTTCTGAGCAGGGTATATTTGAATGCCTATAAGTCAAGGCCTTATAGGTAAAACTCCCATCTCCCTGGGACAGAGAACCTGGGGTAAGGTGCAGCTATGGGCACAGCTTCACCAGACTTAAACATTTCTGGCTGCTGGCTCTGAAGAGAGCAGCAGATCTCCCAGAGATAATGCTTGAGCTCTGCTAAGGGACAGACTACCTCCTAAATTGGGTCCCTGAGCCCAAAATATAAGTAAGATCAAAGGAGAATGGAAGAAGATAGAGACACAAAAAACCCTTTAAAAAAATCAGTGAATCCAGGAGCTGTTTTTTTTTTTTTTTTTGAAAAGATTAACAAAATAGACCAGTAGCCGACTATCAGAGAAGAAAAGAGAGAAGAATCTAATAGACACAATAAAAAATGTTAAAGGGGAGATCACCACTAATCCCACAGAAATACAAACTACCATCAGAGAATACTATAAACACCTTTATGCAAATAAACTAGGAAATCTAGAAGAAACGGATAAATTCCTAGATGTATGCACCTTTCCAAGACTAAACCAGGAAGAAGTAGAATTGTTGAATAGGCCAATAACAAGTTCTGAAATTGAGGCAGTAATTAATAGCCCGCTAACCAAAAAAACCTAAGGACCAGACGGATTCACAGCCAAATTCTACCAGAGGTACAAAGAGAAGCTGGTACCATCCCTTCTGAAACTATTCCAAACAATAAAAAAAAAGCTTATCCACCACAATCAAGTTGGTTTCATCCCTGGGATGCAAGGCTCGTTCAACATATGCAATCAATAAACGTAATTTATCATATAAACAGAACCAATGACAAAAACCACATGATTATCTCAATAGATGCAGAAAAAACCTTTGAAGAAAATTCAACACTCCTTTGTGCTAAAAACACTCAATAAGCTAGGTATTGATGGAACATATCTCAAAATAATAAGAGCTGTTTTTTACAAACCCACAGCCAATATCATATTGAAGGGGCAAAAGCTGGAAACATTCCCTTTGAAAACAAGCACAAGACAAGGATGCCCTCTCTCCTCTCCCCTAGTCAACGTAGTATTGGAAGTTCTGGCCAGGGCAATCAGGGAAGAGAAAGAAATAAAGAGTATTCAAATAGGAAGAGAGAAAGTCAAATTATCTCTGTTTGCAGTTGACATGGTTGTATATTTAGAAAACCCCATTATCTCAGCCCCAAAACTCCTTAAGCTGATAAGCAACTTTAGTAAAGTCTCAGGATACAAAATCAATGTTTAATGTGCAAAAATCACAAGCATTCCTATAAGCCAATAATAGAGAGCAAAATCATGAGCAAGCTTTCATTCACAATTGCTAGAAAGAGAATAAAATACCTAGGAAGACAACTTACAAGGGCTGAGAAGAACCTCTTCAAGGAGAACTGCAAACCACTGCTCTAAGAAATAAGAGAGGACCCAAACAAATGGAAAAATCATTCTATGCTAATGATAGGAAGAATCAATGTCATAAAAAGGCCATGCTGCCCAAAGTAATTTATAGATGCAATGCTATTCCCATCAAGCTACCATTAGCTTTCTTCACACAATTAGAAAAACACACTTTAAGTTTCATACGGAACCAAAAAAGGTCCCATATAGTCAAGACAATCCAAAGCAAAAAGAGCAAAGCTGGAGGCATAATACTACCTGACTTCAAACTATACTACAAGGCTACAGTAACCAAAACAGCATGGTACTGGTACCAAAACAGATATATAGACCAATGGAACAGAACAGAGGCCTCAGAAATAATGCCACACATCTGCAACCACTGGTCTTTGACAAACCTGACAAAAACAAGCAATGGGGAAAGGACTCTCTATTTAATAAGCAGTGTTGGGAAAACTGGGCTAGCCACATGCAGAAAACTGAAACTAGATCGCTTCCTTATACCTTATATAAAAGTTAACTCAAGATAGATTTAAAAATAATAATAAAAAAAAATACAAGAATCCAGATTCTGACTGTCCTCCATCTTTCATATTTGTATTTCTGGCTGGATTTTTGACTTGGTGATGAAAAGATCAATAAGGCACATTTTTTGCTCTCAAGATGCTCACAAAGTACTGTGTACGGTGAATAAAACATGGCCATAAATTCCTTGACATTCCTCCCACCAATAGGTGGGATTGGTGTCCCCTCTTTTCGAGGGCTTGACCAGTAGAATATGGAAGATGTGATATCGTGCCAGTTTCAGGCCTTATAGATTGGCAATTTCCAGTGCCCTTCTTTGACAGAACTCTGGGCCGCAAATAAGGAGTCTGACCACCCTGTTGGAGAGACCATAGAGAGATTGTGAAACTGCCTAAGAAGGAAGAGGCTCCCAGCAGAGCACAGCCTCCCAGCCCTCCCCACTAAGTGGAGACGTGTGAATGAAACTGACTGAACTTGCCAGATAGACCCACCACCAGCCAAATTCCACAAGTGAGCCAGTGGATCCCACATGGAGCAAAGGATTCTCTAGGCAAACCCTGCCTGATTTCCCCATCCATTTTATTTTGAGACAGAATAAAATGGCTATGTTAAGCTACTCAGCTTTGGAGTAGTTTGTTACACAGAAATAGATTACCAAGAAATAAGTGTATACAAACCGACAATTATAAAACAATGTAAAAGGTTAGTGGTAGCTGCTTAGGAGAATAGATTACAATGGCAACTTAAGTAGTTATAATGATTGGCACCTGTTTCTGACCAACAATAAGCATAGCATCTATATTTCTCTATACATTTTTCAATTTTATTTGTTTCTGTAATTATTAATCAGGCGTCTTCTAGAAGCAGGTGGCAGTTATAGAATTCAGCAGAACCAAAAAGATAATAGGCTTCAGGATTGAGAAGAAGAAATTCCAGGTAGGGCCCAGGAAACTGGGCCTGTGCCTTCTCCCGACCTTTCTTCATCACTACTCTGCTCGACTTGTCTCACACCACAGGCAGTCTGTCTTCATGGGGATGACAAGAGAAGCTGACTGGGGACAGCCCCAGCAGAAGGAGAACTTGTTCCTTCCCACGTTGCATTCGTATAAATGGTCTTGGGAAGAACTGTCCAGGCTTGGCTTTGCTCATTCCCTTGGCCTGAGGTTTAAGAGGTGGGGTCTGTAAGATAAAAGAGAATGGGAAAAATCATGGAGATAGTTTAAACCAGTGCTGAGCGATTATTATTATTGCCAGGGAACTGCTGTACTTGAACTTACAAATTCAGAAGACTCCCCAGAAAAGTGATACTTAAAAATAAGCATCTAATGTCATGTAGTGCATCATTACTTGGAAAGTGAAAGTTTTAGGGTACATTAAAATTGTTAAGTTCCTACTCAGTGTAAATTTCAGTGCAGATTCTAAGCAAGATTTAAAATGAAGGGTTTGACCTTAAGAATTTTCTGATCTAATTTTATCATATTACATAAAAGTTTAACAGTTTTAGCCATCATAAAAGATATAAATATGAAAAATGATAGCCCATTTTAGACCAATTTGTGAATATTGTGAAAAATGCAGTTTTATGAAGGGTTCAAAATATGATTACCTTGCATAGTCTGTGAAAAAAAATGCTGGTGAGGCAATGCTGTCCTTATTTTAATAAGAAAAAATGATCTTATTGATGGAATATTGAATACTGAGAAAAAATTAACATCTTTTCAAACATATTCGTATTTTAGCTACCTTTTTACTTTATCATGTGAAAGTATCTTTATCATTTTAAGAAGGATTCTGCTCCTCATATCCAGTAGGAGATTGAAGATGAGAGCAAGCTCTGTGCTTTACCCGTAGGCACTGGGCGTTGAGTATGGCATTGGGGCACCTGACGGAAATACTGACATCTGCTATTCTGTCATATTTCCTCTAATTTTTCTTTGGGTTTGGTAGAAAAGAGATACGTTCATCTGAAAACTCTTGGAGTTTTTGACTGACTACTGAAATGCAAAACTTGTGTTAAGATATGTCTGGTTTGGTTGGGCGCAGTGGCTCATGCCTATAATCCCAGCACTTTGGGAGGCTGAGGCAGGAGGATCCCCTGAGCTCTGGAGTTTGAGATCAGCCTGGGCAACATAGCAAGACCCTGTCTCTAGAAAAAAAGTTTTAAAAATTAGCCAGGCCTGGTGGTGGGTGCCTGTAGTTCCAGATACTCAGCAGGCTACAGTGGGAGGATTGCTTGAACCCAGGATGTTGAGGCTGCAGTGAGCTCTGACAGGACTGCTATACTCCAGCCTGGGTGACAGAATGAGACCCTATGTAAATACACACACACACACACACACACACACACACACACACACACACACCCCGCACCTGGCTATTGGCTTCTCCCACTCATTTTACTTCTTTTTAGTGACCTTTCTAAATCTGTGCCTTGTGTCTGACTTTATAGTTATGAATGCTTTTTTTCTGGTTAAATATTTGATTATTGCTTTTGTTCCATTAATTCATTTTAACTTTGGTTGTCTGCATCTGTTTGCCTTTTTATCTATAGTCAAGTGGAGCTTTCAATACTCCTCCTCCGGGTTACTCCTTTGATTTTTTTACTGTATTGATTCGGTCTTTGGCGACTTCTAAAGCAGACTGCAGTTCTACGATTGCATTTCAATTGTCCATAATCTTTCCTTATTTTATCTAACAACTTTTTTTTTTATCTCTTTCTTGTTCTCAGCTATTTTTCCATCACAACTTGTGTCTCAACAGCTAATCTTTCAACTTTCCCTTTGTAAAATGTTCCTGTTCTTGAATAAGATTGAGAACGTAAGCAACAGCTTTCAAAATACATTTTTTCTATCCTGTACTAGAGGATACAAAGTATATGCTTCTTCTTTTATATCAAAAATATAATTTTAGGTCCAATGCATATTTTATTTTCACTGCTCCTTCTCCCTAAATGGGGATGAGAGCAATTAGGGTCTATTGCTTGCCCTCAAAAAGAACAGAATTTCCTAGCTCTGCTGTTCTTACTGTTTGAATTTTCCTGTTAGATCTCAAGCAGCAGGATACACTGACATTAAGAATTTACTTAACTCAATTTGCTTTAGCCATTTATCTGGTGCCTAGCATTTACTTGTCTAGTGTGTATCCTTTAGATCTGTATTGTTCAATACAGTTACCACTAGCCACAAGCAGTTACAAATTACTTTAAATTAAATACACTTACTGTTGTCCCCCTAATTTTTCGCTAGCCACATTTGAAGTGCCTAGTAGCTCCTGAGTGCAGACATCAGACATCCCCATCATTGCAAAAAGTCATACTGGATGGCGTTATTCTAGAGTGAGGTTCATCTGCTCATACTCTGCAGTTATCTGACTATGAAACATTGAATTTATTCCTGTAATAGTAAAACATTCTATGATTTTCTTCTTCCAAGATAGAGACAATGACAAGCGCAATCCCCGTGTGTGCCTCTCCCATGGGTCTTCCTATCTGCACCACTTTTTTTAATGATATTCTTAATATTGCAAGATGCAAGACAGCCTCATTTATCTAGACTCCTCCTCTGTCCAGTAGGACTTTCTGCCATGATGGGGATGTGCCATGTCTACAATCAAGAGCTATTTCCATATTGGCCATTTCCGGGCATTTGATTCCCAGAAAGGAAGTGCTTGGAAAGAGGGACGGATTTTCAGAAAAAGAAACAAATTGAGGAATGTGTGCATGGGTGGGAGCGTATGAAAGACTGAAAAGGCCTCAGGTGCTGCAGAAATCGTTGCCTCACACAAGAAAAATGGCCGTTGGCCTGCTGGCTGACAAAGGCTTCTTGTCTCTCAAGGAAGGACACGTGATGGGAAACATGAAGTTCTCCTCTGTGTCTGCATGGCCAAGTTGTATCTTAAAGCTTCCTGTATATTTTTCTTTGTATAAGACCATTCACCAGTGTTCCTATCTCCAGAGAAATGGTAACTTACATTGACTTTAGAAGTTGTTTTGACTTTAAAAGTTGTTCCAGTGTAAAGGTAGGGAAGGTTGAAACCAGCGTTGGAATGAAGAGATTATCTTCACAAAAATGAGCCTATCAACGTTCCAAGGTCCGCTTCCTCCCTGAGTATGGGACCTGTGCTTCCTACTTCCTTTCTGGCCCTTCTTTCCTTCTCTCCAGTACTTTTTGCTGGATGCAAATCTTGCCCAGCATAATATCCATTTGAAAGCTAAGTAAATATAAAGCCCAGAGCCTATTTTTGATGAGAATGATAAGTAGAAATTTGGAAAAATCTCTTTTTTTCATGAATGTTTTACCTTGCTTTCAAAAATGCTTCTTTCCACTCCATTAAAAAAAAAGAAGAAGAAGAAAAAAAAAAGAATTATCTGAAATCCAAGCCCAAAATATAGGGAGAAATCCAGCCTAGACCTGACTTGAGTTCCATGCAGGCAGGACTGATGTCTATCTGGCTCACTGCTGTTTCCACAGGTCTTATGTGGATTTCTTTCAGTCTGTAGAAAATATATACCAGCACTTTGGGAGGCCGAGGCAGGCAGATCACGAGGTCAAGAGATCAAGACCATCCTGGCCAACATGGTGAAACCCCATCTCTACTAAAAAATACAAACATTAGCTGGGCATGGTGACACGCCCCTGTAGTCCCAGCTACTCGGGAGGCTGAGGCAGGAGAATTGCTTGAACCCAGGAGGTGGATATTTCAGTGAGCTGAGATTGCACCACTGCACTCCAGTCTGGTGCCTGGTGACAGAGCAAGACTCTGCCTCAAAAAAAAAAAATTATATATATATATATATATATATATATATATATGCGCACCTTGATGCTTTACAAAGTGATTCAATAGAATTTTTAGGGGCTTTATGATCAACAAAATTTATTTTGCTAGTGGAGTATTGAAGTGAATTTAGTGCATTCTCCTTATTTTGCAGGTAGGGAAACTGAGGAACAGAGCGATAATTTTTTTTAGAAAACATAAAAAGAGCACATTCTTTGGAGTAGAATATATTTGGATTTCATCACTTATTAGGTAAGTGGGCAGTGGATTGAATGACTCTCTTCCCAACTTTCTCATCTGTAAAATGAGAGTAGCAATGCTTTCCTTATATAATTCTTTTTTTTTTTTTTTTTTTTTTTTTTTTTTTTTTTTTT